>NC_139014.1:51798336-52118363 GCF_964374135.1 Grampus griseus
ATTAGATAATAGTATTGATTATTTTGACAATCGTACTCAGGTTACGTAAGAGAATGTCTTTGTTCCTAGGAAATACACGTGGAAGTCTTTAGGGGTAAAAGGAGCAGGATAGGATGTCTGTAACTTTCGAATTGTTCAGGAGGAAAAAAACATAAATATATACATATATAAAGAGCAAATGAATAATAATGCAAATGGGACAACATGTTAAAAATTGGGGAATCTAGGTAAAGGATTATGGAAGGTCTAACTGCCTGGGTTTGAATCCTGGCTCCACTGCTTGCTAGCTAGCTCTAAACCTCTCTAGGCCTCACTTTCCCCATCTGTGAAATGGAGGTAATAGTAGCAACTACTGCATAGGCTTTTTGGGAGAAATAAATGAAAGAATCCATAAAATGAGCTTAGCACAGGGTCTGGCTCATGGCAAGAGCCAAGAGTAATAAATGTTAGCTATTTTTATTACTATTACTGTCCCACAGTTCTCCCAGTTGCTGGGATAAAGAGATATAAATAGAAACTATTCCCTCTAGGAGCATACATGGCAGGAGATGCCGGCCAGAGGGAGACTTTTCCCCCTCATATGGAATAGACTTGATCCAGTGTCACATTTTATATGCATATGGTGTTACCTATTATTATGTAATGAATACGTATACCATATGGTAATATGCTTTAAGTATTTTTCTTCAACTTGCCCCTTTTACTCAACACAATGTCTTGGAGATCTTTCCATAATAATACCAATAATAATGAACATTTATTGAAGCTTACCATGTGCCAGGCATAGTTCTGGGCACTTTCCATGTATTATTTAATTCTCACAACAATCCCACAAAAGAGATTCTCTTGTAATTACCTTTTTTTTTTGTAATCACCATTTTGTGGATTAAAAAAGTTGATGCTCAGAGAGGTTAAGTAACTTGCCCAAGGCCATACCAAAATTTGAACTCAGCCTGTCTCCAGAGCCCGTGGCCCTAATCACTATATTTTTCCACGCAGGTGTATACAAAGATCTATTTCACTGAAAGAAAGTGACAGGGAGTTGGGGGGAGCTACCTAGTATTTCATAAAATGGTTACACCCAAAACTCATTTAATCATTCTAACCCAACTGATAGACATTTAGGTTATTTCCCATATTTGCTATTTGAAATAGTGCTGCGATAAATATCATGGAACAAGCCTTCATAATATCCCTATGTGTCTGACACCAGAGAAGGAAGAAGTTAAAAATATTTGAGAGAGAAACAAAATAAAGCAACAAAATAAATAAGCAACAAAATAAGCAACAAAATAAAGTAGTATTAAACCAAAGTTATATTAAATTTTATAAGATAAATATTGATGAGCCCACAATGAAATGAATGAATGAATGAATGAATGAATGAATGAATAGGAGAGAAGAGACAAATCTCCGGTGCAGAAGAATTCCAAATAATTTGAAATTCCACCAAATAAATGTGATGTGGTATCCAGGATGGGATCCTGGAACAGATAAGGAACATTAGGAAATTAAGGAAATATGAATAAACTGTGGACTTTAGTTAATAATAATAATGTATCAATATGGGTTCATTAATTGTAACAAATGTACCTGGTAAGAGGTTAATAATAAAGAAAACTGGGTGCAGAGCATATGGAAATTCTCTGTACTATCCTCTCAATTTTTCTGTAAATCTAGAATTATTTTTAAAAGATAGTCTATTTCAAAAAAAATTTTTAAAAATACAGGAGAGCGAGGGACAAAGTGTAGGTTTTGTAAGAGATGGGAGGGGAGGGGCTTCCCAGCCCAGCAGGGAATTATTTTATTTTTTACTTTTTAATTAATTTTTATTGAGGTATAGTTGCTTTACAATGCTGTGTTAGTTTCCACTAGTACAGAAAAGTGAGTCAGCTATACATATGCATATAACCCCTCTCTTTTTGAATTTCCTTCCCATTTAGGTCACCACAGAGCACTGAGTAAAGTTCCCTGAGCTATACAGTAGGTGCTCATCAGTTATCTATTTTATCTATTCCCCAGGAGGGGAATTAGCTTCAGACGGCAGGAGGAAAGGAGGCGCAGGTGGGTGCAGACAGACGTTTTTTTTTTTTTTAGACAGATATTTTTGTAGGCCTTCGGCAGGAAGTTGAGGGTTTCCACCTGATGGCCTCAGTTTTTCCTTTACGACACAAGAGGTGAGGGTGGGCTATCTGCTGAGAGAGGGCCTGTGGAAAAACTGTGGGTTGCAAGTGGCAAAAGTTTGGAGAGCCCGTGAGAGGAGTGCAAGAGGAAGCTGACCAGAGGCAGAAAAGAGCAATTTCCTCTCACGTCACAGATTTGTGTTGCCCCAAAAGGCAGAACCTTGGGCCGCAGGCCTAGAGGCCTAGCTGGACCGTCTCCTTGGAGTTCCACTACTTGACCAGCAGAGGGCGCCAAGACACCGCCCAACTTTTTCACACCCGGTCCTAGATCTCCCAATTTTCTCTCTGATTCCAAGAGTAAAACGTTCTTTTTGAGCCAGCCATATTTGAAGGACGATAAACTCTTTGAACTAGCCCAAAGGAACACCTTTGAAGAGCAAGAGTTTAGCTATGTGTCTCAGAGCTAATGTCTTTTACTTGCCTCCTCCCTCCAGGAAGCGCCAGCAAAGCAGAGGACACGACCACCATTACTGAGGACCTACTGTGTGTCGTGTGATGTTCCAAGCGTGTCTCATTTAATCCTCACAAATCACCTCTGAGGTAGTGGTTATTATTATCCCATCTACAGAGGAATAAATGGAGTCTGAGAGAGGTAAAGGAGGTTATCTGAAGATCCTTCCTATCGAGTGTAGCCCTACTCCTGCTTCGTTTCAGTTAACAATCAACCAATTAACAATTTTTCAACAGGTGTGTGTGCTGGAAAGCTTGCCCTGGGAGATGCTCTGTGAGAAAAGGATCCTGCGTCAATAAATTTGGCAAAGCTGCAAACTCCTTCCATTTCTGTGAACTGGGCATAAAAATGGTCACAGCAAAGAGCTGTCCTGAAGCTAAGCTAGGCCTCTGCAGTGCCTGGAGAATGTCTGCTCCCTCTCCCCACTTCCCTGACCCACCCCAAGCAGGTGGCTCTTTCCTTTATGGGGGAATGATACAGCTAAATTGTAGGAAAATTTTCATATCGACCCCCAAGAAGTAATTGAGGATGGAACAATAGACAGAACTGAAGCTTTGGAGTCAGGGCAAAGGAAGTCTCTGAGATTTCGTTTTCTCATCTGAAAAACAGGGCAACAGATACCAGAACCTGCAGGATGTCGTCAAGAATCAGTAAGCACGTGGAACCCCCAGCTCAGAGCCTGGCCCTGGGAGACCCTGGTGAGGGAGGCGCCAGGACCTGGGGACCATGAATTGTGGCAGGACGCGCACGGCCACCCTGCAGGATTTAGGCGGGTGGACCACCTGCCTCCTCGCCTAGCCCCTGGGTCCCCCCGTCGCCGCCCCCTCCACCCCTTCCTCACAGTACCTGCTCCCGGTCTCGTAGCTCGTAAATCTCCTTCACACAGAGGGCGATAAATTAGAGGGGTGTGAGAGACCCCCACACACACCTTCCTGCGCCCTCCCTCCCCCTTCTGGGGAGGACTGCGGGAGCAGGAAGCCCCTGGGACGGGGTGGGCGGGGTCACCCAGACCCGCCCACTTCGGCTTGTTAATTACAGACCCAGGGTCTGCAGGGCCTGATTTATGGCGGGGCGGGCTGAGTCCTGTGTCTGGGCAAGTCTAGGGGAGCCTGGAAGGGCGGGGGTGACAGGGGTGGGAGGGGTGGGAGGACGGGAGACCAGAGAGGATCCCGAATTCTGAGGGCCTTGTTGAAATGACAACGGTACTAAACTAATACATTTACATATAAATAAAATTTAAGCATAATAGCAATAGCTAATCAAATTAAACTGAAGCTTATGGAAATGGCTTTAAAAAGTATCTGTAGACTAAAGCAAAAGTGAGAATAGATGTGAAGGAGACGGTGAGAAAGTCTATCCTATGTGATTGAAGAACCATAAGAAAAGAAAAAAGAACGTGCAACAGAAGCAGTATTTGAAAAGACAAAGTGTGAGGAAATTTACCCATCTGAGAAGTATCAAACCACAAATTCAAGAAGCCCAACAAATCCTAGAAGATACATATTTTTTAAACCCACACACTTAAATGTGTCATAGTGAAATATCAGGAACCAAAAACAATGAAAAGATTTCAAAACCAATCTGGAAAAAAAATTACTGTCAAAGGAGCAACAGTTACTCTGAAGCTGACATCTCATCCATAGTAATGAAAGTAAGAAGACAACATCATAGTTTCAAAGTGACTTTAAAAAGCAGAACCGACAAGACTTGCAGAGGAGAAATAAAGGCAAGTCATCACCAGTGGGCTTTCACTGGAGGAAATTCTGAAGGACATAATTCAGGCAGGGAAAAAAAAAGATTCCACATGGAATGTCTGAGATGCAGGAAGTAATGAAGAGCAAAGAAATTAGTAAATATATGAGCACATTTAAATGAACATTGATTGTATTAAAAAAAGATCTGTAAAATGCTATATGAAAAGTGTATTAATTAAGATGATATTAGGGGGACTTCCCTGGTGGTGCAGTGGTTAAGAATCCACCTGCCAACGCAGGGGACATGGGTTCGATCCCTAATCCGGGAAGATCCCACATGCCATAGAGCACCTAAGCCCATGCGCCACAACTACTGAGCCTGTGCTCTAGAGCCCGCGAGCCACAACTACTGAAGCCCGCATGCCTAGAGCCGGCACTCCGCAACAAGAGAAGCCACCGCAATGAGAAGCCCGCGCACCGCAACGAAGAGTAGCCTCCGCTCACCACAACTAGAGAAAGCCCACACACAGCAACAAAGACCCTACGCAGCCAAAAACAAAAAAATTTTTTTAAAAAGAAGGTATTAGGGACTTCCCTGGTGGTCCAGTGGTTAAGACTTCGCCTTCCAATGCAGGGGGTGCGGGTCTGATGCCTGGTTGGGGAGCTAAGATCCCACATGCCTCATGGCCAAAAAACCAAAACATAAAACAGAAGCAATAGTGTAACAAATTCAATAAAGACTTTAAAAATGGTCCACATCAAAAAAAAAAAAAAACCTTAAAAAAATGATGATATTAAATGCTGTAGGAGATAAATCCCCAAATCTCAAAGGCTTTAACATAAAAGTTTATTTCTCACTTGTGTAATCATTCACTGTGGGTGTTCCCGGTCAGGCAGTTTTCCTGGGCAGCTCTCCTCCAGGCGATGAAGGGCCTGGCTCCTTCTACCCTTTGGCTCTATCATCTTTAGCTTGCGGCTCCCATGGCTGCCCTGAGTCTTTGATCCAGGAGGAAGGGGAAGGAGTGTGGAGGCTGCACATGGGAAGTTATCATGGACAGGCCTGGCAGTGACACACATCACTCAAGCTCATATTAAGAGGAGAACTCAGTCAACTGCAGGAAAGGCTGGGAAATGGTATAACTGCTGTATTCATTATCTATTGCTATGTAACAAATTACCTCAAAACATATTGGCTTAAAACAACAATGAGCATTTATTACTTCACAGTTTCTATGGGTCAGGGTTTGAGAAGCGGCCTACCTGGGTGAGTCTCTTCCCCTTTTGTGCATGATGGAGTATGTACGTGATTCCTAGAACTCCTGCAGCCATTTTGCCACCATGAGGGAAGCCACCTTGAGAAACAAATATACATAGAAGAGATATGAAAAGAATCACAGAAGAATAATCATATGGACGATTAAATTAAACAAAGGGGTTCTAAAATTCCCATGGAAGTGTAAAGAGCCAAGAATACTCAAGAAAATTATGAAAATGAGCAATGAGGCCAAGGGATTGCCAGATCAGACAGACATTAAACAGAGATGGCTGGAGGTGGCATTATAGAGATGTGGCATTATGAATCACTGGAGACAGAATAAACTATTCACCAAATGGAGGTGGAAAAATTGGCATATGGTTTCCAATAAAAATTAAAATAAAAATCCAATAATAATGAAAGCAATCACAACGATAATGGCTACCATTTGTTGACAACCACAAAGTTTTAGAAATGTACATTTGATTTATTTATGTCTATTTTCACACCAACCCCACGAGGTAGGTATTATCATTTATTATTCCCACTTGACAGATGAGAAAATTGCATCTCAGGAAAGCAGACCACACAAGGCTCTCAGTCTCCTGGGCACTGAGTAGGAGCCCAGTTTCTCCTCCCCACAATAGCAGGACCCTGTCCCGAGAATTCCAGTTCAGGCCAGTGGTTGCCTCTCCCAGGAGACAGGAAGACAGAGCCCTCCCTCAACGCCAAGCCAGGCCCCAGGAACCAGAATTCCTCCTTCACCCCTGACTGACCCTGGGGCAGATCTATGGCTGATTAGACCCCAGCTAAAAGCACAGAGGCCTCTTTGTCATTGCTTTAATGAGAAGCCAATCACCAGGTCATTAGTGGGTGGAGGTGATGAGGAGTTTGGTACCGGGGTGGGAGGGAGGAGGGTGCTCTTGGCTTCTGGATGATTTACAGCTGCAGTGCCAGGCTGCCTGGGGAAGGGAGCAGAGCCGCAGGAGGATGAGAAAGTTAGAGCACCTCAGAGGAGCCAGGACCTCTTATGAGAGCATAGCACGCTGTTTTATTTAATCCTTGCAACTAATCTGATGAAGCAGTATTATTGCATATCCCCATTTCACAGATAAGGAAACTGAGGCTCAGAGAGGTTAATTAAGCATTTTACCCAAGGTTATACAGTTAATAAATGATGGTCTTATTCCAGAGCCCAAACATCCACTCTGTTGTTCACTGTTATAGGCACAGCAGAGGTGAGTGTAGGGGAAGGTCCAAGAAACATTCTAGCTTTAGACCAAGAAGGAGCAAGCAGTCAGGAGATGCCTGACTGAGCGATGTTACTTTGTGGGCCGGGAGTAGGGGCAGGGGAAAGGGATATTACATAAGCTTGGAAGAAAGTACCCCTGGGATGCTGAGTAAGTCTGCCAGAAACAGGATAAAAATAACACAATAACTAAATATTATGAAGTTTGCCAGGCGTTGCACCAAGGGCCTTCCGGTTGTGAGGCAGTTACCAATCCATTTTAGAGCTGAGGAAACTGAGGCTCAGAGAGGTTAAGTTACCTGCCCCAGGTCTCAAAGCTGGTAAATGGTAGGGTAGGTACAGGGACTGATTTGGGAGTAAGAGAGCAGCAACAGGGCAGTTACTTCCTCTCTGCTCTAGAGTGTCAGGATTTGGGTCATAAATAAAAAAACCCAACTTGGTTCACTTAAGAGGAAGAGGAAGTTGCTGGGCAGCTCTGAGATAGCTCACAGGATCGGTAGAAAATTGAATGGGATTAAGCTTGGGAAACTCGTTAGAATTATAGGAAACTGGGTGGCTGGAACCACAGCCCAGCCAGGAAGCTCCTGAGGATGCCCCCACAGGACACTGGAAGCTACTGGCCCAGTACAGGCAATTTCTCCCCAAGAGCCTGTTTCTCTGGGACACCTGCTCCGTATTCAAGTCAAGGAGTCAAGTACCTAGACTCCTGTCTGTCCTAGCTGCCAGGAGTCTTTCCCACCCAGAGCCCCACCATGGAGGCGTCCCTCCCCTAGACAGACAGACTATTAAAATGCTGCAGAGCAAACAACAATGACAACAAAAAAACATTCACTGCAAGCCCCACGTGCCCCAGGTCTCCCAGCCCCTGGGAAGAAGTGACCAGAAGGCCATCAACTCTCTGTCCTTCCTGAGCCTCCTCCCACATCCAGAGTAGGACTCCGCATTTCAGAGAGCCCATCACTAGGGGCTGCCCAGAAATCTCAGGCCTCAGATTCTTGAAGGAGGATATGGAGATGCTAACACTTTCCTTTTCATCATCTGCTACCTCCAGCTGGCCACCCCCATGTGCCAGTTCTACTTTCCACACAGGTGTGGACTCCAGCCCACCTCTCTCACAACCACCTGCATAACTCAGGGCACTCCGCTCTCACCTGGATCTTTACAGTATCTTAACTGGAGTTTGCCTTAGATCCCTTCTCCACACTGTTTGAAGGAGCTCTAGCTACCATCCAAACATGACTGTGTCGTTCCTTAACTTAATATCCTTCTGTGGTACCCAGTTATCTACAGGATGAAATCCAAGCTTTTGGGCATGATGCCTAGTAAACCCCCAGCTTCATCTCCCATCACCCCCTGCTTTCTCATATCATGGTTTGGCCAATTTACTGTATTTTCCTCATCATACTATGATGGCTTATGGAATACTCATCCAGCAGTCAGAGAAAGAGAAAGCTAATGGGTTTTCTTTTGTATTTAAGACTCATGAAGTGAGGGGATGGAATTATTTAATGGCTTCCCATCTCTTGCCAAGTAAAAGTGCAAGATATTGCAGTAGACTGTGCAACCATGTCACCAGCTGGAGCTCACCTCTTGCTCCGCCCCAGCCCCACTGGCCACCTTGCTGCCCCTGGAACTTTTAGACAAGCTCCTGCCTCAGGGCCTTTGCACATGCTGTTCCTGCTGCCTGGAAGCTCTTCCTCAAGATAGCCACAAAAATACCTTGTCTCATTCAAGTCCTTACTCAGATGTCACCTTCTCAGGTGGGCTTTCCCTGACCCCTCCCACCCCCACATTCTCCACTTTCTATCTTTTCTGATTTTATCTTTTCTGTACCATTTATCACTTTCTAATATATTCTAATAGTACTTATTTACTACATAAATTACTTATTTTCCTTATTATTTGCTCTCTGCACTTGAATATGACTTCCGTGAGGCCAGCTTTTTGCCTGTTTAATTCACTACTCTGCACCAGTAACTAGAACAGGAAGCAGTCATCACATTTTTGTTGAATGAAGGCACAGAGCCTGAAACTGAGCCCAGAACTGCCAGATTCCACATTTCCCCCACGCGAGGTTTCTCTCTAAGTTGAACGCTGAGGATCCCGGTCTGGGAGAGAAGGGAGGCTGTGGGCCTTTCTGGAGGCCAGCTCTCCGGAGATGACGGGGTTCTCAGGACGCCCTGGACTCGGTTTCTCCGGAAGGCCCGTCCCTGGATCCCGGCTTTCTCTCCAAGGTGGGAGTTCTGTCTTCCCTCGGGGGAGCGACGCCGGAACTTCCCGGGGAAGAGCAGGAATTTCTGAAATCCAAGCCCCGCCGAGAGGTAATAGGTACCTTCGCGGCCGTCAGCGGAATCTCCCGGCCCTAAATCACGAGCGCGGCCCCTCCTCCCTGCGCCCGCCTCCTGGCGGCCCGGCCGGGAGAAGTGGCGCTCCCCGCGGGGGCGGATTCCAGCCGCGCGGCGGGAGGGACGGGCCGCCGCTGCAGATGCCGCGGAAATGCCTGCCCCGCCGCCGGCCTTTGAAGTCGGCCCAACCCCGCTCGAGGCCCCCGCGAGCTGCACGCCCCGGGGGTCGCAGCCGGGGATCACACGGGTCCCCTCGGATTCCAGGGATTCGTGGGAAGGGGGCCGAGTGGGGCGGGGGCGCTTCTCTCTGGGAGCCCCGGCCATTTGTCAGGAGTGTGTGGCCTCAGAATTATTAACTTGGAGCCGAGGGTCATTTCCTGACGTGTGCGGGGAAGGGCGGAGGAGCCGGCCTGGAGAAGTAGGACACATGGGAAGGAAAAGCCAGAATTGTTTTAGGGAAGCGATGGGACGGCAGGCCTGCTCCCAGCATCGGGGAACTTGTGCCCTTGGGACATTGTTTTTACTTTCACTGACCTCCTTTTCATATCGATTTGAGGGTTCATGGTCGGGGGCCAGCAGAGAAATCTGTGGTTCAACCTCGTTTTCTTTCCTTGCTGATATTCTACGACTATCTTGTTACATTTGAGCCCCAGAGGTGTCTATTGCCATGAGTATTTTTTCCTCCATCCAAGTATAGGTGGGGACGTTCTCAAGTTAATGTGCAAGAAGAAAATTGTGTGTACTCAAAATTATCTTTGAATAAGACTTAAATTAACCTTAAATAAGTCATTATGTGTACAATCCTGAACATTCTTAAGCAAGGTAAAATTTAGATTGGGCTAGATTCTGGAAGAACAAATATATATTTCTGAACATCTGAACCACTTTGCTCTTAACTCAGAAGTTTGAATTCAGTAGATCTGGGGTGGGGTCTGAGAAGTTATAATGTTCTGCTGCTGCCACTACAACCACATGGGTGAATACAGCTTTGGCAATTATCAAATTCCCCCCAGGTGACTGGGGGGGGGGTGGGGAATTCTATGGCATTTCTTTTTGGCTGCAAGGTTTACTTCCTTCTATTTTAATATGGAGCTATATACTTTTTTTTTTTTTTTGCCACACCGCATGGCATGTGGGATCTTAGTTCCCTGACCAGGGATTGAACCCATGTCCCCTGCAGTGGAAGCACGGAGTCCTAACCACTGGACTGCCAGGGAAGTCCCATGGAGCTTCTATATACTTAATATACGTGTTCATGGCTGTCAACACACATGACAGCCTATAGCACTGGGCCTGGTATTTAGTACATGTTCAATAACTGTTTACCAGATTTGAATATAGAGCTTGTTTGATCAGACCAGTGTGGAGTTTCCAGAGTTTCGTGAATATCTTTTTTTCTTTTTTTTTTTTTGGCTGCGTTGGGTCTTTGTTGCTACACGCGGGCTTTCTCTAGCAGTGGCAAACAGGGGCTACTCTTCATTGCGGTGCGCGGGCTTCTCATTGTGGTGGCTTCTCTTGTTGCAGAGCACAGACTCTAGGAGGGTGGGCTTCAGTAGCTGTGGGGCACGGGCTCAGTAGTTGTGGCTCGTGGGCTCTAGAGCACAGACTCAGTAGTTGTGACACACGGGCTTAGTTGCTCCGTGGCATGTGGGATCTTCCCGGACCAGGGCTCGAACCCGTGTCCCCTGCATTGGCAGGCGGATTCTTAACCACTGTGCCACCAGGGAAGCCCTCGTGAATATCTTAATATCAGGGATGGCACCATTTATTCAATATTCAGCAAATATCTCCTTGCATCCACTATGTACCAGGCACTGTGCTAGGTACTGGGAATATAGAAGCGACCTGGATGTGGATCCAGCATGAACATAGAAGTATTGAATACGATATGTAGATAACCAACAAGGACCTACTGTATAGCACAGGGAACTATACTCAATATTTTGTAATAACCTATAAAAGAATCTGAAAAGAATATATATATATTCTTATATATATATATTCATACATGTACATACATATATATATATCTGAATCACTGTGCTGTACACCTAACACAACACTGTAAATCAACTACACTTCAATTTTTAAAAAAAGACATATAAATACATGGGAAAAGAAGCATAATATGATCTGCTACATGCTAAGGTGGGGTAAAGCACAGAAGGGGAGGGTTCGGGGCTGGCTTCACAGATGAAATGTTGGCAAGCAGCCGGGGCTGGTGACCCACTGCAGGCCACTGAACTCAATCCACATCTCCAGCAGGCAGAGGCCTAAGGCCTTTCCAACACGTGCATGCAGGTGGCTGCAGGCTGATCCCGAGTCCCCTCAGGCTACTCCTGGCTTACAGGGCCCTGGCTTACCTGCAGTGGAGGGTCAGGTTGGCAAGTGGGCACTGGCCTGTCACTTCTGCTCTCTGAGGCTCCCCCTGGGGTTCAGCAGCCGTCAGTTCAGCTGGGGACAGAGTTAGAATTAGCCAAGGAAATCCCAGGTAGCGAATCTCCGTCCCAGGAGGCAGGCAGTTGGGCTGCTTCGGACTGCTCCTAGCTTCCAGCGCAGATTCTCTATATTTTTCCTGCTTGTCTGTCTCCATTTGGAGGACCCTCCTTCCCCCCCCCCCACCTTCCCAGTCTTCTCTACAGCAGCCAAGCTTTTTATTTTCACACGCAGTTGAAACTATTTGACTATCTCGATGACTGTTGTTTCAAAGGGCAGATGCAAGGCCTCTATTACCTACAGGTGGTCGGTGGAGGCTGTCCGCACTGGGGGTGGAGAAGTGCTCACTGAGCCCAGAACGCAGGCCCAGCACAGAGGGGTTAGGAGCTCTGTGCTGTGTTAGGGGTTAGGTCTTCAAATAGGAGCCACGCTACCTGATTTGAAATCCTGGCTCAGCAACAGCTCAGCCCTCTGACTTGGCGCAGATTACTTAACTCTCTCAGTCGCAAGTTTCCAGTCTGTAAAATGGGTATTATAAAAATAGAGCCTTCCCTATAGGATTGCTGTGAGGCTCAGGCTCAGGGTAGAATCCTGCTTGAGGCCTGCATTTCTGTATGATTGTGTGTCTGTGGTTCCTAGGGACGGTGGGAAACGGCTTGAGAGGTGAAAACATCCAGCTGTAGCTGCTTCCATTCACTTTTAAATTTCACAGACATTGCAGATTTGGGGACTAGAGCCCTAGAAATACAGTGTCCTTAGGGTGCTTACAGTCTAGTAGGCAAGGCAGAAAATAAAACCAAAGAACAGCCCTATTCTTTTTCTCCATAGAGCAATTCACAGTTTGAAGTAATGGGGTTGTTAGTCTGCTGTTTGGCGAGATGGATGTGAACTCCATATCCATCCCAGCTGATCACACAGTCTTGGCATTTTGGAGGCATTTGGATTGTGGCTGGGAATGATATTGACCTTGGTGCTCCATACAACTTACTTGTGGATGCTGGAAATTCCATTGCGGGGGGAGTCTTTCTCTAGGACTAAGCATTATTCTTTTTCTGATACCCTGTGTAAAATTAAAAAATCCCTGGGGTGGGGGGTGGTGAGTGGGTTCACTGAGTTCATAACATGGCAGTGCTGTGTCTTTTTTTGTTTGTTTTTAACATCTTTATCGGAGTGTAACTGCTTTACAATGGTGTGTTAGTTTCTGCTTTATAACAAAGTGAATCAGTTATACATAAACATATGTCCTCATATCTCTTCCCTCTTGCATCTCCCTCCCACCCTCCCTATCCCACCCCTCTAGGTGGTCACAAAGCACCGAGCTGATCTCCCTGTGCTATGCGGCTGCTTCCCACTAGCTCTCTAGTTTACGTTTGGTAGTGTATGTATGTCTATGCCACTCTCTCACTTCGTCCCAGCTTACCCTTCCACCTCCCCACAGTGCTGTGTCTTGAACTGCTCAAGGACTCTGGACTCCAAAAGATGCCCTGATGGGTACCATAAGGGGAGCCAGGGGGCCACCAGACAATCACCATCACCCTCTGAGTCAGCACTCAGCCCAGCTCTGCCTGCGGAAGAGGGAGGTAAAGAGAGATAGGAGGTGAGTTAAGGCCCAAGCAAAATCCAAATTCAGAATCACAGCCAGCCTCACTCTGGGAGCTGAGAAAGCCAGAAGTTCCCGGTCCATCTCATCTGCAGGCCCTGCTCTAGCTGATCTGCCCCTCCCTTATCGGTCCCGCTGGAACAGTCATGCTTTCCTCTGTGACAGCCCCGTGGTTGCCCACAGGACTTGACAAAACTTTCAAGGTTCTTTAAACACACTCAGCTACAAAACTGGGGCCCTTCTGTGCACCTATCAGCTCTCCTGCCCGGAGGCCAAATGTGGCACTCTTTTTGGGGTCGGGAGGAAGAAGGTGGAACCTAGCCACGCCAGAGAGGCCCTGGAGTGAAGCAGGGCAACCTCTCCCCGCGGCTGGAGCACTGCCCTGGGCGTGGCCCGGCTGCCCATCTGATCCCTTCCTACAAGAATCTGCATGCGTCCTCCCTTCCTTGCTTCCTTCCTCTGGGTTCCTCCCTCACCAACCTACCTGGAGGCAGGTAATAAAGCAGGAGGAGGGAGATGGATGGATGGGGAGGGCGGAGAGCCACGTGGTGCCATAAAGCCCAGCCAGAGGGCCTGTCCCGGGAGTGTCCAGACTGCAGGAGTCAACGCTCGGAAGGTGGACTGTCAGGCTTGTGAGCCGGAGCCGGGGCGCCAAGGCCCGGGAGGCGGCCATGCACCGAGGCGCGCCGGGACCAGGCCTCAGGGGCCTGAAGGGGGACGAAGGCTCTGCCCAGGACTTGGGGAGCTCTTGCCTGGAGGCCGGGAAGGATTTTGGGGTGCTGAGAGAGAACAGCAGTCCCCGCGACCTGGGCGAGGCAGAGGAGGTGGTGGGCAGCAGAAAGCGCAGCCGGCCGGTGCGGTCGAAAGCGCGGCGCATGGCGGCCAACGTGCGAGAGCGCAAGCGCATCCTGGACTACAACGAGGCCTTCAACGCGCTGCGCCGCGCGCTGCGGCACGACCTGGGCGGCAAGAGGCTCTCCAAGATCGCCACGCTGCGCAGGGCCATCCACCGCATCTCGGCGCTCTCCCTCGTGCTGCGCGCCAGCCCCGCGCCCCGCTGGCCCTGCGGGCACCTGGAGTGCTACGGCCAGGCCGCGCGCGCTGGGGACGCGGCGGACGCGGGCTCCAGCCCGCCGCAGCCTGCGCCGCTGCCCGCCGGGCCCTTCGCGCCGCGCTGCGCCTCGTGCTTCCTGCACACGCCCCTGGGACAGGCCAGGGCGGTGGCCGAGGCGCGGGGCGTGGCCCAGGCCTCCGCGGGAAGCTGGCGCCGAAGTCTCGGGGCTCCCTCTGCCTGGCCGCGGGGCCACCTGCGAGCGGGCCCCGGGCTGGGCTACCAGCACTCCTGACCCGGCGCCGAGAGCACCCGCGGGCCTGGAGGAAGGCCGGCCTGGGAGGAGCCAATGACCTGATGACTACAGAAGGGAAGATTATAAAATCATCCTGGGCACAGCTGAATGGGCTGAGGCCAGAGGGGGAAAGGAGGCGCTTTGCCAGTGGGAAGGAACTCTGGAGCCCGGGGCTGCACCCCTTAACCCCCCCCCCCAATCCCAGCCAGGGTTGGCAGCTCCAAAAGGAGCAGGATCCTGCTGGGTTCTTACCTTTGGACTCGATGAACTCTTCTTGGAAAGTGACTTTTGCATCCCTGTGCCTCTAAGTCCTGCTGTTTGTTAGGAGAATGGGGACTTTTGGACAGGGGGGTGATGGTATGTGGGAGTGTGGGTGGCAGCTGGTGTGGTCTGACGGCACAGTGTGGGGTCCCCTCCCCCTGCCTGTGCTGAGGCCCCAAGTCTGTGATCCGGGAGAGGCCGTCAGGAGCAGCTAAATAAAAAGGAGAAGCTATGGTCTCTGTCTGCTACCAGGACTCTATTGGGCCCAGTAGCCCAGGGTGGCAAGAAGGCCTGAGGGGCTTGAGGCCTGGAGGCTCACCCTGGAATGTTGGGCCCTGGACTGAGTGAGGCCCACAGGTAGGTACTTGAAGACACTGGTTCCTGGTGAGACCCCAGGTGTGACGGAGCATTGTGAGGGGCACTGCGGGAGAAGACATTATCTGGAGACAGGAGGCGGGACTGGGAGGCTAAGGATGTGGTCAGCCTCCTCTCTGGCCCCCCGGCAGAGCTGCTGTCTGCAGTGAGCCACAGAGATGGTGGCAATGAGGGCGGAGTCTGGGCCAGTCTCAGGGAAGGAAGCTGAGGCCAGGGCCAAGGACTGGGGGGTAAGTCCTGCCTGTACCCCAAGCTATGGGCGGATGGAGCTCCCAGGGAAGAGTGGGCCAGTGCAGCCAGGGCCTCTGTGATGAGGGGCAGACTTGGAATCCAGGAAGATGGGCCTCGGGCCAAGGCTGCTGAGGAAGTGGGCGGGACAGCCAGCCCCCCCAGAGAAGTCTGGAGAGCTGCTCTGCATCTAAGGTGAGCACTCCGGGCTCGTGTCCGGTCTCACTTGGGCTGACCCGGCTGATGTTGCAGGTGCTGCTTGCTGGGGTGAGGACCCAGGTGTGCCAGGGGAGGCCTGAGGGCTTTCTGGTCTCCTTGGAGAGCTGGGCTCTTGCCAGCTTGGGGTGGGGGGAGTTATGCAGCTCAGAATGGGGGACCCCACAGAAGCTGGAGAGATGCCTATAGTCACCCAGGGAGGAGTGAAGTGTCCCCAGAACAGCTGAGATGAGGCTCACCGTCCTGATTACAGGTGTCTTTGCTTTCTGCAAGTGAGACACTGGCTGGCACACTTGGCATCAGGTCCACAGGCCTCAGGGCTCCAAATTTCACAGGGCAGGTAGATACAGATCACGGGAAGGCTTTGACTCTGGGGCAGAGGGGTCTTGGGGCCTAGCTAGGAGCAAAATGTGGGACTCTGGCCCCAGGCCTGCCCGCTGAGCCTGCCCTATAAGGGAGAGGCAGTGTCACAGTCTAAGAGCGGAAAGGAAAGAGCCAGACCGGCCTGGGAGCCAATCTCTGTTCTGCCACTGACTACATGTGTGACCACTTAACCTCTCTAAGCCTCTAGTGCCTCACCTCTGACACAGATGATTCCACCTCAGGGTGGCTGTGAGCATTAACATTCGTTCTAAGGTACAGTTTCTGGCAATGAGAAGGTGTTCAACAACTTAGTACTGTTTGCATATTATAATTTTATGACAGACCAGCCTGGACAATGCTTCCACCTTGCTTCCGCCTCAGGATTCTATTCTCTGGAAACATAATAAAATGACCATCAAGTCCCGCTTTCCAAAGTTCCAGGATGGAAAGAAACGACGTTCTTCCCCGTCGAGGGCGCCCCCAGGGCTTTGAGCCTAGGTACTTCCATCCGTACAATGGGCTGAAATAAGTACTTACATCATAGACTGTTGTGCAGACTAAAGGAGAGAATGCATTTAAGGCACTTAGCACAGTGCCTGGCCCACAAAGCACTCACTGCATGGAAGCTATTAAGACAAGTTCTATTCACAGGGTTGTTATGAGGAGAGAATGCATGGGAAGGTGTTTTATAAACTAAAGCCCCCAGCACGTTAGTTATGAACATTGTTTCATCAGGGCTGTTTGTTTGAGTGCACACATCTGCATATTTCCAAGATGGTAAGTATTTGCCTGGCATTCTCAGGTCTTTTAACATGTACCCACTTTGTGCATGCTTACAGAGATGTGTAGATCTGTGAATGTGTGTGTGTGCATACGTGTATGTATTGACCTAACAGGTACCCCCTCCTCTCCCTGATTCTTTAGGGGATGCTAGGCCAGAATACCTTTAATTATGTGCCTTCCAGGTTTTCTGGAACTCTTGCTTGAGTTTTTTAATCTGCTTCCTAAGACCATATCCATTCTCCAAGATAACTGATCTGCTGTGGAAAGAAGATAAATCTGTGATTGTTAAAGAAATGGAAGTTATCAACCAAGGCCACATAGGTTTATTCAAATATTGAGAAAAATAATACAAGGAGAGGCACTGAATGAATATAAAAAGGAAAGTTCTGGAAAGAGAAAACACATATAAGAGAGAGCTGCTAAAAGTTATGGCCAAAAGATATGAACGACTGATACCTAAAGACAGAAATTATGTATCTATAAGGTTAATCCCAACAGATCCCTCAAATAGTGTTCAAAGCAGAGAGAGGGTTCACTTTGAAAGGGCAGAAAATAATAACAATTTACAGCACTTTTAGCAGCTTTACAGCATAATGAATGAGACATGCCAGCAAAGTAAATAATTGTAAGACCCAGTGTTGTCAGGGATATGGAGAAAAGGGCACATTTACAGATTTCTACTTGTACTGTGTGTCTGTTCCCTTTTTGGTAGAGAACAATTTGGCAAAATCGCAGTAAAAATACCCCAAGGGAGTAATCCAAAAGCAAAAACAAATTTGCAAAAAGGCAGTCCCATCGGCACTGTACCTATCGATGAAAGATTTTGAAACAACACAGATGCCCAACCATAGAGGCACGGGCAAAGCATTCTCTAGTGTTGTGACAGGATGCTAGTTATGGTGAGTTCGGGGAGCGGATCACAAACTGGTCTGTGCCTGCTGATTATAAGTGTGGACAAGCAGGTAGGTGCAGGAACAGACCTTGAGAGAATTTGGGAGGATGTAACAGGGTTAGTATCCATTAGGGTTTTTTTTTTTTTGTAAAGATTTTTTTTTGATGTGAACCATTTTTAAAGTCTTTATTGAATTTGTTACAATATTGCTTCTGTTTTATGTTTTGGTTTTTTTGGCCACCAGGCATGTGGGATCTTAGCTCCCCATCCAGGGATCGAACCCTCACCTGCATTGGAAGGCAAGGTCTTTTTTTTTTTTAATCTTTATTTTGTTTGTAATTTTTTAATACATTAGGTTCTTACTAGTTATCCATTTTATACATATTAGTGTATATATGTCAATCCCAATCTCCCAATTCATCCCACCACCACCACACACACTTTCCCCTCTTGGCGTCCATATGTTTGTTCTCTACATCTGTGTCTCTGTTTCTGGGAAGGCAAAGTCTTAACCACTGGACTGCCTGGGAAGTCCCTCCATTAGGTTCTTGATAATTGTTTTTAAAAGGTGAAAGTTTTGTTTCCTTAGGGCACCTTCCAAAGAGGAGTAGGGAAATGTTTTGAGCACAGACAGCAAGGATTCCTTTGGAGGGACCCCACCTCCCTGGATGTGAAACTGGGGTGCTTGCTGATGGGTGCATGACCACATCAAGTTTTGCTCACACTTTGCACGTATGTGTGTATGTGTGTGCAGACACCAGAAGGCTGCCTGGAGCAGTGGAGCTGGGCCCAGGCAGGCCTCAGTGAGAAGTGGAGTTTTCTTAATTACTCCTGCCTTGTCAGCCCCATATGGTTTCCTGACACCCAAGGCGATGCTGGGGATAAAAAGGGCCTTGGGGGGAATTCCCTGGCAGTCCAGTGGTTAGGACTCCACGCTTCCACTGCAGGGGGCACGGGTTCGATCCGTGGTCGGGGAATTAAGCTCCGCACGGCTGAACAAAAAAGGCCATGGGTACAGGTATAGGGGGGCTTTTTACCTCTTCTCCTTGGATTAAGCTCGAACTTACCTACCCTTCTGAGGTTTGCTTCCCTGTCCACCCTGTCCACTTTCCACTCCACTGTTTACACCTCAGCATCCTTCACACCCGGGGTGTACCAAGGGTGGGACAGGCAGAGGTGGACTTAGCGTCGGTGTGGACACACCCTGGGCATTTTATTGGCGTCTTCATCTTCCTCTGGTTCATCCAGCCAGCCATCACTGCAAGTCAGGCCCTGGGCGAGGGAGCTGGGGTCACACCTGCCCGCTCCAAGACGTCACAGCCCATCAGGGAGGGGGCACAGAGAGGGGAGTGACTTTCTTCAGTTCCCTGCATCCACACTAGAGAACAGCGAGGCCAGCCTGCAGCAGAACAGAAAGGCCGATACACCTGTGTAGCTGCAGGCGCTCACAGCGCAGGCCGCCACCTGAGGCCCGCGGGCGGTGTGAGGGCGGAGTCGGAGTCGGAGCTCAGCGCCCTCCCTTCTGAAGGCTGCAGCGGGCCCAGCTGCTTGCTGCTCTGCAGAAAATGGGCCCAGGGTTCCCAGATCTTCATGTTAAAAGTCTGTGAAATGGATTTTTTAACAACACTGTTGAGCCAACACTGTGCAGGCCAAACCCACTTTGCATGATGAACGTGGCCCGTGGGCCTCCATCGAAGACCTCAATTGGGGCGGAGTGGGGAGGCCGCACCTGCAGGCGGGGGCAGGATCGGGCCAGAGGAGGCACAGCTGGCTGGGTTGGGCTCACCAGCCCCGGAGCCCAATCCCGGGGCTCCTGGTCCTCGCCTCTGCCCCTCCCCCTGGTTTCCGCTCCCACTTCTGGTCCTTTCCCTCACCACCACTCGGCCACTAGGTGGCACCACAAGCCGAGGATCTCACAGCAGACAGAGCAAACGCGGCTCCCAAGTCCCTGAACCCCAGCATACCTGGTAACCTCGCTGCCGTGGGCCACCCTGAGGACTTCTTGGCTTTTTCTTTTCTCTTCGAGTTTTTATTAAGTCAAAAAATCCCTTTATGTCAGGTTCCTTCCGTCCTCCAGGCCAGTGCTGCCCAATAGAAATATAATGCAAGCCACGTTTTCAATTCTCTAGCAGCCATATTAAAGAAAGGACACAGGTGACATTAATTTTAAGAATGATTTATGTAGCCCAATATATCCAAAATATTATCATTTCAATATGCGATCTATATACAGTGTATTAATGAGATATTTTACATTCTTTTTCTCGTACTAAATGTTTGAAATCCAGTATATGTTTTATACTTACAGCACGTCTCAGTGCGGATGAGCCACATTTCAGGCGATTGGTAGTCACATTGGGCTGGAGGCTATGGAATTGGGCTGCGCAGCGGTAGGTCCACAGGGCCTGAGTCCTTCACCCCAAGAATCAGCTCCCAGGTTGTAACACGGAATCCTGTCTAAGCTGGACACGGACTTAGAGTCCAGGGGTCTCAGGCACCCAACCCGCCACCCTCTGCAGGAGGTCTCTTATTTAAAATGACATTAGCCAGTCTCTCGAAGTGAGAGAGTGGCATGGACATAGATACACTACCAAATGTAAAATAGATAGCTAGTGGGAAGCAGCCGCATAGCACAGGGAGATCAGCTCGGTGCTTTGTGACCACCTAGAGGGGTGGGATAGGGAGGGTGGGAGGGAGATGCAAGAGGGAGGAGATATGGGGATATATGTATAGCTGATTCACTTTGTTATAAAGCAGAAACTAACACACCATTGTAAAGCAGTTATATTCCAGTAAAGATGTTAAAAAATAAATAAATAAAATTGGAAGTTCCTGGGCACAAGAGCCCAGCTCACTCTCTCTGCCCCATCCCTGGCCTGGGGGAGCCCTCCTCCCATCCCTTTGTGGCCAGCTCTCCACTCCCTGCCTGTCACACTCTCTGCCTCCTCTGCCTTGTCATGGCCCTTGTTGGAAGCAGCATTTCTGAAGCCAGCTTGATACACAACCCAAAGATAATTCTTTCCACTAAAATGGCTCATCTTGCTCCAAGCCAGCCCCTGGACTTGGACCAGGGATTGATATCTGATTGGGATACAGCTTGAGATGACTGTGGGCCTTGCTTTTCTAATCTGTGATATCAAAGGATTTGAACGCCACCACCTCTGAGACCCCTTCTCACCTCTAACTTCCCACCCCCAACCCCCATGATCTATGCCCTCCCCCAAACCACACACAGACACACACACACACACCCTGGTGGTTCTAGGTCACCTTATAAAACAATGTAAGGAGAGAGATCGGGGACATAGAAAGAGATGCAGACAATAGAGAAGGTGGCAGAAACGGAGGGAGGAGACATGAGAGAACAAAGAGACAGAGGACAGGCAGACAGGCAGCCAGAACCCGGGCCCTTCAAGTCGGCATCTGCGCTAAGGAGCTCCTGAAACAGGATCTTTGCTGGCTTTTTTTTTTTTTTTTTTTTTTTTTGCGGTACGCAGGCCTCTCACTGCTGTGGCCTCTCACACTGCGGAGCACAGGCTCCGGACGTGCAGGCCCAGCCGCTCCGTGGCACGTGGGATCCTCCCAGACCGGGGCACGAACCTGCATCCCCCATATCAGCAGGCGGACTCCCAACCACTGCGCCACCAGGGAAGCCCCTTTGCTGGCTTTTTAAAAGCACCTTAGAAAAGCTCTAATGGCCATGAGATGGGGCCAACACTCCTCCCTAATAACCCCTCTGCCCCACCCCTTTGTGAGCTGCTCATACACCCATTCAGAGGGTCCAGGCAGAATCCAGGGGCCACACTAGTAGTAGCCCCCCTGGAGCTAGGAGCCAGGCTCTGGCCTGGACGCCTCTGGGCGTTGGAGGTCAGGGTCGAGGTGGGATGCAGTAGGTCCAGGGGCCAGCGTTTCCCAACAGATAGGAGAAGCGGGAGCCTGCCCCAGTAGAGGAGCAGCAGAGGGCTCAGTCTCCCGTGACAGTTGAAGACACACCCATTTGGACCCACTCTGTCTTTCTTCCCCATCCAGAGCCCCCACCCAGAAGAGCAGGTCCTGGGTCAATAGTGGAAGCCAGAGGCTGGCCCAAGTCCCCCTGGGCTGGGCTGGGCTGGGCAGGGCTGGGGCAGAGGCAGAATGCTGCTGGGCGGTTCTCTGGGGAGAGAGGAATTGAAAAGCATCTCTGAGGAGGGCAGGGAGGGAGGGAGGCTGGGTGATGTACACACACACACACACACCCTCCCTGACTTAGTCTAAGCCTCACTCCGGAGAACAGCAGTCTTCTCTCTGCTCTTCGAGCTGCTTTCTGTTGCTTCCCCGCCCATCTGTGCTGTCAGCAGCATCGGCAAAGTTGGCCTCAAACTTGAATGGAACTGAAGGCTCCAGCTTCCCGGAGCTCCATGGGGCAGTAGGCCGGCCTGAGACTCTGAACTCAGCTGGCCCGGAGAGGTTGACCCTCCCAGCCCCCAGCTGGCCCTTGCTCTCCTGGGTGACACGTCTGCCCCTGACCTGTAGGCCCTGAGTCTGGGCTGAGGAATGGTGCGCTGAGGTCCCTCTGGAGCCCCTCGTCCCGGCCTGGAGCTGGAGCAGCCCAAGGCCCAGGCCAGCATGGCCCACCCCGGGCAGCCTCAGTTTTCCCCGGTGCAGGAGCCAGGCACCGTCTCACCCCTGGACCTGCCGGAGATGGAGAAACTCCTCACCAAGGTCGGGGGCCAGGATGACAAGCCCCTGAAGCTATCCAAGTCCCCCTCGGGGGCTCTGGACCTGGAGCAGGGCTGCCACAGTCTGCCTTTCAAGGTGGTATCCGAGGGGCACCGGGAGGCCTCGCTCCCCCAGGCATCCTCCCGGGCCAGCTCGAGGCGGGCATCCTCCATTGCCACCACCTCCTATACCCGGGACAGAGAAGTTCCCAAAGATTATCTCGTCCTTGCCATCACCTCCTGCTTCTGCCCCATCTGGCCCCTCAACCTCATCCCCCTCATCTTTTCCATTATGGTAAGTGCTACTCTTTGTTCCAGGGCAGGGGCTGGGCCTGGGGTCAGCAGCCACGCTTCCCTGCAGGCACCAGTCTCCCTGCCTGGGAGGTAGAGAAAAGAGCTGGGTGCCGGGGGCTTGGGGGAAGATTCCCCTTCTCAGCTGGTCTATTACTCCCCCTTGGAGAGGGGTCCAGGGGCCTGGAGAGCTTCTGTTTGCTGTCCTCCTTCATCTCTGCTCCTGGACATCACAGCTTGACTTTGCACACATCCCTGCTGGGAAGGGGATTCCAGAGAGCCACCTGGAGCTAAATTCTGCACAGAAGTACAGCCAAGTTGGGGGTCTTGCCTTTGCAGGGGTCGGGGGCATTGTCCCAAGGAGTCATTCCTGAGTGGGGCTGTGAATCAGCAGAGGTTGCACCTGGCATGGGGTCCCAGGGCCCCATGTTCTCAGGAGGGGAGCCAGGCACCCCCCCGCCCCCGGAGTTCTGTCAGCCTCTGGCAGCTCTGGTTTCCAAGAGCAGGCAGTGGCTTCCCTGCCATGGACTGAGGGCTCCGGGGCCCGGCTGCCCCAGGGCTGCTCCTCTGGGGGTAACTTCTCGCTGGGGCCCTCTGGGCCTCGCCTTTGCACCGATTTCAGCATGTCTTCAGGGTGGGGGGGCCTGGGCCAAGGGTGGGAACACACGTGTGTCAGAGGGCATGGCTGGCCTGGCCAGGGAGGGGCATGGGGGCTAGTCCTTGCTTCCCACGCACTCATGCTCTAGGGTTTTGAGTAAATTACCTTAGATCAGCTCCAATCCAAGTCATCTGGATAGAGCTACTTACAGAGGAGCCACAGAAAATGTTGGTGCGTGTTGGCAAGTGACTTCTGTGGTCCAGGAGATTGTGAGAGAGAGACACGGAGAGAGGCTGGCAGGGAATGACTTTCAGAATGAGGTTAGCAGCAGGGGACAGTACACTGAGAGCGGAGACACTGTCTGCTTCTCCTCTGGAGTGACTCCCCTGCTGAGTCATCATCATCGAGCCCCCAGGAGCTGTGGTCATTCCTGCTGCCCCACTCTCCTCTGAGAAACCCCCTATTTCCTCATACGTCTCTATCCACCTCACCGAGGCCCAGTCTCCAGCCAGGGGGGCCTTCCCCAACCCCCACCAAATCCAGCACCACCTGCCAGGGCTTTAGGGGACACCGGTAGGGACTTGGTGTGGGCAGAAGAGCCAGGGCTGGGCCAGGCCTTTGAGGAACTTCCTGTGCTGCCTGTTGCTCTTGGAGGCAGCTGGGGGCAGAGCCGGGCCACAGGGGTGCAGCCAGTGGCTGTGGGCAGGGCCAACCTCTTGGTTACAGGGAGAAGCCCCAGGAGGAGAGACAGGCTTTGCGGAGGGAATCCACACAAGGACCCAGGAGAAAACGTTCGCTAGAATCCATCTCCTGCTGGGGGTGGCAGGGTGTGAGCTGGGTAGGAGCTGCCTTTGTCAAGGAAAACCTGGGCCCAAGGCTGTGAGACCACCGAACCCACCCCCAGTGCATTTCTACATCCTTCTCAGGTTCTTGAGTCAGGTCTGATGGTCACCGGGCCTGGGGCAGGGAATACAGTGCTAAACCAGATGCCATCACCAATCCCCACGAGCCTCCCGATCAGTGGGGAGAAACTTGTAAACAGATCCTTACAACACATTGCAAGAAGCACCCACGCTAGACAAAACCACAAGGTATTCTGTGGCCTCGGGCAAGTCACTCAAACATCTTTTGTCCTCAGTATTCCCATCTGCAAAATGGGTGTCAGCATAACACCTAAATTATAGAGTTGTGTGAGGGTGAAATGAGATGTGCCCTACAAAGTGCTAAAGCACCCAGCACATAGTAAGAGCTATCACGTGATGGTAGTAATTAGGTGAGTGTCTCCCTGGCGGGGATGGGAAGCCATCACGTTTGTTGGTTTTTTTTTTGGCCGTGCCACACAACATATGGGATCTTAGTTCCCTGACCAGGGATCGAACTTGTGCCCCCTGCATTGGAAGCATGGAGTCTTAACCACTGGACCACCAGGGAAGTCCTGTTTGTTGTTTTTCTTAGAGCTTTGAAATATAATTCACATATCATACAATTCACCCATCTAAAGTGTACAATTCAATGATTTTTAGTATATTCACAGACAAGCGTAACTATAACCACAGTCAACTTTAGAACATTTTCCTCACCTCCAAAAGAAACCCAGGGCCTTTTCTCTTCCCCATCCCTCCCAAACCTGAGCAATCACCCATCTTCTGTCTCCATGGTTTTGCCTCTTCTGGACATTTTATAAGCAGACATACCTCGTTTTATTGTGCTTTGCCGCTATTGCATTTTTTGCCAATTGAAGGTTTGTGGCAACCCTGCATCGAGCAAGTCTATTGCCGCCTTTTTTTTTTCCAACAGCATTTGCTCACTTTGTGTCTCTGGGTCACATTTTGTTAATTCTCGAAATATGTCAAACGTTTTCATTATTATTATATTTGTCATGGTGACCTGTGATCAGTGATCTTTGATGTTACTAATGCAAAAAGATCACAACTTGCTGAGCAATGATGATCAGTATTTTTTAGCAATAAAGTATTTAAAAATTAAGGTATGTACATTGCTTTTTTAGATACAGTGTTATTGCACACTTACTAGACTACAGAAAGGTATAAACGTAACTTCTATATACACTAGAAATCCAAAACATTTGTGTGAGTCACTTTTTTGTGATATTCACTTTTCTAGTTCATAGGACACTCCCATGCCCTGTGGAGGGAGGGGTCAGTTATTTATCTAGAGCTGAAATACTTGGTGCCACTCAAACAGTAGCAGGGGTGAAGGAGAGACAGAGAGTATGGAAAGAGAGTTAAGTCTCCATGCTGGTGTCTCCAGGTCCTGGCAACAGACTTCAGAGCTCCTCATCTGAAGTCTTCCCACTGGTTACCAAGTGAAGGATCAAGCCCTTGACCCCAGGGGAGAAGGAGACCCACAGCCCTGACAGCCTGGCTAGAGCTCACTGTCTGCAGAGCATGCCCTAGTATGAGGCTGACAGAGTCTAGCTAATTGTTCCCATTTACCAGATGAGGCAACTGAGGCATGTAAAACAGTGCCTTGCCCATGGTCACACAATTGGCAAGAGGCACATCACCTGGATACTGAATCCAGTGTTCTCTTCATGGCCCCACCCTGTATCTACCTCTGGGACAAGGATGGTGTGTCCCTCCCAGGAAAGGCAAACCTTTTAGGCATTTATGCAGGGAGGGAATAATTCTACTTCCTTCCCTCTCTTTCTCCCCCACCTCCCAGTAGCCTCCTCTCCACCACCCACTCACTCCGTCAGTGGAAGACTAATGGACCAGCAGTGTCCTTCCCACTGTAGCTCTGACAGGGGCCTGCTGGGACCAGGGCTGGGATCAGGGGCTCTACCTCAGGAGCTGTGATCACAGGTGTCCAGGCCCAGGCCTGCTCAGCACCGCAGCTTCCTGTGAGCTTCCTGGGGTGGCCAGGGCAAGGTTGGCTTCATCCATTTTACCTCTGGGTCAGGATGAGAAATGGCCATGCTCCCCGATCCAGCAAGATCTCCTGTCAGTGAGGGATGCTGGGCCCCAGGCAGTGGGCCTTCAGTTGTTGATAAAAGAAGCATCAGATAGACTTGGGTGTGTATCCCATCTCTACCCCTTTTAAGTCACATGACCATGTCCAAATCATTCAACCTCCTTCCTTAGCTCCAGTCTCCTCATCTATAAGATGTGTAATAAAACCACCTACCTCACAGGGCTGTTGGGAGGATTAAATGAACTAACGTGTGTGCCAAAGCCTGGAACATAGTAAATGCTTAATAAATGGAAGTGGTTGCTATTATTATTAATACTAAACGAAACTGCAATGTCAGCGGACAGGACAAACCCCCAGTGGACAGGCATTTCTGGCTTTTAGCAATTTGGATCTAATGGAGTCTCACCCCTCATTACAGCCTTGGGAAAGGGAGGCGGCCCTGTCTGTGGTTTGGGTTGCAGCCTCTGAGCAGTCCCTTCTCTGTAGGTTGTTCCTACAGCATGTGGGAGCGACGCAGAGACCCAGAGTGGCTTCAACGCTTCCTTACTTAGGCATTTTCAACAACTTAATTATTTAACTGATGTGTTGCAGGCTCATTCGCATTCATTTATGATTTATCCATTCACTCAACAAGAGTGCTAAGCCCTGACCAGGGCTGACAGTCAGCTGGTATGTAGGCATATGGCTTAAGATATTGACATCTTTTTTTCTCTTTTTTTTGGCCATACCTCGTGGCTTGTGGGATCTTAGTTCCCCAATCAGGGATCGAACCTGGGCCCTTGCAGTGAGAGCATGGAGTCCTAACCACCAGACCACCAGGGAAGCCTCTTGACATGCTCCTGAATAAGCTGGTAAACAGCTGCGGTCTCAAGCCCCTAAGTCTTGCCAATCCGTCCCATCCACCACTGCAGCTGCCCTGACTCCTTCCCCAGGATCCTCCACCACCCCTCCCCTCTCTCCAGCAACAGGGGGGTTAAACTGTAGTCAGGGCATTTCAGAAACAATTGTGTCTATGCAGAGACAGTGCTGGGAAGCACATGGAGAAGCACATCCTTTTGCCTTGACCTACTGGGAGATGCTTGATCTCTGTGGAAGGGCCAATAACTGATCAGCCCTGGCACATCTTGTCAGTTCTCCTGAGACCTGCTAGGCCTTGGCCTGAGCCTCATGGGTGGAGAAAGCTCGTTCCTGAGAAGCTCTGTTGTCACCCTCCTCTGGCTGGTTTCAGCCTCTAGCAGCTCCCATCAGCATCCTTCTCACCCTATCCTCTCCCCAACCCCGCCTTGTCCTTTCCCCACACTCAAACTTTTTTCAATATCTTTCCTCACTGATCTATTAACCTGAATTCATTTTCTCACTCACCATTCCCACAGTCATTGCAATCACAAATGATCTATTAATTCAGTCATTACAACCATTACTGCAATTATTATTAGTTGCCTTCAACTTGAGCCATTTGGTGTAAGAGGAAGTTGATGTCACTAACGGGGACGCAGAGCAGCTGGTAATTTACTCATAAAAAGAAATGAAGGGTTTTCCTCCATCCCTGGAAACAAGGGATGGATCTTTCATTTGGAAACTAATTGGGGAGGGGGGTACTTCAGAAATGAGTGCCAGCTAGCAGTGGACAACTTCTCATGTAAGATTAGGGCTCTATTCTTAGAGGCAGTTACTATCCCTCCTTTCTACAGATTGGAAAACTAAAATTTACAGAATAGTTGTGAGGTTTACACTGCATAGAGTGTATAAAGTGTCTGACACAACAAAGAAGCCACAACCAGGTCTGCCCTGTCCCATGCAGCCATTCCCACTGTGTCTCCTTCAGTGGCGTCCCTCAGGCTTGAAGGAACAAGCACGACCTTCCATCAATCCAAGGATGCGTGGATTGATGGCTCTGCGGATAAATAAGTGAGACTGGGCTCAGTATAACTGAAAAAAATTCTCTCTCCCTCTCACCTTTCTTCCTCACCTCTCATACCCAAGAAACTACCTGTGTGCCTCTCTCCATGGCCCTGAATCATTACTGCACAGACATTTTCTGGAAAATGGGGGGCAGGACTCATCTTAAACCCTCTGCCCCTCCCCCTGATGCTATATTTACAGCTGAGAATGGGTCCTGGATAATGATTCAAGGTAACCCCAGGATTTCTGAAGCTGAAATTCCTGGAAATCCCAGAAGTCTTTCTGTATGTTGCTCCCTCTTCCTCCCAATGTTGCCTCGGTGTTGATGTCCTGAGTTTGGTGACCTGAGCTTGCCGTCCATTAGAGCATTTTTATCCTCTACCACTCCTATGAGGCAGGGATTGTTATTAGGCCATTTTACAGATGAGGAGATGCAGCTGGAATATAGAACACCAGGCAGGCGTGGTGAGAGAAGCAACTGGAGAAATGGAGAAAGGCCAGATCAAGAAGGGCCCCAACTGTCACAAAACGGAATCTGGATTTTGTCCTGTAGGCACTGGGGAGCCTACAACTGGGTGAGACAAATAGAGGATTTCTTCAAGACAGGAGAGAAAAAGATCTAGTCAAGAAGGAGAGGGTGGAAAAAAAAAAAAAAAAAAAGAAGGAGAGTGTGAAAAGACCAAGGAGTGATTGGTGCCCCAATGTCCCTGGGCAGCAGAGAGAGGCTGAGGTCTAGACTTGATTGCATAGTTCCTGGCACAAGGTAAATGTTCAAATAATGCTAGGGATTATGACCATTCCAGTGGGGGTGGAGGAATCTCAGTGGGCTTCACAGAGGAGGTGGCATTGGAGCCAGCTCTTGAAGAATAGAGAGGATTTGGACTTGAGGTGTTATGGGGGAGCAGGAATGTGGGCGGGAGAAATAGCACGAGCAAAGGCAAGTGGAAGTCGGTGCTCATACCCTGAGCAGTTCAGATCGGCTAGACCCAGAGGTTGTGGAAGAGAATGGCAGAGGGTAAAACCAGGAAATGCAAAGCGAACCTGAGTTTGGACTCTGTTCTGCAGACAGTGGGGGGCCGTGGAGGACGCTGGACAAGAGTGATTGCCTCAGCCATCATCATCTCTCTGAGCTTTTGCCTGAGCTCCTGGCTCTCCTGTGATCCCCCACTACAGTCAGGGGGGTCTTTGGGAAACCTGCATCCAATCATACCATCCTCTGCCCCCATCCTTCCATCTTCACTGGCTCTCACTGTTCTGGGATAAGGACTGACCTCCTTGCTGTATGGGCAGAGCCCTACCTGGCCTGGCCCTGCCCGCCTCTGCAGCCTCCTCTTCCTCACTGTCTCAGCCCCGGTTGCACTGGCCTTTGTCAAGTTCCCGCCTGCTTCCTTCAGTCAATAACGATTTATTGAACATCTACACATTTGCCACGTAGGGACTCCCTCTGGGCCTTTGCACATGCTGTTCTCTCTGCGCAGAACACACTTCTTCCATTTGAAAAGAAAGCTATTTAATTCTTACTCATCTCTCATATCTCAGTCCAGATGTCCTCCCTTCAGGATGTGTTCCCTGACTCTCCCCTTTTATAAACTCTCATAGTACCAGGTACCTCTCCTTTGGAACGCTACCCACACTTGCAATTTTACTTTTATTTGTGTGGTCACAATGGAGGCCAACCTCCCCCCAAGGCTGTAAACTCCATGAGCATAAGAACCGGGGCTCTCTTGTACACCGCTGCACCCCAGGGTCTTAGCACCATGCCTGGCATGAATATCTATAGGGTGAAATGGTGGTGTGGGGAGTAGAATGGAGAGGAAAAGAGCTTGGAGCCAGAGGGACCTTCAGGAGGCTCTTGTCATGGCTTGAGTGAGAAGTGGCCCCTGGAACTAGGGCAAGTGCAGCGAAGCTAGAGAGGAGAGTTGCAATGGAATTGACTAGGAGAGGAAACTAATTAGTAGAGTAGGATGGGAGGGGAGTTACGACCCAGTGGGAGGACACTCCAGGCTGTTGCCAATAATTGGGGCTTGAGCACGTGGAAGGAGGCGTGCAAGGCAAGGAGCAGATCTGGGAAGTAGGAAGCTGTGGTTTGGGGCAAAGTGAGTGAGGTCACACTGGGGCAGGCAGCTGGCACTGGCCTGGAAGGAGCTTGGCACAGGGAACCACGGGGTGGAGGTGGGGAATCAGAATTCTGAGAGATGAAGACAGGACCCAGGAGACGGGGGGTGCCCCAATGAAGAGAACAGGGGGGAGGTGTCGCTTCTGTGAACTTCAGCGTCTTTAAAAATGGGCAACACTGCCAACCTCATAGAATGATTCTGAGGCTAAATGAGACCACTTAGGCATAGTCGTCAGTAAGCTGCCCGGCACGAAGTAAGGGCTCAATACATCCTTGTCATCATCGTCACCATCATCGTCAAGGTACTTGATGGTTCCATGCTGAACTCAGGAGCCTCCAACAATCAGAACATAAATAACCAAATAAACGGCCTGAGGTCTTGTAAGTCGTCACACTCTTAGTACACTCCTGCCTGTGCCTGTTCTATCAATAGAAGTCCAAGTTCTAGAGCTGGAGGAATCTGGAGGTCCCAGGCCAGCCTGGGCAGTGGTGACGGGGGAGAAGCTTGGGACACACCTCCTACTGCTTCCCCCCGGACCCCTCATGATCCTATCTGTCCCTATGTCCTCTGTCCATCCCCATCCTAACCCACCTGATTTCACCCAATTCAATAGGGCCAAGAGAAGCCGAGCTCACTGAGAAGGAGTGAAATATCAGATAGGGGCCCCTGTGAAGCCATACATGGCTCCGCCCCAGCCCCAGCCTTCCTGGTTCAAACCCCAAATGCCTCGCCTTTCTGGTGTGATCTGGGAAATGGACTTGGTTGAACAAGGATGTGGTTCCTGGGTGGGATATAGGGAGAGGGAGGGCCAGTGATTTCTTTCCTTTTATGGCAAGAGGGGGCTCACAGAGCAAAAGAGGCAGGTATGGCAGGCCATAGAAAAAGCCACAGGGGCTGCCTTAGTGCAGCTGTAGGAATGAGCCTTGGGCTGGGGTCCGCGGGGGCCTGGCTTATCTCTCCTGCCAGCTCAGCATGGCCTGGACCTGGTCCACCCTCCCAGGCCCTCGGTCTCCACTATACCACCCTGCCCGTCACTGTCCTGAGATAACACCCTGCATTGCTTGGTCATGCTTCCAGCTGTCCCCTGCCAGCGAGGGGCAGGCTTAGTTACGGGTCTCCTCAAGAGGTCTGGCCACTGGAGTCCTGAAGGAGCCCCCTGCCGCTCCCCTATGGGGGCTGCTGGAGTGTGGGCCGCAGTGGGGACCGGGTGTGTTCCAGGGGCTCAGTAAGGGGCCCCCTCCAAGGCTGCCAAGGACAGCCTTCCTGAGGTCTCTGCCACCTTCTCTCTGCAGTCTCGAAGTAGCATGCAACAGGGAGACCTGGACGGGGCCCGGAGGCTGGGCCGCCTGGCCGGCATGCTCAGCGTCACCTTCATCATCCTGGGGGTCGTCATCATCATCGTGACCGTGGCTGTCAACTTTGCAGGTGAGGCCCAGCCACACTCCAGCTTCCTCAGTGAGGACTGTGGAAGGCTGTGGCCCAGCGCCCTGGGACAGGGGTGCTGGTGGGGAGAAGGGTAAGAGCACGTGTGGGCCACAGCCTTTCCCTCTCACTCAAGGAAAGCAACCCAGTCCCCTGCAGGGACTGCCTGAGTGGGGTTGGCTTTCTGACTTTCTAATGCCTGGAGAATAGATCACTAGGAAAGGGCGTGGGAAGAGCACGTGCCCAGGAGTCAGAGGCCACGAGCTCTAGTCTCAGCTCTGATGGTCCTGGGTCCCGCACCAGGGTCTGCCTGGGTTGAGTCTCGGGGTTTTCACGTCGAAAGCGGTAGGAAGAAGCCTCCAGCACAGAGGCTTTTGTGAGCGTCACCTGAGATGATGCATGTGACTCTGCTTTGTAAACTGGGGGCCTGCCAGACAGCATCCCTGATGAGACAGCCAGGACCTACTGGAAGTCAACCATGCACGTGCTGGAAGTCAGGAAGCAACACTTCTGTGAGTGCCCAAAGGTGGCCCAGGGAAGTTATCCAAGCAGGATGACCATTTTCAAAGGTGACACTCAGCTGCTCACAGAGCCCAGGCAGCTTTGAGAATTTCTGGGCTATGCAGGTCAGTGTTGTCCATTTCCCTCTCGTCACACACTCACATTGGGAGCCTCCAAGCATCTCTGCCCCTTTGGTGATCAACGTAAGCTGTTCCCCTAAAGACCTTGCCCCTCAATGTGTGCTCCATGGGCCAGCAGCCGTGGCTGCTGACACCAGGAAAGGGTTGGAAATACAGAATCTCAGGCTCCACCCAGACCCACTGAATCAGAATCTGCATTTTAATAAGATTCCCAGCCCAATCGTTAGAGTTTGGGAGGCACTGATCTGGAATACAGAGTTTTCAACTTGGGGTAGAAAGCCTGGGATTCAGCCGTGGGGTCATGGGGAACCTTGGCCTCGTAGGAGAGGGAAGAGTTCAGGTCTGTAATCAGTCTGCCTGGCTTCAAAAGGCAGGTCCTCCATTTCGTCTGTCTGAGCGGAAGCATGTTCCATAATCTCTGAGTTGGACAGGTGTGCAGGTGCCTGAGAAGCAGGAACCCACTAGCCCAGGGTACGAGCCTCAGTATCACCTTCTGACGTCTCAGTCTCTTTGTTCTGCTGCTGCTTGTCACCTTAGCCATGACTCTTTCAATGGCAAGTGACAACCACTGGACTCAAATTGGCAAAGGGGACTGTTTAGTTTTCACTAAAATATTCAAGCAGCGATGGTTCTAGTCTCAGGGGTCCACGTGCCTACCTCCGAACCAACCACCGAGGCCCCGGTCCTGTCCTTGGTAGGAGCTCACTTCCACCGGGAGCCCCCAGCCAACTCACCCCGGTACCATTTCCCGCTAGGAAACAAAGACTCAAATCCTCAAAAAAGGGACCAGAAGACCCTATGTTCTGAGCTCTGTTCTGCCATACCTGTTCTTTTCTTTACAGTTCAGAAGAAATAAACCTAACTAGGGGGCTGTGCTAGCAGAAGCAGGCCCCCACCCGCTGGAAAGCTCCACACCCACATGCCCCATGTACCTCGGAGGACAGGATGGTGACTGCCAAGTGCCCACCTGTCCCCCAGCTCCAAAAGTGCAAACTTGGAGGGAAACCCCCAAGTCACCCCATTGCCAGCCCACATCAAATGGGAAAGCAAGAGGAAGAAAGGAAGGGAGGAGATGAAATTGACTGTGAAACCAGTGAATACTGTGGTTTAATCTCAGATGCACGTCCCGGCATTTTAACCCCAGGGTTCTGGCTGGTTTCTCATCCCCACGATTTCCTGGGACCTGCCAAGCAGCACATACAGCCAGAGTGAGAAGAAACCAGCCCCACAAGCAAGACTACAGCGGGGAGAGAGGTAGCACAGTCCCTGCATGTCTGATGACCGGGAGAAAAGACGCGGGCCTTTATTATCTTTTGTATTTTTCTTGAGGCAGGATAAAAAAGACTGTTTGCATGCCTTGTGCCACGTGCCTGCTGCGATCCCAGCCAGTACCCTGAGCTCAGAGGCCAAGCTTCTGCTCAGTACATGCCCTGGAACCCCTCGGACACACAGGATGTGCAGCTGCTCTGGAAAGAGGCAACAGCCATACTTCAATCCTACATCCATCGCAGGGTGCAGGCACCAAGCGGAATGTTGGTGGAGACAGAAACGGGGACAGCATGACCCATAGGCCTCTTCCCAGACATTTCAGCCTCACGAGCATCTCAGCCGAGAAGTCTGGCGTCCGAGCATCTGCCAGGCTGATGCAGTCTGCCTCCAGTCCCTACCTGGGCCGTAGCCTGGGGCACCAAGAACTCCCGGGGCCTGACCCTGCCTCCAGGACAGCAAGTGAAAAGGAACCCAGGCCTGAGCTCTCATCCTGACAGGCCCTCCCTGGCTGTCTGGGGCACAAACTCGGAGTTTCATGCAGAGGGCCTCAGGGTCCCCATGCAGAGTGGCTCAGGTGGGGCCTGGGCTCCCAGCTCCCAGCCCAGCTGCATCTGATGCTCTGTGCCTCACCCTGTGCCCCTGGCCAACCACAAACAGCGAAGGCTTTCCCTGGAGCAGGCTTTGGGACCACCCCTGGGGGAAATTCCCATGGGCTCCCAGGCCATTAGGGGTGTTTGTGCCTTCTGCAGGGGCGTGGGCCAGAGTTTTTATGAAGGTTTGTTGTTCATGGGGTCTAGAGAGTTTCAAGATAGAGGGAAGAGCTTGGCTGAAGGGTCCCATCTTTGGGGACCCGGGCTTAGGAACACATCCACATGCCCAGAATCAGGGGCCCGGACACCATGGCCTTTGTCTCAGGACCTAATGGGACACCTGGAAGGAGTTAAGCAGGGCCCCTCAGATTTCTCCCGGGTCTTTCTTGCTCCCACTTCCCCTGTTGGCTTCAGCCCCCAAACCCTTGGAGAAGGATGCTACAGGCCTTCCCACCCTGTGAGGCCCTGCCTAGCAGCTAGGGTTCCAGGAGGTTGGGAGGGCAGGTTCTCAGGGCCCCAAGTTGGCCAAGAATGTTTCCTCTGTGCCTGTTCAGGACCCTCATGCCTCCTTTCAGTGTCCCTGCCCGTCTCTCCCACCCTCCTCAGAGGCTCCTGAGGAGGGAGCATGTCAGCACAGAGGCTCTGTCTGCCGGGAGGGGCTCTGGGTCCTGGGTACAGCCCCAAGCCTTCTAGGAGGGCCTGTATGAACGAAGGGAGGGTTCAGGGCCCAGGGGCATGGGCAGATCCCTCTAGGGCTGGCATTCCTGTGTCAGTCACCCACCCAGGGAATAAACTCCAACCTCTCCCGACCCTAAAGGAGGGACCAGCTGGATTTGCTTTATGGGACCTTTGAGGCCAAAATAGAAATGCCCGTGTTTGTCGGGGCGGGGAGGAAGGGGATAAGCCCAGAGTATCTGTGTCACTTTCAAGGTCAGGTCAGGCCAGGGGAGTCATGATGAGGTCTATGAATCTGACATTCACCGGCCCCCACCCTGGAAGGAGGGGTCATGAGTCAGCTGTCTTCCGGCAGGTCCCAGGGGTCCCCAGCTTCAGCACCCCTGGGAGAAGAGAGCAGTGAACCAGACTGTTTAGGCGTGGTCTTGTGGGAAAATGATGGCAGAGGTGGGACCGCGGCCTCTGTGTGCCCTGGGACCGTCACGCACACCTAGACCTGCCCCCCCATCTACAGTCTCACCCACAAAAACAGGCCCTGCCACGCACGCACTCCCACAGATACACACACTGGTTCCTACTCCAAACCCAGGATAGTGGAGAAGGAGAGAAGCCACAGCAGATCACTGCAGACGCAGGCACGGCAGGAGCATCCTTCCGTTCAGGCGAGAACGACTTGAGTCTCCTAGTCATACTAAGGATGTAGCTCAGAGGCCTCCAAGGTGTGCGGGAGGGGCAGAGGCCTCGGGAGACCGGCCCTTCCGGCAGAGAGGAGCCCAGGGCCAGAGGATGGGAAACCTTCAGAGGTAAGGCTGGGACGGAGGGACCCTGCTGCCTCCCACCCACAGGTCTCCTGACACCCCCAGGCCTCGTTGAACATGAAGGGACAGTGGCCCTGCCATCCTAGCGCCTTCGTGGGTCCAGTACTGGCTGCATGAACACAGTGGTCCCCTGGCTTGGGGCACTGACCCAGCCCCTCCCCAGGTCCCCTAGGGAACAGCAAGCACCACCCCCTGACCGCCACCGGCCCCCACTCACCAGTTCTCTCTGTATTTCTCGGCATGGAAAGAAATAAAGCTGACCGTCCAAGCCCACCGAGGGTCTTGTTTGTGCCGCTGGCTTCAAAGGGTTCCAAACAACTTGGGGGGCACTGGGGAGCCTGGCCATCCAGGGGCTCCATGGCCACCATGAAGCATTCCCCTGGGCAAGCCATCTGTTCTCACCCAGCCTCAGTTTCTCTGGTGAGCGATGCTGGTCTTCCCTTGGTTGTTCCTTCTGCCTCTGAACAAAGGCCTCAGGCATTGAAGAGGGCAGGAGGCTGTGCTGGCGTCTTACAAACCTTGGTAAATCCACACGGCCATCCGAGGGGGTCGCTAGTGTTATCCCGGGGTTCCGATTAGTAAACCGAGGTTCAGAGAGGTTCAGACACTGGGCCCGGGTCACACCATGCCTGGCATGCAGAAGGTACTGAAGAAATGTTGGTGAACTGACCGTATCCCTAGGTCTGACCCCAAAGTTGGCTTCTTGCCGCCATGCTTTGCTGCCTGGAGAGCAAAGGCTGTAGGGGGCAAAGGGCGTAGGGGGACATGTGTCTGAGATTTAGCAAGGGAAAAGCTGCAGCTTCCACAATGCAGAAAGCCTGAAATCACAGATGGTTGCGCCCTCTCTCGACCTGGACTCCCCACCTGTGAACGGTGTGGTGATCCTCTCTGCACACCCACAGGGCTGGCGGAGACCCAGTGGCGTGTCCTGGTGAACCGTGAGGGCTGGATACACGTGGGGAATGCCAATAACAATTTCCCAAGGCACAGCCAGGAGAGCACCCCAGAACCTGGGAGGTGCTGGGCATCCCAGGCTGGCCCTTGAGACTCTGCTCCCCTCCATCCCCAGCCCTACCTGCCTCTCCCTGACCCATGACAGGAGACCACCCCGCGTGCCCAGGAGAGGTCTCTGGCCCAGGCCTCAAACCTTCACTCCTCGGCTGTGTCAACTTGAGCAGCCCTGGCCTCTCTCTGGGCCTCAGTCTCCAGGTAAAGGAGTGAGCTGTGCGGGTCTAGAGCGGGCTTCTCAATCCCTCCTGGCGGCACGCTGGAATCACCTGGGAGCGTGGGCCACGCTGGTGCCTGGCCGCCACTCCTAGTGAATCAGGTTTAAGTGGTCTGAGGTGTGGCCTAAGCTTCCAGAGCCTTTAAAGATTTCCAGGTGATCTCAATGGTCATTTGAAGTTGGGAGCTATGGGGCTGGGCCCTCGAGACTTACTACTCAGCATTAATGGGCGTCGCCAGGAGCGGTCAGAAATGCAGAAGCTCAGGCCACACCCCGATCCAGAATCTCTGCCCTTTCACAAGATCACCAGTGGTTCCTGTGCACTGAAGTTGGGGACGCTCTGGGCTAGACGCCTGAAGCCGAGTCACGTGGGCCAACTTGCTGCAGTCTCCCCTTAGGCCGTACCTTCTGTGGGGGCGGGTCTTTTATCTCCCCTCTAAAAATAATAATTGTTTTCCTTTCTTTTTCGGCCACTCCGCGCGGCTTGTGGGATCTTAGTTCCCCAAACAGGGACTGGACCCAGGCCCTCAGCAGTGAGAGCACAGAGTCCTAACCACTGGACCGCCAGGGAAGTCCCATCCTCCTTTCTTTCTTACAAGGGTCTACTGAAACAAATGGAGAAAATCAAGGCAATACTGAGAAGGAAAGAGAAGGACATTAAGAGAAACCCCAAGTAAGTTGGGGGGGTCTCATAGCAGAAAAATTCTTCACCCTGTTTCCCAGAGTGTTTGTGAAACTGAGTTCCCCTTTAACGGAGTTCCCTTAACGAGTTTATGATTGATCTCTCTCTCCAAAACTTTATTCCCTTTCTTGTTCCCTCTGACCCCAACCCTGAACGAACTGAACATTAATCAACCAGAATCAGATGACTCAGACTGCTGTTGTGAATATCAACACCAAGGTACTAGAACTGCTGTTATAGATCTCGTCATTAACCTGCAAATTCAGATCATTTCTCTACGGCAAGATGAACTAACAGACCCCCGAGCCGCAGACCACCTGGCCTGGGAATCCAGAGACATCCTGACTCATGAAACTATGATTAAGAAATGTCGCAAGACAATGATTAATCCCAGCCAGTTTGTTATTCCCTTTAAAAGAAACAAACAAACTGCTAACTCAAAGACCAAGTTGGAGTGGGTCTGAGGCCTGTCTCCCACTCCCTTGCTGGGTGCTCTGTAATAAACCTTTACTTTGCGGCAAACTCCTGCTGTCAGAGTCTGGCTTTCTGTGCTGTGGGCACACTAGCCCTTTGCTCCGTTACATTTGCCTGTGAGGCTGCGGCGCGCAGAAGGTGGCCTGTGTGGGTATGGGTATGTGTGGGTGGTGAGTGTGCCCCCAAAGCACAAATCCCTAGGAAGCCAGGACCTTCTCCCCTCTCCCAGCCTGTCACCCCTCACCCCCACCCCATGCACCGGCTAGAACCTGCATGGGGCTGGCGGAGGCAAGCAGGTGTTTTAAAGCTGCTTGGATGGAAAGTTCTACTCGCAGTCAAAATTAACACCCTGGTTCTCTTGGGTCTCCATCCCCCAGCCCCTAGGCCCTGGAGGAAGCGTGAAGAAGGGACCTCGAGAAACTGTGATGCCTCTTGCACCCCTGTCCTCTGGCAGAAATTCCTATTCCCAGGGTTGGCCCAGGTACACATGGTTCCCCTGTACTGATGGCCCAACAGGCCCACTGCAGGCAGAGGAAGTACGGAAATTGTAAAAGGCCTCCCCTTCCTGGCTGTGTTTGTAGCCCACTCCCAGCCTGGAGCCCTGAGGTCAGCTGGATTGCAGAGGCCCGGGCACAGCTGACTTCCCCCACTGGCCTGCCCACACCGCCCCACTGCGACAGGGCTGCCGAGGGTCCCTCCCCGGAGCCGGGGGACAGAGCTGGTCAGCTAGAAGCTGGGCCCTGCCAGGGTTTCTGCCTCCTGCATTATTGATCTGCTGCCTGGCCGTGGACGTGAATAATTCATCAGAGCAGGAAGCCTGAGGATCGCAAACTCTAGGCATCTGGGCCCCTCCCCACCTCGAGCTCTGGGTTTACTCTGCTCTGCCTAATGCGCTTCTAGGAAGGCCCCTGCTGACTCTCCAGTTTCTCCTCCTGCCAACAGGGCAGGCTTAGAAAGACCTCGAAGGTTTGGGGTTGCAGCGAACCCAGCTGCCCACAGCTCCGGGAGCAGAGCGTCCATCCCCACCATGCTCTGGTCACCGGGGACTCGAGGCACACGGCCTGAGCCCTTTAGCCCCTCTGATTAGGAGGATGAGTCCCGTGTGAGAAGGCCTAACACCATCCGACCCGCAGCACCTGCTTAGTAAACACGAGTCATTATTGCTGTTGAGGCCACTTGTCATAAATGGGGGGTTCTTTGCTGCTGAGGTCTTGGTGAAAGGCTGAGGGCCCCAGCTGGGAAGGAGGTGAGCACTGGATGATGGGTGAGCATGCTTGGGGTGGGGGGCGCTCAGCGCACAGGGGTGTGGGACCCCCGGATGTGGGTGCCTGGGAGCGGGGCTGGCCGTGTGGGACAGGGGGTGGTGGTAGTGGGCAGTATTGAAAGAATGACTCAGAATCTCTCCAGTGATTTTCCCTCTGACCGAATTTTTCCAAACCACAGTGTCGGGGGCTTCAAATCCCCCAGGGAGAGGCAGGGGGTACTGCACATGTTGGAATCTGCCCGTTCCCTGATGCTGGGGCTTTTGCGCTGAGTTCTGTTTGATGGTTCCACTTAACACGTGTTTAGTAAGGGTGATGTCAGTGTACAGTCTCAGGCCAAACTCAGGTGTGCAAGAAATGTTTGCTTTTTCTCTTTATAATTCAGTTTAATCTCTCTTTTGTCTCCATTCTGCCTAGTTGCAGAAAACATAAGCCCAGTCATTTCAGAGTTCCTTCCCCTTTCCCTGGGGATGACAGCAGGCCGGGGTGTCCAGGACACAGGTGGCAACAATCTGGTCCTCGGTGTCATCTAGAGGCATCCCCGTTCTGTCACCCTCAGTCCCTGCAGATGGCTGCTGAGTCAACCTTCAATGTGCCGAAAATATTTACTATCTGGCCTCTTACAGAAAAAGTTTGCCTATCTCTGATTCAGAAGGATTTCTCCAAATGTTCTATTTATGATTTCTCCACCCTGGGCTATAAGGAAAAGTGTCAAGTCTGACAGTAGATGGCAAATCCTCTTTCAAAGCAAGAAAAAAGCAATTGCGTACTCTTCAGCAATTGCTACTAAAAACGAACTGCAAACAGTAAGCATGATAATAATAATGCTGGTTTCCATGTTGGTCATGCCAGCTCTTTGCAGGCCACATGGTCTCTGTCGCAACTCCTCAACTCTGCTGTTGTGGCACAAAGGAGCCATAGACAATACACAAAGGAGTATGGCTGTGCTCCAATAAATCTTTGTTTGTAAAAACATGGGGTGCATGGGAATTGGCCCATCGGTCGTAGTTTGCTAACCCTGCTCTAAACCCACTCAATATATTAGTTTCTGTGGCAAGAACAGGCTAGCTTTTCACTAAACCCATTTTCCTTTGAATCTTGGGCACCTAGCTACATTTCCCAGCTTCCCTTGCTGTTAGATGTGGCCATGGGACTAGGTTTTGGCCAAGTGAATGTGAATGGATGTGATGTGTTTCATTTCCAAGCCTGGCCCTTAAAAACTTCCCCCAGAATCCTCCATCTCTCCCATCTGCCAGCTGATATCAACTCCCAGGGAAGCCTTGGAAGCCGCTCATTGAAGACAGCAGAGATGCTGTCACCCTGGGTCCCTGGATGACTACATGGAACAGAGCCCCCCTCCTCAATCCCAAGCTACTCATTGGACTTATACATGTTATGCCACCTAAGATTTCAGGGTTTATCTGTACCTAATTCAATTTCCTTCCTTTTTTCTACCCATTTTACAGATGGGAAAGTAAGGCAAGCTAATTTAAGACGTGAAATATCAAGGTATTGGCTAAGTAATTTAAGTAAAGTAATGTCAAGTTATAGTTCATTCGCTGAACAAGTATTTGTTGGCCTACTATGTGCCAGACACTGTGCTGAGTGTTGGGTATACTATGCTGAACAAAACCCAACTGGGTGCCTACGCTCAAGGATTTTATGGCCTAGTGTCTGGAGAGATTAAACAAATGAATACATAATCACAATCTGTGATGGGTGGTAGAAAGTGTCTATGAAAGTACGTGATGGAGGGAACTAACACAGATGATGGAATCGGGGAAGCACTCCCTAATGAAATGACATTTACACCGAGTCCCGAAGGAGTTGCCCAGGTGTGGAAGTGGGGAGGGCATTGAGACAGAGCCAGGCCAACGGCTGGCATGGGCCAAGGTCCAGGTGGGAAAGTGCTGGGCTTATCACATGGCAATATTAGGAAGGCCAGTTAGTGCACCTGCCTCCTGGCCCATCGGTGATTAATCCCTTATTGTAGGTAGATTAATGACAGTGCTGGGGCTGACTGATTGTTCATTTCCCACGATAAACACCATTTAAAGAGGAACAAACGAAAAGTCAGATCATCAGTATCTAAACTGGAAGCAAACATGGACTGTAATTCAGTCCAATCCAAAAGCTCTTACTGCAAACTCCCAAGTGCCAGGCCATGGGTGGGAATCAGGGGCAGGGAGAGGAGATAGGAAATACAGTTCCCATGTCCAGGAGATCTGGGGGCCTCCGAGGAGGTGTGGGAAACCCACCAGGTGCCGGAGACACAGTGACCACCCAACAGGGAGACAGGGAGGCTGAGGGCAACATGCCTCGGCCCTGTGGTCGAGAAGGGGTCTCCACAGATAAGGGATCTGTCGTCAAATAGATCCGGAAAACACTGAGTTAAATAAAGCTAAATACAGTTGCTTGACTGTGACACTCCTCAGAGCCTTGAACACATCGACGTGCAACATGAATCTGTGAGAGAGGCTAGGGACACGGTATTTCCTAAATTTAATGCACCTCCAAGCCCTTTCTTGAGGTGCATTTTCTTGCGAACCTACTGTAGATTTGCTAAGCCAAGCATTTCCCTATGTTATTAAAGACTCTTTGTAAACATCTTTTTTAGTGGCTGTATAATAGGTATAAACCATCACTCATGTATTTACCTATCTTTTCTCCCATTGTGGGGCATGTAGGTATTCAGTTTTTCTCTCTCCATTTTTTTTTCCTGCCTATAATTTAAAAACAGGGCTTAAGTACTAGGGGAGGAAATTCTGAAAGCGCTCCAGGAGCATCTCTTGCTACTCGGGCCTCACTGGGTTCTGTTGCTCTCAGGAACCAGGGAGAAGAGCAATGCCTGGGGGCTGACTCGTCGCCATGGCAACCACAGAGTCAGGAAGAGGGAAGATGCTGGCAGGTGGGATTACACAAGGAAGCTCCCAGGGTCTGGTGGCTGGGACCCTGAGCCCTGAGGCTGACCAGGTCTGACTGTTGGGGGACCCCCCTGGGAATGATGGATGGGCCTCTAAACTGCTTTTACTTTCTTCATGGCTACTGGCAGTGCCAGGCTACCAGCCAGAAGCCTCCTTCTCCACATGAATTTGCCTGCTGGGGCAAAGTGGGAGGCAGGGGTCAGGAGCTGGGAAAGAAGGGTGGCTGGGAGTAGATTAGCCCACATTCCTGCCTTCTCACTGGATGAAGAATTTTCCTGTACACATTTCTTAACCGGGTTTGAATTCTAGGATCCTCAAGGAAGTTTTAACAAGGATCCCCTTGTGCACAGTTGCCTGTCAGGGGAAGAGGTTTCTGGGTGAGAGGAGACTTGGTCTCCTTGGGACTGTCCCAGTAATGCAGTGGGCAGGAGGGCAGTGGTGCAAGCACCAGTGTCCCAGACACCTCTGTCCGCTGCTGCAATGCTCGCCTGACTCTCAGGCCCCTCAGACGTGGTCAACAACCCTCCTCCATGAGAACTTTCTGTGCTCCCAGGCCCATGCAATATGCATTCTTTAAACTTTTTTTTAAACATAAAAACTATACAAGTAATAGACACCACACTGATATCAGCAGTCACACATGGGGTGGGGGAGTGGCACTGGGGCAGTGATCAAGTTTTTATTCCATATACCTCGTATCCATGGAATCTTACAGCAAGCATTTATATCTGTATTACTTGGACAATTCATAATTTAATTTAAAAAATCTTCCCCATAATCCATTAGCTGAAGCAATCAATGTGAATATCTGAGTATCTTTCTTTTAGGCTTTTAAAAAGGAATTTGTTTTTAATATGTAGCGAGTTGCCTTATAATAAAAGGGCTCATCTAAGTGCTCTTAGCATTGTAGCTGGACTTTGCAGCACTTTTAATTAACAGGCCCCTTACATTCCCTCAAGCCCGCCTCCTTACATGTGCCAGTCTCAGCACTACAACACGGGCGCCACAGGGGCAGGATGGAGTGGGTGCTGTCAGAGGGGCTGGAAGCCCCCAGAAGCTCTTCCCCTCCTTGGACTGACCGACTGGCCAGATGGGTCTCCAGAAAAGCTCTGTCCATCATCCGTCAGCATGGCCTCCAGGACCTCCCCAGGGCTCACTTCTGACCTTTGCTTTGGAGTCAGTGCTTGCCCTTGGTCCTTGCCCTAGAACTGGATGCTTCTGTCTGGCTCTTGTCTGGAGTTTCCTCTCAGCCCCAGCCCCAGGCCTCCTGGCTGGAACCCTGCCCTCCCATGACCCCAGCTGGAGGCAGATGCCCCTGGTACCTCCTTCCCCTCCTGAAGTCGGAGCTCCTTTCTCTTTGCTCACCTTTCTGAGGGGCTGTAGTTGTAGCACTCCGTCCATTTAAGGGACAACTCGGATGCTGGGAAGTCTACTGTAGTGGGATTAAACCTGGATGGATTTTTCTCTTTTACCCCTCAAACCAGACCCCACAGGCCTCCCCAAACCCATCCGTCTGTTGGGAAGCTGAGGGAGGTCCCAGGTCTGGCGTCCTCTGGCTGGTTGGCCGGGAGAGACACTCTGGAGCCTCAGGACATTCCCCAGAGAGGGGGACCCACAGTTCCAGGCAGGGCCAGGCTGCCCTCCCAGGGGAACCAAGCGCGGTGAACTCATGTTTTGATCGCGGCCCGTGGGAGCTGCTCTGGCGCTGGTTGAACAGGCAGGAGGAAAACAGGCACCGAGGAGACCGGCGCCTGCTCCCTGTGCAGCGGGTCGCATTGCAAATGCAACATAACGACGACAGGGTAGAAAGTGGGGGACACAGAGGGAAAATCTCTCACCAGCCACCTCTCCCCACTTTTCCACTGTCTGGTGTGTACACTCTCCCTCCTGGGTGACTTCCACCAGAGTGTGGAGTGGTTTTTTCCTTCCTTAATTTCATTCTGATTACAAAATTAATACAACTTCATTGTGGCAAACTTGGAAAATGCAAAAAGCGTAACAAACAAAACAAAAATGTCTCCAGATTGTGTCCGTCAGCTCCTCTCACACTAAGCAGCCTTATTTTTAGCATCTCACTTGCCACCATCACCTGAATTCATCTTATTGACTTCTTTGTTTGTTTGTTTACTATTTCTCCCACCACAACCTTAATTTTATCCTTTTTTTTTGGCCACGCCATGCAGCTTGCGGGATCTTAGCTCCCCAACCAGGGATTGAACCCAGGTCCTTGGCAGTGAAAGCGCCGAGTCCTAAGCACTGGACCACCAGGGAATCCCCAGTGCCTTTTTTTTTTTTTTTAATAAACTTACTTTATTTAGTTTTATTTTTGGCTGTGTTGCGTCTTCATTGCTGTGCGCGGGCTTTCTCTAGTTGCGGCGAGCAGGGGCTACTCTTTGTTGCGGGGCACGGGGTTCTCATCGCGGTGGCTTCTCTTGTTGTGGAGCATGGGCTCTAGGTGCGCGGGCTTCAGTAGTTGTGGCACACGGGCTGTAGAGCTCAGGCTCAGTAGTTGTGGCGCACGGGCTTAGTCGCTCTGTGGCATGTGGGATCTTCCCTGACCAGGGCTCGAACCCGTGTCCCCTGCATTGGTAGGCGGATTCTTAACCACTGCGCCACCAGGGAAGCCCCCCCACTTTTTTTTAAGTGTCTGCTGTTGGGTTTTCTCTTGGTTGGTTGCGTGTACACAGTGTATACAAGTTGAGTTATACAGAAGCCCAAGAAAGAGTCTGTCTTAAGTCTGCCTTGTACACAGCTAATGCCCAAGAAAGGGCCAGGCACATAGTAGGTACTTTGTTGCATGTTTGTTGAATGAATGAATTCAGAGTGATGTGTATGTTTTCACTCAGTTGTGATGACCCAGTTCATGCTATTTTGTATACTGATCTCTTCATGTTCTTCATGCCAGTTGGGGTGGCATTGGGGAGGGAGGGCTGGTGGCTCTGGGCCCAGGCTTAGGCACAGGCAGGACAGGGAAAGGCACAGAGAAGGTGGTCTAATGACGTTGATGTCAGAGTCCCACGTCTGCCCCGTGTGGGGACTATATCTCATAACTCTTTGGGGTTGTTTGTTCAGAAATCTGAGAACTTAACTGAACTTGCTCAAGGCTTCAGAGCTGGTTGGCAGTGGAGTTAGACTTGGAACTCCAGATACAATAATAAAAGCTTCATCTTTTAGAAAAAAAAAATCAAATCAGAAATATGGGTTACATATAAAAGTGGCTTTTAATTAAAAGGAAGCTCTGAAGCCCATCTCAGGGACCCAGATGCCCTTTTCATCTGGACACTGTTATATCAAAAACCTTAGTCTCTGCTGATAAGAAAATGTGTTTCACAAGATTGAATTCAACAAAGAGGTTTGATTAGCTGATTAATTAACCGAGGCAAAGTTCTCACAGGAATTTAAATTGGGCGACCCTGGTCTTGTTCAACACAGGAAGATAAAGATTCTCTTGCTGTCAGATTGGTTTAATGTATGAGTTTGCCTTTATCCATCTGAAATGTAAAGCTCTATGTTGGTAAAATATATTTTAGATAATTGTGAAAAAATTGTGGTTCAGTCAGGAGATGGTAATAGTTCAACTGTTATATATTCATATATATTTACAGTTGAATATATACCAACTGTATATACTCATCACTTCAAATGAAATACATCAATTGCACTTGCTAATTAAAAATAAATCGGGGGGACTTCCCTGGTGGCACAGTGGTTAAGAATCCGCCTGCCTATGCAGGGGACATGGGTTTGATCCCTGCTCTGGGAAGATCCCACATGCCACAGAGCAAGTAAGCCCATGAGTCACAATTACTGAAGCCCATGCACTCTAGGGCCTGCCTGCTGCAACTACTGAGACCGTGTGCTGCAAGTACTGAAGCCCATGCGCCTAGAGCCCGTGCTCCGCAACAAGAGAAGCCACTGCAATGAGAGGCCCGCATACCCCAACGAAGAGTAGCCCCCGCTCGCCGCAACTAGAGAAAGCCCGCACACAACGAAGACCCAACACAACCAAAAAAAAAAAAAAAAAATCACCCCACTTTTCTGGGTCTTTGTTCTTTCAAAATCAAAAAGTATCTCAGAGAGGCTTTTGAGAAGACTGTTGCAATCTGCTGTCTCCCACCAGCAACAGATTACAAGTGTGATCCAACAAAAGAGCTTCTGACAGTTTCTAGTTTAAAATCAAGCACAGGTCTATCTGTCCCCCAAATCCAGTCCCTTTCCCAGCTGCCTCCTCCGATGCTGTCAGTCTTCTTTCTGGTCACCTCCAGCCATCAACACTTACACAGCCAGAACTATATCTGGTATGGATTGAACTTCATAGACCAAATCATTTTAACAAGAGGTCTTCGGGTTCTCATCTCTGGATAACCACTCATGTCTCTGGGAAGTCTGTTCCTGAAATTTTCCTGCAACTCAGTCCCGGCCCCAACAGTAGCCCTGCAGGGTCCAACCACACCAAAGGCAAAGTCCTGCCTGCCCAAGGAGCCTCCTTGAGAAACCCACGGCCCAGCAGGCTGGAGTCCCCAGAGAGCCCTGTGCCCCAGGACACCTCCCTAGCTCAGAGGCGTCTCCCCAGGGCAGATCGGGGTGCGGGGAGGTGCGGGATTTGCTGGTGGGGGGCTGAGCCCTGGAGGCTCATTCTCAGGAGGACACTGGGTCCTGCAGAGAAGGAAAACCACCTCCCTTGAGACTTCTCCCTGCTTAAGGAGGGATTCACTGATGCAGAAATTAAGAAAATCTTCCCTCTGGGGACAAGGGCATGTGACTGGAGAGCAAAGAGACATGAAAAAGTCACCCCTTTTAGAGATGGCTAATAGTGGGCAGCTAGATGGAGCGCAGGTGAATTAAATCCATAGTAAATTGCAGATTTTCATTTTCACCAAAAACTTCAGTCTCATTCTTAAGGCTAATTACCTGGGGAAAAATCATGAGATACTCCATTCCACTCTCAGAAGCTCTATTTTAGACTAACAAATTCACATTCAACTAACATTTATTAAACATCTACTATGTGCCACTTACTTTCACATACACTATCTCATTAGATCCTCATGACAACCTATTTTAAACGGGGATTAGTCTTCCTATTTTTTTTTTTTTTTTTTTTCCTGCGGTACGCAGGCCTCTCACTGTTGTGGCCTCTCCCGTTGCAGAGTACAGGCTCCAGACGCGCAGGCTCAGCGGCCATGGCTCACAGGCCCAGCCGCTCCGCGGCATGTGGGATCTTCCCGGATCGGGGCACGAACCCATGTCCCCTGCATCGGCAGGCGGACTCTCAACCACTGCGCCACCAGGGAAGCCCTAGTCTTCCTATTTTACAGATGAGAAAACAAAGGTTTATAAATATTTTAGTTATTATGCAAGGACACGCAGTCAACTGGAGAACAAAAATTAACATCTTTGCCTTCTACCCTTGACAGCGAAGAATCTCTCCTAAATCAGTTTTAAGCCCACAATTTCTTTTCTTTGTTTTTTTTTTTTTTTTTTTTTTTTGCGGTACGCGGGCCTCTCACTGCTGTGGCCTCTCCCGTTGCGGAGCACAGGCTCCGGACGCGCAGGCTCAGGGGTCATGGCTCACAGGCCCAGCCGCTCCGCGGCATGTGGGATCTTCCCGGACCGGGGCACGAACCCGTGTCCCCTGCATCGGCAGGTGGACTCTCAACCACTGCGGCACCAGGGAAGCCCCATCTTACTCATTTTTAAGCGTATGATTCAGTAATGTCAAGTGCATTCATATTGTTATGTAACCATCACCACCATCCATCTGCAGAACTCTTTTCGTCTTGCAAACCTCAAACTTTATACCCATTAGACACTAACTTCCTATTTCCTCTTTCCCCGTGTCCCTGGCTACCACCATTCTACTTTGTCTCTAAGAGTCTGACTGTTCTAGGTATCTCACGTAAGTTGAATTATACAGTATTTGTCTTTTTGTGACTGGCTTCTTTCACTTAACATAATGTCCTCAAGGTTCATCCATGTAGTAGCGTATGTCAGAATTTCCTTACTTTAGGGCCGAATAATGTTCCATTGTACATACATACCACATTTTGTTGATCCATTCATCCATCAATAGATACCTGGGTTGCTTCCACCTTTCAGCTATTGTGAATGCTGCTGCAATAAACCTGGGTGTACAAATATATCTTAGACACTCTGATTTCAATTCTTTTGGGTATATACCCAGAAATGGACTTGCTGGATCATATGATAATTCTATTTTTAATTTTTTGAGGAACTGCCATTCTGTTTTCCATAGCAGCTCCACCATTTTACATTCCTACTAACAGTGCACAAGGGATCCAGTTTCTCCAAATCCTCACTGATACTTTTCTTTTTCTTTTTTTTTTTTTGGTAGTAACCATCCTAATGGGTGTGAGAGGTAAGCCCACAGTTTTATATCCTGCACATCGTCCCTAATAACAGGGAAGATGTAAAATGAAAAGGGCTCTGTTCATAGGGACAGTGATCAGAGAGACATCAGAATCTGCCAGTAAAAGGCACTGAAATAGGGCTTTCCTGGTGGTGCAGTGGTTGAGAGTCCGCCTGCCGATGCAGGGGACGCGGGTTCGTGCCCCGGTCTGGGAAGGATTCCACATGCCGCGGAGCGGCTGGGCCCGTAAGCCATGGCCGCTGAGCCTGCACGTCCGGAGCCTGTGCTCTGCAACGGGAGAGGCCACAACAGTGAGAGGCCCATGTACAGCAAAAAAAAAAGGCACTGAAATATTAAAAAGGCCTAAATAAATGGAGGAAAACACCATGTGCTTGGATAGGAAGTTTCAATATTATAAAGATGTTAATTCTCTTCCAACTGATCTATGTATTCAGTGTAATCTCAAAGTCCAGCAGACATTTTGTGGAAGCTGACAACGTGATTCTGAAATTTATATAAATTACAAAGGACCAAGAATAGCCAAAATGATCTTGAGGAAAAGAACAAGTCTGCAGGATTTTTACTATCAGACATAACATCGAGTGGTTGGTATTGACTCAGGATAGAAAAACAGGCCAGTGGAAAAGAATGAAGGATCCACACATACACGGTTTCTTGATTTATGACAAAGCTGACAAACAAGTGCAGTGAGGAAAGGATGGTCTTTTCCAATTAATGATGCTGGATCAACCGCATATCTGCAAGGAAAAATGAATCTTGACCTCTACCTCATATTGCACACAGAAATCAACTGCAGAATAATTATTACATTAAATACAAAAAGTAAAACAACACAGCTTCAAGAAGAAAGTACTGGAGAATGTATTCCTGGCCTTCGGAGTAGGTAAAGATTTCTCAACAGGATATAAAAAATACCAGCCATAAATGAAAAAAAATGATAAATTGAGTTATATTAAAATGAAGAACTTCTATTCATCAAAACCATCATTAAGAAAGTGAAAAGAGGGTTTCCCTGGTGGCACAGTGGTTAAGAATCTGCCTGCTAAGACAGGGTACATGGTTCGAGCCCTGGTCCGGGAAGATCCTACATGCTGTGGAGCAACTAGGCCCGTGCGCCACAACTACTGAGCCTGCGCTCTAGATCCCACGAGCCACAACTACTGAGCCCACGTGCCACAACTACTGAGCCCACGTGCCACAACTACTGAAGCCCACGTGCCTAGAGCCCATGCTCTACACAAGAGAAGCCACTGCAATGAGAAGCCCGCGCACCACAACGAAGAGTAGCCCCCACTCGCCACAACTAGAGAAAAGCCCGTGCACAGCAACGAAGACCCAACACAGCCAAAAATAAATAAATAAAATAAATTTATATTAAAAAAAAGTGAAAAGACAAGCCACAGAATGGGAGGGTATGTTTGCAATATATTTATCCAATGGCAAATTTAATTGGAAAAAGATAATTCAATGAATACATGTGCAAAAACTTGACGGACACTATACAAAGGATATCTCCTCAATAGTGACAGCATATAAAAATGTTCAACCTCATCAGGCATCAGGGAATGCAAGTTCAGACTGGCAGCACCAAGGTGAGGATGTGGAGGAACTGGAATATTCATACGTTGCTGGTGGGAATGGAAACTGGCACATTCACCTTGGAACACTGTTTGATGGTGTATCATAAAACTGAGTGTATGCACAACCTGGAATCCAACAATACTACTCCTAGGGATATAGAAACAACAGAAAAGTGCACATGTGTGTCCCCAAACCCACATTCAAGAATGTTCAGAGCAGCACAATTTGTGATAGTTCCAAACTTAAAATAAAAATTATCCACCTACAATAGAACAGCTAAATAGAATGTAGATATTCATACAATGGAATACTCTAGAGCAGTGGTAGACATTTGTGTGCATCAGAATCACCCGGAGGGCTTGTTAAACTACTGGTTGCTGGGCTCCACTTGCCCGTCCTCTGGCACCACAGAGAACACAGCTCACATTTCTTCTTCCCCTTAGCTGTCCTTATCAGAGTTGAAGATGGCTCCCAGTCCCACCTTGAATGTTCTCTCCTTCCCTGTATCTGCAAAACAGGGGACTCAGGAGGCATAAGTGGCCTGGTTTCTGACCACTGGTGCATACACAAAAATCTCTCTTCTGTCAGGTCAGCTCTGAACCCCTGCCTTTGTTGATATACTTATGAGCATTTCCTCACGTAATCCTCACAACATACTTAGAGCATAATTTTGACATAATTATGGCAGCCATCTTTATCTCCATTTTATAGAGAAGGAATTGATCATTAGCTGGATTAACTGCAAGGTCATGCTGCTAGGCAAAAGTAGAGATGAGATTCAAACCCGTATCCTCTGACTCTGGATTAATGCTCCCTCCTCCATAGCTGGCTGCATCCCCAGAATCCCAGGCACGTTTCTCCCTCTTCTCCATCCATCTGGGTACCATCACGTTCCAGGTCTAAGGTGAGGCCCTCTTTCTCCAGGAAACAAGTACTGTGACTCAAAGCAAGATGTTTTTGCCTGATATGAATATAGTATTGTTTAGCTACATAATGTGCTTCTGGGCATTAAAAGTTCATCCCCGAAAGAGCTCGTTTAGGCAGTGTCTGCTGAGTCTGTGGCTAATTGGCTGTCTGGGGAGGTGGATGCAGCTGCAGCGAAATGCTGATCTTCCAGCCTAATCGCTTGGAGTGAGCTGGGAGACCATTTCCTCCATGCATCAGCATTTTTCAAACAGCTGCTTATGACTTTGGCAGAGCCCAATGGGAAGTAGGAACTCCTCAAGAGCAGCCTGCGACCTGAAGAGATTCAGCACCCAGGCCAGTGATTCCAGCCCCACTGGAAGACAACAAGCCATAAAGCAGAGGTTCTTGGCCCTGGCTGCAAGTTGAAATCACCTAGAGAGCTTATAAAAAATTCCGATGTCTGGGCTCCACCCAGTGCAATTGGATTGAAACTTCTTGGGGGTAGAACTGGAATATATATATATTTAAACCGCTCTTTCCCAGGTGATTCTAATATGCAGCAAGGATTGAGAATGATCATAGTAATGAATCAACAAATAGGAGGTGGAGTGTTCCAAAGCATGGACCATGAGACAGGGTTTTAAAAGGAAACTTTCAGGGATTTCCCTGGCTGCCCAGTGATTAAGACTTCGCCTTCCAATGCAGAGGGTGCAGGTTCGACCCCTGGTTGGGGAGATAAGATCCCACATGCCTCGTGGCCAAAAGAACAAAACATAAAACAGAAGCAATATTGCAACAAATTCAATAAAGACTTTAAAAACGGTCCACATCAAAAAAAAAAAATCTAAAAAAAAAAAAGGAACCTTTCAGGGGAGGTCATTTAGTACCCCTCCCTCACCAACCCTGCTTCCATAAAACCATTCCTGGTCCACTCTAAGTGGATGAGTGCTACTCTCTCTACCCTGGCACTATCCTCCTTGGACTCCCTTCTTATATCGACAATAGCCTAGAGCTTTCTTCACGGCAAACTGGAGAGCTCAACTGGGTCCAATTTAAAAAAAAAAAAAAAAAAAGCAAGTGGGCTTCCCTGGTGGTGCAGTGGTCTGCCTGCCGATGCAGGGCACACGGGTTCATGCCCCAGTCTGGGAGGATCCCACATGCCGTGGAGCAGCTGGGCCCGTGAGCCATGGCCACTGAGCCTGCGCGTCCGGAGCCTGTGCTCCGCAACGGGAGAGGCCACAACAGTGAGAGGCCCGCGTACCGCAAAAAAAAAAGGAAACGAGGCTGCAGACATAACAGTAGTCTGGGAGTTGGCAGAATGTATCCTGCTTGTAAGATTTTTAAAAAGAAAAACCAAGTGTTGCTCAGTTATTTACAATGGGATAAAAATGGGAAACCACTTTATAGTTAAAAAAAATAGTGTTATAGCCATACAATGAAACAATCAGAAGTTGGGCATCTGCATAATGAAATTCAGTGCAGCCATTGCAAAGAATGCTGCATATGAAAATTTAATGACACGGGAGGCTGTGTATGCTGTATTACATGAAAAAAACCTGTTCGCAAGATAATATATACCAGAGGATCCCAATTTAAAAATATACGCATGTTTAAGTGTTTAGATATTTGAAAAATGAAAAACATTCCAAGGGTTAACAGCCATTATCACAGAATGTTGGGGAAATAGGTAGTTTTTATTTCTATTTTTCTATTTGATCCTTATTTCTATAATAAACACATCAATTTTGTCAGAAAAAAAGTAATAAAAAAGCTTAGATGCTGAGCCAGTGAATTGATCCATAAAATTCTGCTGTCTTCAACAGAGGGATGCACAGAGTTTTAGGCTGAAACAGAGTTTCACAGCATAATCAATGACATTCAAATAATGACAACAATATAGATCCTTCCCTGGAATAAAGAACTTCTTTACGGCGAATGTCCACATTTCCTTGGAGTCAAATGTTAATCTGATAGAACGCAGCCCCGACTAGGAGATAGAATTTAATTTATGTGAAATTTTTATGAACTAATTAGTGGGTTGGATCAAAGAGCAGGACCAGAATAGTCACAAAGAGGTCTTAGAACACAAAGCATTTCTTGTCAATTCACTACTGCTTTCTTAAAAGGACATGAACTTGGATGAGGCACTTATTTACCCAGGGTCTGCAAAACAACACCTACAAGCCTAAGTCACGTCCCAAGGTGGGAAGCAGGGCTGGAAGCAGAAAGCAGGCTGTGAAAAGGAAAACTTTACCAAATCATTTACCACAGACAGGCTGGGAAAGCCACTCTTGGCTTCTCTTTTCACAGGTCACCTTTTGCAGGGAAGGGGGAGGAAATTAAAAAGCTGGAACAGTATTCACTTAAATATAAATACTAAGTCGGCTTGATGGGGTCTTAGAGGAGCCATAGCCCAGACATCACCACCGTAAATGATTAAATACAAAACACTGTAAAATGCTCAATGTCTCATTAATAGTTCAGAGCTCCAGTTTCCTACCAGTGTGGAGTTTCTGAAGTGCTCTTGGCTAAACAGAACAGTCTCCATCCATCCATTAAAAAACATGCTTTCAATACTGCCCTTTTTCAGAGCAACCTACTTCTCTTTTTAAAATATAATTTAGGGACTTCCCTGGTGGCGCAGTGGTTAAGAATCCACGTGCCAATGCAGGGGACACAGATTCGATCCCTGGTCCGGGAAGATCCCACAGGCCGCAGAGCAACTAAGCCCGTGCACCACAACTACTGAGCCTGCGCTCTAGAGCCCGCGAGCCACAACTACTGAGCCTGAGCCACAACTACTGAAGCCCACACGCCTAGAGCCTGTGCTCTGCAACAGGAGAAGCCACTGCAATGAGAAGCCCATGCACCGCAATGAAGAGTAGTCCCTGCTCGCCACAACTAGAGAAAGCCTGTGCACAGCAATGAAGACGCAACACAGCCAAACAAACAAATAAATAAAATATAATTTAAACAAAAAATGCGGTATATGCAGGGTGAGACATTGAGTCCTTCTCATCTGTGCCTTCCAGTCTGCTCATTCTGTTTCCCAGAGGCAACTGCTCATACCATCTTCTTGAATATCTTCCCTCAAATTCTGCACATAAAATAAACAACCCATAAAAACAGGGAAAAATTTGAACAGACATTTCACCAAAAAAGATGCACAGGTGACAGATAAAGACCTGAAAGATGCTCAACATCATTAGTTATTAGGGAAATGCAAGTTAAAACCACAATGAGACATCACTACACACCTATGAGAACGGCTAAAACATAAAGGCGTTGTACCAAGTGTTGGTGAAGATGTGGATGAACTGGAACTCTCAGACTGAATTGTAAAATGGTATACTTTGGAAAACCATTTGACAGTTACTTAAAAAAAGAATGATCTATTGGTACACTCACCAACATGGATAAATCTCAAAATAATTATGGTAAGTGAAAGACGCCAGACCCATACCAGGAGAGTACATATTGTATGATGCCACTTACATAAAACTTTAGAAAGTGCAAACTAATTGATAGTGACAGAAAGCAGAGCAGTGGTTGCTTGGGGAACCCCCCAGGGAAGGGGTTGGAGGAAGGGATTTACAAAGGGGCACAGGAAACTATTGGGGATGATGGATACATTCATTGTCTTGATTAGGGTGATCAAATTGTTTAAACATATGGAGTTTATTATATGCCAGTTATACCCAATAAATCTGTTTAAAAAAAACCCATATGTATGTGTCTTTGACACATGCATATCATTTCCCCACTTAACATATCCTGGAGATCATTCCATGTCAGTACATAGCAAGTTACCTTTTCTTTTTAACAGCTGAAGAGTATTCCGTGGTATAGATTTACAAAATTTAATTAGCCATCCTTCTTCTGATGGACATTAGGTTACTATGTTTCTTTTACAGTCAACGCTGCCATGAACATCTTTATATATACATCTTTTTGCCCCTGTAGGATAAATTCTTAGAAGTGGACTTTCTTATTAGTCAAAGGTTTAATGTACGATTTTGAAAGACAGTATGAAATGGCCCCATTTCTCTCACAGGCTCAAGTCCTGCCTTGTTCTGAAATGGAAGGGATGGTCCTCACACGGATTAAAGAAACTGCCATGCAGCTTTCTGAGATCCACAAAGTGGGATTTCCTTGGCAATTACGCTCCTGTGAGCTGATAGTGCAGTCCTGATTTGCAGTCACTCTTTGATTCCAAGCTTTCTTTGGCAACAGGATTGTCTTGGAACAGTTGTGGGAAATCAGGTGCCCCGTGCCAAGGTGCCTAATTTATCTGACTGAACCCAGGGAAAGGAACCTGAAGGGCTGGGCTGCTGTAAAGCAGTGAGGCGGCAGTTAGTGGGGAAGCCACAGCATCTCATGACATTCATTTCCAGCGTTACAGCCACTACTTTAATGCAGGGCAACCAGATCCTTCCATTTATCTTTCTTTCTCTCTTTCTCTTTCTCAATAATTACTGAGCACCTACTATGTTGATCGATAGGGACTGTGGGATCACAGAGGAAAACAGGAGGCACAAAGGAGGGGAAGGTCAGAAAGTCTTCCCAGAGGAAAGACCATTTAAGTGGAAAATCGAGGTGAAATTCACACAACATAAAATTAATCATTTTAAAGTGTACAGTTCAGTGGCATTTAGTACATTCACATCATTGTGCAGACATTACCTCTGTGTAGTTTCCATTTTGTCCCCCCAAAAGGAAACGCCATACCCATTAAGCAGTTACTCCCCATAAACAGCGTTTAGAAACAAGGAGGAAGCATTGCACAGGCAGGCTTGGAAAGGAGGCCATTCCAAGAGAGGAACTTTACAAAGGCCTTGGGACATCAAGTCACTTGGGATGGTGCAAATGTGTGTGTTGCGGGGGTGAAGAAGTGATGAGATGAGGCAGGAAGGAAAGGCTAGAGGGTCAGGGAAGATCACACTTGCCACCTTTGTCCCGGAAGCAGCTCACAGGAGGAATCGGTGGTTCCGGAACCCATTTGAGTAATCTTCATGCCTGGGGGGATACTGTCAACTTTAATACGAATTCAGTTTCAGCCAGGGTTTCTCAACTTTGGCACCACTGACGTTTTGGGGCCTGATAATTCTTTGCTGTCCTTTGCACTGTAAATTTTTTTAGCAGCACCTCTGGCCTCTATCCACTACCAGTAGCATCTGCCCTACTCCACCCCAGCCCAGTTAAGACAACCAAAGACGTCTCCAGACATTGCTAAATGCCCCCTGGGGGGGCATTATCATTTCCCCACTTAACATATCCTGGATATCATTCCGTATCAGTACATAGCAAGTTACCTTTCTTTTTAACAGCTAATAAGTATTCCAGGGTATAGATTTACACAATTTATTTAGCCATCCTTCTTCTGATGGACATTTAGGTTACTTACCATCTTTCTTTTACAGTCAATGCTGCCATGAACATCTTTATATATACATCTCCCGAATATATATACGTATTTATATATAAAGAAAAAATGTTTTTTCTTTATGTGTAAATCTCTCCAAGTTGAGACCACTGGAAGAACTCTGACCCCATACTTCACCATTCTAGGAGCGGGCAAACCACATGGTGCTGTGAGAGGCACCCCTTCCAGCTGTATGGAGAGCAGGACACAACACAGAGCAGGACCATCTCTGGGAACTGGTCAAACACAAGCAAATCAGCGTTAAAACTTTGTGGCATTTTAAAAATTCCTTCCTTCATTTATTCAACAACTTAATGCCTACTATGTGCCAGGGAGGCTGAACCTCCTGGCCCAGCAGCTCCTTGGCAAAGATCCCTGTGTTCAAGGGTGACACAGAAGCAGAGCAGCTGGTGGCTTCAAGGAGGACTACACAGACTCAGATGGCAAGCGTTATCAGCGGGGTCCGGTGCGGATTAGAGTACCTGCCCCAAGTGTTCCGGACTGTGAAAGACTCTTGGGAGCTTTGCATAGCCCAAGAGGCAAAGGGAAGGAGATTCAATTATGAGCAGGATTATTATTTTTTTTTGCTAAGCCCAGTAGGATGGGAGCTCTGAGTCAGATTTAATTGAACTTAGTTCTGTGACAGTTTCTGCATAAGGTTCATAAACATGACATTAAGATGAACAGACCACTGCCCTGGCTCTCCAGGGATTTGCAGCCTCATGGAAAACTCTGCCTCCACATTAGTTCTTGAGAACATTCTGAGGAATTTTGTCCCACTGTTATCCTTGATCTCTACAACTGCATCAAGTTACTGGAGTCCATTCTGCAGATAAGAAAACTGAACTTAGAGTGGTTTAGTGACTTGCCCTTGGCCTAAAAGGATCAGACCCAGTGCCAGGATATAGTCAGAAACTCCAAGCCTCGTTCTTTCCATTGCACCAGGCGGCTCTGCTCATTCACGAGAGATGAGAAAACTCTGGTTAGGCAAAGGGCAGCAGATGGCTATCAGGAGTACTCTGATCTCTTGGGCTTGTTTCTTTATCTGTAAAAGGAGAATACTGCCTCACTAAGTGAACAGCATTTTTTATGTGTGATGTATGTAGGCACGCAGGTATGTACGTACAAAGCAAAGTGCTGCTATAACACACTGGCAGAGATAGAAGGAAGCTGCCAAATATTCTTTTTTCTTTTAATTAATTAATTAGGCTGTGTTGTGTTGTAGTTGCAGCACGAGGGATCTTTGTGGCGGCATGCGGGTTCTTTTTGTTGCAGCGTACGGCTGTTCATTGCGGTGCGCAGGCTCCTCTCTGGTTGTGGTGCACGGGCTCCAGGGCGCACAGGCTCCAGAGTGCGCGGGCTCACTAGTTGCGGCATGTGGGCTTAGTTGACCTGCTGCATGTGGGATCTTAGTTCCCAACCAGGGATCGAACCTCCGTCCCCTGCACTGGAAGGTGGATTCTTTACCACCAGGGAAGGCCATGCCAAATATTCTTGAACAGAGTGATGACAGATTAGAAGTTGTTTAGGAACATAAACTAGGCAGCTAAGTGCAGAGCGGGTAGAGGGGTTAGATGGGAGACAGCGCAGTCAGCCCAGAGGGCTGTTTGCCACAGGGAGAACTGATTCCAGGGCGAAAATCCCCCAAATGCCATATTCTCGGCATGTTATCCTTAATGAGAGGGAGAACTGTAAAAAAAAAAAAAAGCAAATGCCACATTCGTTTAGGGATAACTTGTCACTTTGGGGGAAATAATTATGGTTAAACCATACTTTTTTGGCACTGAGTTAAAAGTAGTTACCAACCATATTTGCCTGCTCTCTCAAGCTGTAAGCAATTTCATCAGTAAAAGACTAATTGAATGTTTGAGAGTATCTAAAAGAAATGTACCAATTAAGACAAAGTGACTGTTTCCTAAGAGCTTTATACCTCAAAGGAGAGAAAATGAATACCACAGATCGGGATAACAAATTAGAAGGCAATTTTACAAGGGTGAGGAGAACATTGTCAATGATCTCTGGGATTCCTCTAAGCAAAAAGTTACAACAGACTTTCAGCTTCCTATCTTCTTAGCTTTTAAGTGTCTTCCGAGAGTTAGTAATAAAGAGCTTTGCAAGCTGATCATCTCTGCCAAGGTGAGAAATCTTAGTTGAGTGGAGCTGAAGGCATCAGGCTGAAGTGCATTCCTCTTTGGTCCAACTCGGCCGGCAAATCTTTATCTTAGGAAGGAGGAATACACTTGTTTTTCTCATGGCTCTTGCTTTATAGAAACAAGAGAAAATGTCCTGATAGAAAACACCTTCAGTGAGATTCCCCAGCCGCCTTTGTTTTTTTTTGTTTTTTTTTACTTTTAGGCGCCTCTGGCAGCAGACAAGGCATGTTGGGGCAGAGCCTCGGATCCTAAGGAAAGGCCAGGTTAGGTAGGAGCTGGCAGCCCTTCAAAGCCATGCCACCTGAAGGGAAATGTACCACGACACGGTCTGGGTGGCACTGACTGAGGATCTGTGCTGAGGTGCTTTGTCAGGCTTGGCCTCAGCCATCTCTAGGAAGACCTCCAAGGTTCTAAACTAGAAGAAATGGGCAGGAAGTTTGGTCCAAATTAAACCCATTAAAAAAAAAATTTCCTACAACTTCAATGCATTATTTCTTGTAAAGAAATAGTGATTTACAAATGAGAACTCTTTATTAAGCCCTTGGCTAGTAGCTAGCATTCCTTGAAAATAATCAAGCCACAGGGCTTTAAATATTCTAAATGTATTGCCTCTAAAATCAGGCGAAATTGGTGGTTCTTCTATAGCTTCTTTCCTAATCATGCAGCATGAGTTACAATATATTTTGTGGAACTAGGACAAGGTTTGGCACCAAAGAGCCCTCAAGATTCAAATCTTTAAACTGTTCACTCTGATTTTGAGCAAATTAGTCCTCTGCACTAGTTTGTTAATCTGTAAAAAGGTCAAGATCCCGAGGAATAGGTGGCTTTAGAAGCCATGTGAGTGGATGGGCGGGAAAAGCTGGGGGTGGCCCACAAAGGAAGAACAGCATGGTCAGATAAAAAGGATGAACAGGGGGTGGGGAATCATTACCAATGGGGACAGGGTTTCCTTTTGGGATGACAAAAATGTTCTAAAGTTAGACAGTGGTGCTGGTTGCACAACTAACATACTAAAATCCATCGGTACACTTTGAAAGGGTGAATTTTGTGAATTGAATTGTATCTCAATTATACTGTTATTTTAAAAAATACTTACTATTAATTATTTACTTCGGTTGCACCAGGTCTTAGTTGCGGAACGTGGAATCTTCGTTGCGGCATGTTTAATTGCGGCATGCGGACTCAGTTGTGGCATGCATGTGCGATCTAGTTCCCCGACTGCATTGGGAGTGTGGAGTCTTACCCACTTGACAACCAGGGCAAGTCCCTATGCTGTTATTTTTTAAAAAGGATGCAGAATACATGAATGAGAACATTTGGAGAGGTAATGGGAAGTGAGGGATTTTCAAACTCTTTTGCAGGGTGGGGGTCCTCAGATCTATACAATTAAATGTCATTATTTAGGGAGGGCAAGAACTTGTTTTTATTGCTAAATTCTACTATTTTACATTTCCATCATACTTCCTGAAGTTTCATTTTGCTAAGAGATTCTCCTTCACTTCTTGGGCTAAATTATTAGTGGAATATTCCTATGATGTTTTTGAATGATAGGTGATAGCTTTTCAGTGCCTGTACTGTTTCACCCTGGGTTTTAGGACACCATGAAAAATACTTATTAATACCAAAGATTTCATAACACTACCCCAAACTGCCTTGATGGCACTATTCCAATACAAACAACAGACACACCATTCATATTTCTAATTTATTATTAAATTACATAACAAAGCTTCTTCTATACAGTCAGAAAATGCACATTTAGATGAGAACAAAAAATTAAGTACAAATACAATAAACCTGGTTCCAAGAAGCCATTTTAAAAGCAAAAAATTAGAAAGTGCATTTGGAATAGATTTTTTAAAACCTGTATTGGCATTTTTCATGAGGAAACATCTTCCATCATGGTAAAGTGTGATTGGAATTGATTTCCCTCCCTAAGAGCTAAATAGGATAGGAATAGATGCAATTACTTTGATACTAAAGTAATACTTCTGATACTTTGTACTAGGCACAAAGAAAATGAGAAAGATCCCTTAGGACATGGCTCAGCTGTCTCAGCTTCTTATCCAATAAACATCCTCAAGAGTCACTTGTTCCTCATTTTCTTTTGCCCTATAAAACTTACGGGTGTGCAGATTTATAAAGGAATAACAAGATTAGTTTATAAAGATCATGATGAAAAGCTCTGTATCTTTTTGGAGACCAGGCTAAACAACCCCTACCCCAAAAGGAGAATAGAACACAATCATTTTAATTCCCAGCAGAATCCATTTACTCTTTACATTTGCCACAAAATTCAGTGTAACACTAGACATGGCCATTTATCCTCAATAGCTTAATATTGCAAGTTAGAAAATGCAGTCAATTTCCAAGAAATCATATCTGGCTAGTGATCAAACATGAGGTATTAGAAAACCAAAAAGGCTAGTCCAGTTCTTTAAAGTCCTCTTCCTCAGGTTGAGATCATTAACAATGAAATAGAAAATTAATGGTGGGAATGCAAGTCCAAGGTGCCTCAATTCCATAGAGGCCAAAAGTCATTGCATCAAAAAGCTCCGTAAGTACATTTTTGTATTCAGCGTCCAACAGGAAAGAACTAAAATCAATATTAATTGGTTCCAGATACAAAAAGTGCCCTCATGATGACTCCTCTCACCGCTCATCTCCACTCTCAGGATTGTACTCCCATGTCTGATCTGAGTACTCGGCAGTATGGAAAAAGGCATTCTCTATAAAAGTGAATTTTGGTAAGCAGGAGAAATGAATAATGGAGAAGAAAAGCCCATATTTTTCTAACATTAGAAAAATATGGGTATGCAATGCTGCAAATTACAGGGACTCCTTCAGCATCGTTATTAATAACAGTAAGAAGAATATAGAAATAGCCAGGAGAGATCAACTGAAGCACTTGAATATCTGGGCTTGAACTTGAGTAATAGATTCATTAAGCATTTTAAACTAAAGTTATCAGCGCACAGTAAAACAAACTCTCAGAAGTATACCTTTTGGAATTTTCTGCCCTTTTTGTTGCCATGGTTTTTCATACTTTTAAGTGAAACGGAAAGTTTTGAGTGGTTATTAAGAAGATCCCGAAAGGAAAGATCCATCATATAAGACAATAGCTGAGAGAGAATAACTTCCTGTAAGAGGTAACCTTTGGGACAAGGAATAGAAAATTCCTTGGACCTGGCTCTGATTGGCTCTCATAAGCAATTTACTGTTGGCCCCTGAGCCTAGTAACTGGTTTGTAAGGACAGCAAAAAAGTTAAGAAAACCAAGCTGCTGGAAAAAAAAAAAAAAAAGCTAAATGGCACGAAACTGAAAGAGTTCAAATCAGCTATCACGGGATCCAAAATAAGCCTCTACTTGTAAATGGCACACTTCTATCCTCGCTCTAGGGCCTCCTTCTGCAAAAGAAGGAACCATAAAGGACAGAGGAGCACAGCCCTAGCGCTCTACGTTTGGCCCTGGGTTACCTCACTATGGGCTACAGCACTGGGAGGTTAGTCAGACCTACCTGACACCAACATCTACACCACGCTTTTTCAACTTCCTCAGAAGAACTAGTTTCTTTATTTTCATAAAGAAAATAATCAACATAATTCTATTACTTCATTTAAGCACAACCCTAATGGAAAGGCTTCCCAACCATCAAAAGTGTTTGTTTGCTCAGCTGCAGCAAAAGCTAGATTAGCTTGGGTCCTAGTTTTAGTCTCACACCACCACCCATTAATGAACACACCAAACACACCAGTAAAAAAGACTGGTAGTATAATTAAATAAATAACTTTATTTATACTTCAGATTTTCTAAATGCCGACTATACAGCAACCAAAGTCCCATAAATTCTAGCTGAGGCACAACCACTGATCAAGACCCTTTGAAAAATCAAAGATAATAAAGTGTCAGGGGAGAGAAGTTTTGTTCTCCCAACAGAGAATTAAATAAATGAACTTATTTCTCTGATCTTTTAAGGTTCACACTGGGAAAACTTAAACTTTCTTTTAAGGGCATCCCCAATCAACTGACTGATCAATCAACCCATATTTAGAAAAATAAACCCCATAGTTAAAAAAAAGTATCAAACACTCTTCCTACCCAGAACATAGTAAAACTTTGACACCAGCATGAAAAACCTCTCCGTTTCTGCACCAGACCAGAGGTTAGTCTACCCATCAGCCTGTAATCAAATTCATCTGAATATCACCATCAACACTCTGTGATGTAGTTAAGAACTACATACTAATATCCTTTTATTCCCCATGGCATGGTCTTAAGCCAGTACTATAAACACCACAGTAAATCCCAAAGGTGAAGAGTAGCCTTCTTTCTTGGTGAGGAATACAGCTGTTGGAAGTCTTCGGCCTATCTGTGGTAGTTCAGTTAGAGAAGTAATAGATTTACAGAAACTGAGAAATGGTTAAACTTGAAAAGATTTCTGGTGGGTGGTTTAAAATTTTGTCACTGTCCAGGGTGGTAACAGAAAACAGGTGCAGACAGAGATAGATTCTGTTATATGCACCTTCAATAATAAAGCCATTCTCTGGATGTTTGAAAAAGCTTAAGAGATTTGGAATGAATAGGTTTTCACAGAACACAGAATTCCTGGTACATCAGACAGTGGTTCTTAAACTTTTGCTCATAAATGTGGAACACTTACAAATGGAATTATCTGATGGTGACCCCTCACTCAGTGTCTTTTTACATGTGGCCTGTTAAAGAGATCTCACTGAAAACCAAGCGTTCCCCTCACTCAGTTGCCGGTGTTAATCCTGACACGATGAAGAATAGTTGCAATGACAGACACTGGCTTTTTGTCATGGTAGAACTGAGATTTCATTTTCTTACAGTAGTAAATATTAACCCAATGGAAGAGATTAACAAAAAACAGTGACTGACCAAAAAAAAGCCTGTCATTCTTGATGATTTTCCAGGAATACAGTTAACCCCAGAGTGTGCACTATTAAAAAATAAAATAAAGAAAAAAGCTTTTTTGCAGTACTTGTCTTCTATTTCAGACAACCTCAACTGTGTTGAAGTTGGTCTGTGAGCATCTCAAAGATTCTTTGAAAAATGTAATTTTTCTTGAATACCGAAAGAGTTGGGGACAAAGTAGAAATTTATAGCACAGATTATCAAGAAATGACTTGTGATTTACACTCATCATGAGTGTAAAATAAAAGGACAAAAACTATTTTTATTCACAACCCCATCTGGTGGCTGAAAGGAAAGCAGTCTTTGGATATAGAGAAACCTGGTTTTCTGAAGAATCCAGCTGTAAGACCGGGCTTGTCATCAGCCTTCAACACTTTCACCGAGGCACGGAAACTCTGTTTCTGATGGGTTTACTTACCTCTTCGGGAGACAAAAGCAACTGAAAACATTTATTATTTTTTTAAAACTAAAAACAGAAGGAAACGTGTGTTAGAAAAGATAGCACAGAAAACCTGTGACTTCAGCTCAACCTGACCACGTCACAGAGTCCGTCACTATCAGTCTTGAATTAATCCTGCCGGTCAGGCTAATTATCAGGTCAGTCAACTTCTCCTTCCTACTTTTTCTTATTCCGGATCAGGGTGTAAAAGTGGTGGCTGTCAAGAGTCCCTGGAGATGTCTCATCAATGGAAAGCATATAGCAGCAATAGGATGGTACAGACACCAATAACACCGCCCAGGATGAGTGAGTCTCGCCGCTTCCTAAGGTTGATCCTCTGGATAAGGCTGTTCACAGCAGGAAAACGATCTTTGGGAAATCTTTATTAAGGTCATATTTGGAAGAAGCCTCTTTAGTGAAAACTCACAGGAATCACAAAAACAGAGATCAGTGGAGTCCAGAAACGATAAATGATGAGAAGAAATAGAGGGGAAAAAAGTCACACTGAGGGAGCTACAGCAAACACAAATGCCCTACTGCTCAAGGGCAAATTCAAGTCTCCTAGTAAACTGCAGTACACAAGAACCATGAAAAGAAAAAAATTAACAGCGAGAGAAGAAACAATGATGACTGCTACCATGTACCAAGGGATTGCTATCAGGGTGGGAGCCCGTGTGGTCGGGAGAGAGGAACTCTGCAGGGCACGGAGGTACAGGTGCAGCCAGCTACCACCACCATTATCCTGAGGTTCCTGTCTTTCCTTTTTTTCCTTCTCTTTCTCTCTCCCTCTCTTTCTTAAACCCCTTTTCTCAGGAGACTGGGAAGTTTTGCCAGAAAGGTTTTGGGGAATATGTGATCTTCTCCCCAAGGTGATAAGCCTCCTTGGATTCAGGTAATTGGTGGGAACAAACTCTTAAGTGTCTCTATAATCAAGTACTGGTTAATTATTTAAAATTTTAAATTTACTTTACAGCAGTAGGCAGGATACCGTAAGAAAGTGGGTTAAACTGCTCTGGCTGTCCTATTTGGGGAACATAAAGAAAGGAAAGAAAATTTTCAATTTTAGGAGTTTTATAGCAGTCACAACTGCATTTTACTTAGTACTGTAAAATATCTTCATATCTTACTTGTTGGTATGTTGCAATCAAAGCACACACTTCTGCATCCTACATTGTTTTGCATTTCTAGCACTGGTTTCTGACTACACACCTGCAGGTGCATCCTCTTTGTTAATAGAGGTATTGTATCAAGGTCAAGAAAAGCAACAACAAAGTCACCTAGGTTACTAGAGAGCTGGAATAATCCCTACTCCCGGTGAATCCTCACTGCATTTTCCTGTAAATAAATGACTCTCAGCAGGGACTGTATTGTGTATTTATATACTCTACATATTGTATGTAGAGGTTATGTTTTTTTCTAATCTTGAATTTTCCTGTGCCTAATGAAGAGAACTTTACACATTGTAGGCATTAATGTGTTTTTCAAATTAATCAACAAAAAAAGGGGACAATTTGCAGAAACAACTTTTAAAATGCAGAACAGAAAGCATGAAGTAATGTGCAAAAACTTATACAGTGTAAGGTACAAATCTCTTTTAAAGCAAATGCTTAATCTTTTCTTGCTTGGTAAAAGAAGGGTCAACAACCCCGTGAGAGAAAGTAAGAAAACTTTTGACATTAGGAAACCCTGTCTATAGTGGACATATTTCTATCTAGTTTATTACCTTAGGGGAACCACCCCCCCTCCTTCTATAATAATCCAGTTCAGTTCATGTAACAGGGCGGGGCTGACCTTGTCCTCTGACATCAGGTGTACATACGCACTCAGGATTGGCCAGAGAGAATACTCACTCCCCTTGGCCAATGGCTGGGTTAGGAATAGCTTGAGGTAACTCAAGCTAGGGCAACCACAGTCCTCTTGGGACATGTGCCAGAGCTGTCAGAAAAGACGCCCTTTTTCCATGAGAATTTTTGAACTGGTAGGAGGTGACTCTTGTAGCCATCTCTATCGGCACGAGGAGGAATCTGCCTGAGAATGAGGCCAACACACAAGAAAATAGAAATAAGAGATGGAGTAGGGGAACAGAGAGGAAAGGCAGATTCTTGATAATAAAATCTGAGCCCCTGCTTCCAGCTACACCTTAAGCCAAATTTTACCCCTGAATTTTACAGATATATGAACAAATTAATTCCCTCCTTTTCCTCCTTAAGTCAGTATGAATTACGTTTCTATTACTATCTCTCTATGGAGTCCTGACTCACACCCATTTTATTTGATTTTTTTAAACATAATTTTGGGAATGATTCTAATTTATGGTACTGGTAAAATGAGATAATGTATATAACAGTACTCTGTTAACTGTAGAGCCCTATATAAAATATAAATGATTTTGGAGGTGTGGTTTTATACTTAGGGTGACAAAGCAAGAACAAAATTCACCAAAAACTGGAAAATACCAACAGGCTTCAGGATATTCCTTTCCTTAGGCAAATAAGGTATGAAACTAAAAGTGACCTTTAATTATCTAGGACCAGAAGATACTCAACTTTTGAAAATTAAAGGTCCTTTCCCCCTTAGTAATTGGGGGAGGAAACTTTTTTCTCTAAGAAGGCTTGACTTCTCAGAGTAAACAAAATGTTTTAGCTTAGCAGGCTTATCAGTTTCCCTGCTGGGTTTCTCAGAAGTAGCAGTAATCCTACTTTAAATTGGGAAACTGAAGAATTAAAAAGGTAGAGGTCACAATAAACAAGCAGCAAATCTATCCTAGAGTTTAGCTTGTGCAAAATGAAACTACGCCACCAGCAGTGACAACTCATTTACATGTATGGCTGTCTACCTCCCTCTCTTTCTAAGCATGTGCCACTGACTTATTCTCCAAACTGAATAAAGAAAGAAGAAAAAGCACATAATTTATGATGTTTAGGTAAAAACTGTGTACACTGTGGAGTTCTAAAAGTTTAAAAGTTCAAGAGCTTTTAAAATGTAAAATAATTCTATGAATTTGAAAATTCACATAATTATTTTCTAGATCTACTAGTATTAACCCTCTGGTGTGCAATCTTTTACATATGGCATTAAACAGTATGATCTTTCAGGAGTGCAGGGCATATCATAATACAGAATTACTGATGGCCTCTACTGTTATTGATGATGGCAACCTGTCCAGAAGAGGGGGAGAGTGGTGAAGCACATACACAGATTTTTTTCCCCCAAAAACCCCCAGATTTCAAGCTTTCAAAAAGGATACTGGCCAAAGTGTTCATTTTGCTCTGAATTGACTTCAACATTCCTCTCTGTGAAGTCATATTTTCTTTTGTTGCCATAGCAATGCTGCAAGGGAGGAAAAGAGAAGCTCAATAAACTGATGTTTCAAGATGATCCTGCATGCATCCATCATACTCTTAAAAGTAAACAGAAAACTAAGGTGAGCACATCACCTTTGAAAAGCACTGGGCAGGAACACGGAAGAAAAAAAAAAATCACCTCCCAAGTCATCTTCCCATTGTCCTTTTTCTGAATGACCACTTCATCCCCAATGCTATTCTCTGATATTCTTTTGGACAAAGCAGTGGACTGTTTCCTGTGGGTTGCTTTTTTTTTTCCCAAAGTAACAAATGAAATAAGACAACTGACAAATCACCCATTACAAAAGCTTCTTAAAATGGTTTTAAAAGGGGCCAGGTACTAAAATATCCTTAATCAGGAAAAACCCTTGAGAGGGAAGTAGGGAATTACAATTATAAAAATAGAACCAAAGGTGCAACATATCACAAAATATTTATATACAACCAGCCCTTAACTTATGGAAAGATCACGTTCCAGGGGCTTCCCTGGTGGTGCAGTGGTTGAGAATCTGCCTGCCAATGCAGAGGACATGGGTTTGATCCCTGGTCTGGGAACATCCCACATGCCGCGGAGCAACTAAGCCCGTGAGCCACAACTACTGAGCCTGCGCTCTAGAGCCCGTGAGCCACAACTACTGAGTTTGCGTGCTGCAACTACTGAAACCCGTGCGCCTAGAGCCCGTGATTCGCAACAAGAGAAGCCACCGCAATGAAAAGCCCACGCAGCACAACGAAGAGCAGCCCCCGCTCACCGACCGCAACTAGAGAAAGCCCACGCACAGCAACGAAGACCCAACTCAGCCAAAAAAAAAAAAAAAAAAAGAAAGAAAGAAATTTATTTAAAAAAAGAAATTATGTTCCAAAACTCTATTTGAGACCCAACCAAGTAGATTTTAGGACACACATGCAACATTAAGCTAGTTTCCAAGCCAGGTGACAAAGGTCACAGATTCATTAAGCAAATGAGAAAGAAGGGAAGTCACTTTTTCACTCTTTGTAGAGTACAGTTTCTTTCATGTAACTACTTTGATGTGCTTTTTAAAGAAATTTCAGTTAATATCTTTTTGCTATCGCTGCCAGGATTATTAACTTTCAATAGTCTTTTCTTCTTGGACATTAGTATCCTAGAAGGCAGGGTCAGTATACACTTTCATACGTAACACACAGGGAGCGTTTTAGATACTGATATTATAAAAAGCAGTAGGAAATAGGAAGTTCTTCAGTAATTCTGAAAATATGTGAAACATTAAAAAAACCGAAAAGCAACAGAAATGAAGATATTCTGGAAGATGGTAGAGCACAAATTCTTGACCTTATCTCTGGCCCAGTCTCCTCTATGGAAGAACACAAGACAAAGGCAGACATGCCGGGGAGGGTCCATCTGAGGTCCCAAGTTCTCTTGAGATCTCGAGGGAAGAAAGCCAGGGAGGGCTACACTCTCTCAAGCAAGGGAAGAACCAAAGAACTGATGGCAGGGAAGACTATATTTTTCTTCAAGCCTGGGGCAAAGAGTAGGTTTCACTGCATCTTGAGAAGCCCAGACAGTGGAAGGTAAGGGTCTGCATGCACAGGGGCTGCAGTGATGTACTGAACTGCTCAGTCCCTACAGCTGTGAAAGGCCTGCTACACACAGCCAGAGAGACCTATAAGCAGACAGCTGACATCTACAAGCTGGTGTGACAACGAGCCCCTAAGAGGGAAAACTGCTGGGCCATCTACTGCCACCTGTATGTACCTGCTTTAGGGTCTCTAACAGCCTGACCTACCAGAGGGCTAACTGAACACATTTTTGGACAGGCCAAGACCAGGTATACTTCTGGAGGAAAATGCTAGAGGGAGTACTTGGAGCAAATGACAAATGAATCAACTGAAATTTCAAGATCTGAGAAGGCAAAGAAGAAACAAAAGTGTGTAGGGAGATCTATAAAAGGATAAGCATTGTTTGGAATAGTGAAAGACAAATGAAAAAATACTCCCCACCATCACCCCCTCCCCACAAAACCTGGTAACAACATTGGAATGGTTTAGTAGATTATGGTATACCTATACTATGAAATAATATTTTCTTATTAAAAGAATGAGTCAGAATTATTTCCATTAACCTGGAGGGATGTTTATGATATACTGAATGATTTAAGTGAGCCACAGAATGTGTATAGTATTAGTCCTTTTTTATTTTAAGAAACACTCAAAACATCTTTGTGTATGTTTGTATGACAGTGAGAAAGCTATCAGAAAGATACATAACTGTCAGCTAATACAAGTTACTTCGGGGGGTAGGAATGGCGGGGCACCACCAGGAGACAAACTTTTTCTTTATACATTTTAGAATTATTTAAATTGTTATAGTAAGAACATTGTACTTTTATAATACATAAACATCTAATAAAGAAAATCAAAAAGAAAATTAGAGGAATTCCACCTGAGTGATTAAGAAATGTTAATAACATTACTAGCACCAAATCCCCTACTGTTATTCACCTCAGTACCATTATGAGTCAAGTAATGATTTATAAAGGTTTTCCCAGATCCTAGAAAATCTAAAGAATTGAAGGGATCAGGTATATCAGAAGACAGAATGAACATTTGTGGAAATTTGTAAAAGGAGTTGTCAGACCCCTAAATTACCTGCTCCAAACCATGCAGGCAGGTGACTGCCCTCAGTTCAGCAGAAAATCTAACCAAGAAGAGACCTACAGATACTGACATTTTAAAGCCCCCAATGAAACAGACAGGCCCCTTCCTGATCACCCATGGTGAAGCCTCCCACTCAACAAATCCTACCACCCATGCACACAGAATGAGCGTCCAATCACTAGATTTGGAGCCTCACCCTTAAATATGAACAAAGAGCCAAGGTTCACCAGACATTTGAGGAGAGCCTCTAACATAAAACGCAGAGATCCAAACAAACCAACCAGCAAACAGAAGAGTGATTCTGAGGAAACAGAGGCAAAAAAGGAGGCTCATGAAACTCTAAAATGTAATTATATTTAATGCCCTCCGAGATAAAGTATCACATCCATGAAACATACAAACATAAACGTGTGTGTGTGTCTATCCCTTTAGAGAGCTCATGTAAATTACAAAAAGGAGAGTGGAAATAAAAACATAACAGAAGCGTTAGAAGGAAAAATTGAGTAAACTTCCCAGAAAGTAGGAGAAAAAAAAAAAAAAAGCAAGACAGAGAAAAGGTAAGAAAGGATCAAGAAAAGATAGGGAAGTAAGAGGTACAAACTATTAGGTATAAAATAAGCTACAAGGATATATTGCCCAACACAGGGAATATAGCCAATATTTTATAATAACTAATAAATGGAGTAAAAACCTTTAAAAATTGTGAATCACTATATTGTACATGCATATCTTATAGAGTATTGTATAGCAACTATACTTCAATAAAAAAATAAGAAAAAAGGGGGGGACACTTCCCTGGCAGTCCAGTGGTTAAGACTCCACGCTGCCACTGCAGGAGATGCAGGTTCGGTCCCTTGTCAGGGAGCTAAGATCCCACATGCCACATGGCGCGGCCTTACAAAAATAAAAAGGAACTAGGAAAAATGCATGTTGTGGTTCCACCATTCAGGGGTTGGTTACAGTAGGGCAGCTCCCTAGACCATCATGGACTTCCACTGCCCAAGATTATCCTTGGTCAAGAATAGGAACCCCATTTCCAGTGTCCATAACCAGTGTTCTACAAGCAACCACCCTTCCCTTTACAGGGATTAACACTTACCCATATGGCCCTCTCACAACTTACTGATTTAAGTCATGGACAAGTTAGGTGATGGCACATACTAACCTGCTATGGTTAATATCATTCCACTTTTTCTAAATGCCCAATTACACATGTGTCTGCCTATATGAATATGTTCATATTTTTATTATTTTTACACAGATACAAAGAGAGACATAGAGAAAAATATGGAAGAATACATACCAAATTAACCAATCTAGTGGCTGTGTTTTAGGTGAATTCTTTTTTTCCCATTTTATTTAGATATATTTGACAAATATAGAGTGTATATTAAAAAGAAAAAAGGATCAAGAAGAACGAGGGAAGAAAATGGTAAACATAAGAAAATTTCTCAGATCTGAAGATAAGTTTCCAGACTGTAAGAGCCCACCAAATGCCTAATTCAATGGACTAAAAAAGATGCATGTCAAGCTCACATGGTGAGATTAAAAACAAACAAAAACATAAGGGAAAAGGGATGATCTTAAAAGCTTCCAGAGGAAAAAAAAATGCTTAACAAATATAAAGGACCAGAAATTTTAATTGGCATTGGACTTAAAAAGCAGCACTGGAAACAATGCTTTCAAAAATTTCAAAATTATTTTCAATCTAGAATTCTGTATCTTAGCTAAACAATGAATCAAGAATATGGGTAGAAAAAAAAAAAAAGAATATGGGTAGAATAAAGACTTTTTTTGATGTGTAAAGTCCAAAAATTTTACCTCCTATTCTTTCTGAGGAAGCTACTAAAGAACATGGTCCAACATAATGAGGGAATAAACTAAGACAGTTGAAGACTTTTATTTTTTAGAAATAAGTGATCCAATAGAGGAGGTCATTTTAGGATAATGGTGAAATGACATCCCAGGACCAGTACAGTGAATGCACCAGGTCTAGAGCAAAACCAGTCAAGATTAGAGCAGAAAGAGGCGGGCAATGTCAACTTTATAGCACACTGAATTTTAGATCCAAAAAGTAAAAAGATCACAAGAATAAGAGTCAAACTAACAACATCCTTTGCACCATTAGTTCTTATTCATAATTTTTCAGGTTAAGTGTATATCTATGATAGAATACGATACATTTAAAATTGGTTGTTTTATAATAAATTTACTTTACCAGGTATTTTTAAACAGGTATTATGGCCTTGTAAAAAGTTACAATTCAAACCTGGGCTGAGATATCTGAGGCCAATCTCTGAATCATATATGCCTCTGTTTTCTTAAACTGGGACTATCACCATCTCCTATGCACTCTGACTCAGAAGCAGATAGGGAAAATTAAAAAATAATTTCCGCAAAGCACTTTGTGTTCCTTGGAGAACGGATATTATCATCATACATTATGTTATTATCTTGTTGAATATGCATGATTTCCAGTACCACACCAAGTATATCTAGATATACTTTCCCATCTTATTCCATCATCTGGAGTCAAGCTGAGTGAATCTAGGCTGTTGTTATTTCAAGGGTCAAATATGCAGAGGCAAAACATAAGCTCCAAATAATATATAATGCTTTTAAAATGATAAATTATTGATGTGTTTACTGGAACTTCAACTTTCTCACACGTTCTGTGAACTAAACTCAGACACTTATTTTTTCAACAACAGACAATACTAGTTATACATTTAAAGCTTAAGAATACATTTACAAATATTAAAAATATTCGTTCTTTTCAATAAACTGGTGTCAGCTTATATTCATTTGTGTACATATTCTAAAAATACAGCTCTAAAAGGAAAAGGTAAAATTTTACATGTAAATATGTAAAAATAATTATTTGACGCTTTAATTTTATATTATCCATAAGTAATCATAACTAGCTTTATATTCAATAAAATTTCACTTGTGATACCTATCATATTTTGAAACAAAGTGAAATAGTGAAATAAAAGGTCTTCTAATTACATGTTTTTTTGCTTCTTAACTAGCAAAATAATAATATCAGTGACTTGATAGTTCTCAAATGTTCCTATCCTATGAGGTACTCCAACTTTTTATACTCATATCACCTGCCCTTAAAAAGGCCAGCTTGGAATCGAAAAGCTTAAGGCAGCCTGGTGCTAGAAGATAAGGTATAAAGGAAGAAATAAAAGGATGAAAAAAAAGGAAAAGGGTTATAAGGAAACCTTAAGTAAAGAATCCTTTGCAAAATGTGACCCAACTTTATGTGCTGATGAAAGGTAAGGAGTCACAAGGGAGATATTTCAGTTGATAATTAGACAATTTTGTGAAAACGTTGGTCAGATGGAAGACCCAGTGCATGCAATTCAAACAAAATTCCAAGATGTGATAACTGCGTATTATTATAAAAGATAATTTATTAAGATTATTAAATAATGATAGGATCCATTTAATAAAATAAGAATCCATGAGGCCATTTCAACATAAATATTTAGGATATGAACGCTGAAATATTTAGAGGTTAAGAGGCAACATGTCTGCAACTTATTTTCAAGTAGTTCAGAAAAAAAATTGCAAAAAAGCAAATGTGGCAAAATGATAACATTTGGGGCATCTCGGTAAAAGGTATAAGGGAATTCTTTGTACCATTGGAACTTTTCTGAAATCCGAAATGAAATCAAAATAAAAAGTTAAAAAAAAAAGTATAAATAATACAGCTTCCATTTTCAAATTACCTAGTATCAGCCAGGCATTGTATTAGGCATTTTACTCATATTATCTTTAATTTTCAAAACAATCTTCTAGAGTAGGTATTATCATCAATCCCATGTTTTTAAACACATAAGAAAATGAAGAAACTTATCCAAGACACAGATCTAATTAAGTAGCACAGCCAGGTTTCAAACCAAATAACACTCCAAAGCTTGTCCTCTTTCTGTAAGGTAGTAAATATAGTAGTGGTTTAGATAGAGCTCTTATTCTACAGTTAGAGGCTCAGATTTGAGGATTTGAATCCTCAATACTATTTGTTAGTCATGTGACCATGGGCAAATTACTTACCTTAACTTCTTTTTTGTTTTGGAGATAGTATCTAGTGATCAGTGCCTATCTCATGAGTTATTGAGGAGATTAAATAACATACAGCATGTAAAACACTTGAACACAATACCAAAGCCTATGGTAAGAATACAAATGTTTGTTGTTTTTCCCACGTACTTCGTTCTACCTTTCCTGAAAAACAGTGCTGTAGACATTGCTGAATTTTAAAGAACGGAGACCGTTCCTAGTTAACTTACTTTTTTACTGTCTTAAAATAGGTACTTAAAAATTCACCAAACCTAGAGACTTAAGCAGTTCAAACCAACATATTTCCCTTACCTTAAGCAAGAAACTACTTTAATGTTATTACAGATAATAGTAATTACTACAGGTTTTCTATAGCTGCTGTAACAGAAACCAAGTCTACATAAATGGTATACATAAGACATTTAACAAATCACATGTTCAAGACTGTTCTCATTAAAAAATAAGAATAAAAAGACAGAGGCTGAAAATACTGAGTATGAATTAATCAGAAAAATTAACCTAGGTAAAACAGCTCAATTCTACTAATTCTGGAAACAAATGTTTTAGGCTTCAAATGTATTTTACAAGGGAAAGTCACAGTAAAAATACATTACCATGTAATGAAATTCTCATCTTTAAGGAAGATGAACTGACTTTAACTCTAGTTATAGAATTAACTTTATCTGTTCATTTATATGCAAACAAACAAAAACAAAACATTTTTCCTACCTTATTGTCTCTTCTATTAGACGATCTGAGCTGCAAATAAAAAGAAAATTCAAATTCTGGAATTATTAAACGCACATTTAAAACTTGCACTTAATTTTTCTACATTTTACAGATAGATTACATTTCCAACCATTTATGTAAAAAGAGCACCCAGACTTTTGAAAGCGTCTGGAGAAAATTCTGGACTCTGAAATTAATTAATCCACATATACAGTTTTCATCTTACTTCTATTTGTTGGCTTAAATCTATTTCTTCCACAGAGATACTTGATTATTAAAGTCAGAACAGTTTTAATGACAGCACAAATAAATAGAACTACTTCTTTAGTTTAGATAGCTCCAAGTTGTCACCATTGTCTATTCAAAACTTAAGAATTACAACCAACTTGTTGAGACAGGATAGGCAAATATAGTTCTAATGCCTATAAGTAGTAATTATTCATATCTTAAAGTTCCTTCCTTTTTTGAAACACAAAATCAAATCTCAGCTTGCCACACTTTAGAATTCAAGAATCTGAATAGGGACTTCCCTGTGGCGCACTGGTTAAGAATCCGCCTGCCAATGCAGGGGACACGGGTTTGATCCCTGGTCCAGAAAGATCTCACATGCTGCGGAGCAACTAAGCCCGTGCGCCACAACTACTGAGCCCGTGTTCCACAACTACTGAAGCCAGCGCGCCTAGAGCCCGTGCTCCGCAACAAGAGAAGCCACCACAAAGAGAAGCCTGCGCACCACAATGAAGAGTAGCCCCCACTTGCCGCAACTAGAGAAAGCCCGTGCACGGCAACAATGACCCAATGCAGCCAAAAATAAATAAATAAATAAAGGACCCTTCACTTGTTTAAAAAAAAAGGAACCTGAATAAAGACACCAATGCACCTTTGATCCGTAAAATATTTGCCTTTATGCATCACACACTGGAAACAAAGAAACCCACCAAAAATCCATTTTAGGCAGGAATTTACAGGTAGCTAAATTGGGTAAAGGGGCAGCTTTATAGCAGAAAGTAGGAAAACAAACTCCCAGACATCTGTATCCATTTGGTACAGTGCATGGAACACAGCAGGGACTCAAATACTTGTATGTTTTTTCCAACTACCTCTTTCCAAAAGGATTTCTAAGTTCATTGTATAAATTAATAAACTGAGGTTTTATTATAAGGTAGTGGACCAGGAAATCTAAGTTACTGTATGAATTAGGGAACAAAGATGAACTTTAAAAATGTCATAAATATCTTATATAAATGCTATATTAAGAATTTCAAAAATTACAAAGACGATGGAGGGATTAAGATCCAGACTATGTGGCTTTCTGAATGGTAACTGTATCACCTATTAGCTGAATAAACTCCATTCATTAAAAGCATCCTGGATAGTGTGGATACAATTCAGCAACAAAGTGGCTCCATAAAGACAGCATAATCTAGTTAAAATTGAATTTAAAATTATATATAATATATAATCAAGTGGAATTATCCTTCTTAAACAAGTACTTCATAATAGCCCAGAGGCATTCCAAAGAGTCATCTAGAGTCTATATTAAGCAACAAGTTTCTGTTTCTTTCAAGACTGATTTAAACTAGCTGAAAACAATGAACTAAATTTCATCACCAATTACTGTACCAAGGAATCACTAAAGCCACACTTAGATAATAATTCTGTTTAAAAAATAACTCATTTCCCTAAATACACAAACTGCAAATGACACAAATTTCAAGCACATATTTTAAAGTAGTTTTAACCAACAAAATGTAAGAACTTGGGAAAACCACTTAGGTAACATTAATTAGAATCTTCTTTTAAAAGAGTAGGTGAATAAGTAATAAACAAGAAAGTAAATAATAAACAAGTAAGCAAGTAAAAAAACAAACAATCAAGTGCATAACGAATAAAATTTTAAAACTGATCCCTTTGTAAACTGCAAAAAATCTGATGAGGTTGTCACCAACCAATGAGATAATTTACATCAAGCACTGTGGTGATGCAGTGTTTCACTTACAGTTAACCAGAGACCTGTGTCTTATTTATTTCTATATAATATCTTCTAAGACATGTTAACAATACAGTTAAGCTGCAGTAGGATACAAAAAGCTGTTTAAGCGCTAACAAAGTGTTATTTTACAGATAACATTTGGAAAATACCGAAAAACAAAGATGAACGTAGAAATCATTTGTAACCACTCTTCCATTAACACTGATATTGTGGCATATCTGTTTCTTGTCTGGGTAGACCAAGGAGTATCTCTACTTGCTATTTTCATGGTTTATTTAGCAGAGAAATTTTGTTTTATAATCCCATAAAGTTACCTAGAAACAAAAAAGTTAAGCACCTCACAGACTCTGCCCGTTTCAGTCGGGGAGAGAAAAAAGAGAAAGATAAAAGCTAAATTATTAGCAGTGAAATCAGAGAGCCACATTTTCTATTTTTAAAAAATCAGTAGACTTTTTAGAACAGTTTTAGGTTTGCAGAAATATTCAGCAAGAAGTACAGGGAGCACATACACCCATTCTCCCCCACCTATTATTAACATCTTTAGTGTGGTACATGTGTTACAACTGATGAACCAATATTGATACATTATTAACCAAAGTTCATAGTTTATATTAGGGTTTACTCTTTGCAGTTGTACAGGTCTATGGGTTTTACAAATGCATAATGTCATATATCCACCATTACAGTATCATACAGAATAGTTTCACAGCCCTAAATATCCCCTATTCTCCACTTATTCATTCTTCCTCCTCTTCCCACCCTGAACCCCTGACAACAGCTGATCTTTCTATTGTCTATAGTTTTGACCTTTCCTGAATGTCATGTAGCTGGAATTATACAGTATGAAGTCTTTCTAGACTGGCTTCTTTTATACATTTAAGGTTCCTCCATATCTTTTGGGGGCTTGATAGCTTGTTTCTTGTATCACTGAATAATATTCCATTGAATGGATGTACCTACAGGTTGCTTATCCATTCACTTATTGAAGGACATCTTGGTTGCTTCCAACTTCTGGCAATCATGAGTAAAGGTGCTATAAACATTCATGTGCAGTTTTTATTTAGACATATTTTCAATTCGTTTAGGTAAATACCTAGGAATGTGACTGCTAGATCATATGGTAAGATTATTTAGCTTTTTAAGAAAAACTGCCAAACTGGCTTCCAAAGTGGCTGTATCACGTTATATTCCCACCAGCAATGAGAATTCCTGTTGCTCCACATCCTTGCTACCATTTGGTGGTGTCAATCCTTTGGATTTTAGCCATTCTAATAGGTACATGGTGGTATCCAGTTGTTTTAATTTGCAATTCCCTAATGACATATGATGTTGAGCACTTTTAATATGGTTCTTTGCCAGCTGCATACCTTCTCAGATGAAGTGTCTGTCAGACCTTTTGCCCACTTTTTAACTGTTGAGTTTTAAGAGTTCTTTGTATATTTTGGATAACAGTCGTTTATCAGATATGTGTTTTGCAAATTTTTTTTTCCAGTCTGTAGCTGTCTTACATTCCCTTGATAGTGTCTTTGGAAGAGCAGAGGTTTTTCATTTTAATGAAGTAGATCTTACCAACTTTTTCTTTCATGGATGGTGTTTTTGGCATTGTATCTAAAAACTCATTGCCAAGCCCAATGTTACCTAGATTTTCTCCTATGTTATAAAACTTCTATAAGTTCTGTATTTTACATTTAGGTCTATGATCTGTTTTGAGTTATTTTGGGGAAAGGTATAAGGTCAGTGTCTATATTCATTTTTTTGCATGTGGATGCCCAGTTGTTCTAACACCACTTATTCAAAAGACTATCCTTTCTCCACAGACTTGCCATTGCTCTTCTGTCAAAGATCATTTGACTATATTTGTGTGTCTATTTCTGGGCTCTCTATTCTGTTCCACTGATCTATCTGTCTGTTCTTTCACCAATACCACACTGTTTTGATTACAAACAATATACAATAGGAAGTCAAGTTTAAATAGGGAGAGTTTTTGTTTCTCTTTTTCTCCCTCAAAGTATTTTAATAAACATTTTTGTGCAAAAAAAATATTTTTTAATGTCAACAAACTTGTTTAACTATAGCAGAAACAAAAAGCCTAAGAGAAAATGTGAGGAATCACAGTTTCCACTTGTTGTTCTTTAGATAAATGGTATACAAGGATTGAAATCCTAAAAACCTACCTGAATTATAAAGAGTATGAAATATTAAGGAAGCATTTTCTAATTTGTTTCTGAGACCTCTAAAAATTTAACTTGTATATCAATATAAACTAATCTGCTTATGTAAATAAAAATGGAAATATACTTTTCATTGTATGTATATGTTTTTCTCTCGCACATACTTATAACTCAGAAAACAGTTCTTTCATAAATATAATCATAGAAATTCAATAGCATCAGCAATCATGACATTCATGAAACTATAAAGAATAAAATGGCTAGTTGCTTTCTCTTACACCCTAGAACCTGAGTTTTATTAGTCAAGGCTCAAGCACTTGACTATATGAACTCAGCTCATGGAGTTGTCATAAGGCTCAAAAGCAATAGTGTAAACAAAAGTACTGTGTAAACTGTATAAGCCTACAGATACATGGCTCATGTAGATCAAGGAACTTTCATGCCTCATAGTCTCTCTCTTGTTCTGCAACCCCTTTCCTGATTTTCAACATAAATTGCTTTCATTTCAAAGTCCAGTTCAGAAGTCATATCCTTTGGGAAGCCTTTCCCATTCTATCTATACATCAGGCAGAACTAATACTTCTTTATACTATAATGTGTTTTCATAGCTCCTTGCTCTTCATCAATTCCTTTAAGATTATAACAAGCATTTAAGATATATCAGACATCATACTATGCACTGGAGGAAAAATATTTTAAATGTGTAAAGCTTAGGAAGTTTTTCACATGTTATCTCATATATTTTAAAAAATATAATATTTTGGGGACTTCCCTGGTGGTCCAGTGGTTAAGACTTCACCTTCCAATGCAGGGGCTGTGGGTTCGATCCCTGGTCAGGGAGCTAAGATCTCACAGGCCTCGTGGCCAAAAAACCAAAACATAAAACAGAAGCAATATTGTAACAAATTCAATAAAGACTTTAAAAATGGTCCACATCAAAAAAAATCTTTAAAGAAAAATAATAATATTTTTAAGAGTATATGAGGGCTTCCCTGGTGGCACAGTGGTTGAGAGTCCACCTGTCGACGCAGGGGACAGGAGTTCGTGCCCCGGTCCGGGAAGATCCCATATGCCGCAGAGCGGCTGGGCCCGTGAGCCATGGCCGCTGAGCCTGCGCGTCTGGAGCCTGTGCTCCGCAATGGGAGAGGCCACAATAGTGAGAGGCCCAAGTACCGCAAAAAAAAAAAAGAAAGCTAATGTTAATCTTGAATGCCAAGAGTCTACTACATTGTTCCATTCACAGATGTTATAATCTGACCACTATTTAACTGACTTGTATGGTATTTATTAAATAATATATATAAACTATGTATACCAAAAACTTTTGGGAGAAAACCACTCCATCAAAAGGTCACTAAATTACGGTGATCATATATCTCATATTTTTCAAATATGGTCATGGTCTGTTAATACATTAGAAATGCATTTCATCAAGACTATTCTGGCATCAAAAGTATTTCAAATTTTATTTAAGAAAGGTAAATTGACAGTGCATATAAAAGGTTTCCTCCTTCAGTATTTTCTTTTCTTACTCTTATAATCCCCGTTATGTTCTGCCTTATACAGAAATGCCTCACAGTTTACAAAGCCTTTTTACATGCATTAGCTCAGCAACTCTGTGAAGTAGATACCGTAAGAATCATCTTGGAGAGGTAGTGCAGTATAGCAGAAACAACACAATCAGAGGACGTAGGTTTAAATCTCAGCTTTTACTAGGCATGTGACCTCAGGGAAATTTAACTAAAATCATGAAACAAACAAAAAGTGAAAAAAGGCTGGTGAATTTAAAAATTCAAAAATTCAAGTCTAAACATAGCCTAAGACATAAGAAAAGTTGTCAGCAGATAAAACTAAGCCTCCACCTGAGAATTTTCTTTACTCATTCATGGACATATTTATACTGAAGTGTACAATTATAATACAAATATGTGTGCCATCTCAGATAACTCAATCATATCTGCTAAATAGTTAATGGATTGAAAACAAAACAAATTCTCAACTAAATAATGTAACTGATCCTGTTTAAGTGTAATTTGCTTTGTACAACAGTCCCATATTTGAAAAGTTATATGAAACAAATTCTTTAGATTTTTAGAGTGCTTTTAATTTTGTAAAATGCCTTAAATCTTAAGTCATTCTTCCTCAAAATCATCTAACATAAGGGAACAGCTACTATCCCATTTTAAAGATGGAAAAAACAGAGAAAGGCCAGGTCACTTGCTTTTCAGAGAAGTGAAAAGTCACTGGTCTTTCAATTCTCATTAGCATTACACCATGCTGGCTCCCTACTACAAGAAAAAATAAAGATTTAAAGAAGTAAATCACAGAGAAGGCAGTGTGATGTGGGACAAATATGGAAATAGGTTAGGAAATGTGGGTTTAGTAAGAGCTATACTATTAAATAGTTATGAGACCTTGTCCTCTCTGAATCTTGTTTCCTCATCTGTAAATAAGAGAGATGCTTGCCAGACTTTTATTATATACCATGTAAAAATTTGATTTTTAAAAGGTATTTCATGGAGAATTCATTTTGCAAAGCACAAAAAATCACATCAATAATATCCCCTTCAGTTCTCAAAATCAGATTTCATATATACATAGCATTGGAACCAATACCTTGTACACAGTATGTATTCAATAAATATTTGAGGAATAAGTATATGAATGAAACAGATTTTCTACATTGGGGCACACATGTATATACACATATGTATATGAAACCAAAATTAATACATCTTCTACTTATATCCAGTTATTCAAACAAGTAAATATTAAGTGTTCATGATATAACAGGAACTGGGGACCCAACACACTGCCAAGAACTAGATGAACTAGGCCCTACCCTCAGGAAGCCTAAGAAAAGTCAGATAATTAAAAAAATAAACAAAAAGAACAAATTATTACAGATTCTCATAAATGCTATGAAGGAAACAAAAAAAAGTACTTTGTTAAATAACAATAAGGGAGAGTCTATTTCAGACAAGATAGTTAGAAAAGGCCTCTTTGAAGAGGTGACAAGTGAGCTTAGACCATAAAGATGTCAAGGAATAAGGTATATGAAAAGCTAAGAGAAGAGTATTTTAAGCAGATAAACCAAAATATAAGAACAAAGAAGCAAGAAAGGAAAAGCCTTGATATCTTTGGGAAAGGAATGAATAAAAACCAGTCAGGCTGGTACCTAATAACTAGAGGGAGAGAGTGATACAGATGAAGGGATGGAAAGAGATAAAACAGGTAGTATGTTGGTCATGTAGGGCGTTATAGACCCATAAAAAGTTCATAATTCATTGGTAGGGGATGGAGGGAGGAATGAAATATTAAAGTAAAAGTCCACTTCAATAACTATCACTAGAAAAAAGGATTTTGCTTAACTATACTATTTCTACGTCTATGGCTTAGAGTATAGAAGAGAGTGTAGTAAACTCAAACTGAAGTGACTAAGTTGGCTGATAACTTCCCTGGAGCCCTGTATATGCCGCATTCTCTTTCTTCTGATAACAAACTTTCCAGTCCATTGGCCACAAGGATGGATGTGTGACAGGCTGGGCCAATCACAATCACCTATCACCCTCTGGCCCAGGAATAAATGAAACAGAGCCATAGTCTTACATCTACAAAAGAAACCGAATTTGTAATTTAAGTATCTTGCCACAAAGAAAACTCTAGGCTAAGATGGATTCAATAGTAAATTCTATCAAATATTTAAGGAAGAAACAACACCAAGCCTGCACAAACTCTTTCAGCAAACAGAAAGAACTCATTTTAATGGTGCCAGTCTTACCCTTCCACTAAAACCAGGCAAAAACACGTCAAAGAAAAGAAATCTAAAGATATTCTTCATAAGCATAATGTAAAGATCCGATCAGTTCAACAGATTAAAATACATGAAAAAATTCAACCCCATTCAAGATAAAAACTTTTAGCAAGAGAGAGCCTAGAAGGAATGACACTTCGATAGCAATAAGCATATCTAGCACCCAGATCTTAGTTTCTGAACCACTCTCCAATAAGAGGAACCAAGGCTGCTTGGAGAAGTGGTTGGTTCTAGAGCCAAGGCAGGGAAAGTACAAGATGAGCCACAAACACTGTCGTGCCAGATAGTACAGGAAGTGCTCAAAAAAAGGATGGGGCATGTCAAATGACAGAAGCTAATCTGCAGGAGCTCCCAATGGCCAAAGGTGAAACAGTTTGAAGAACAAAATAATGATAGTGCTGGATTATAACCCAGAGTATAAAATAAGACTGAGTCTACCTGGTAATAAACAGTACCGTAAAGTACACAAAAGCACCACCACTTGTAGAGGATGCACGCACGTGACAATGTACATCAGACACGTGAACTAACTTACATGACTGGACATGCGAACGCAGGTTCGCGTCTTTGAAAGTTCACAACTTGAAGGTTCGTATGTAGGGGACTTACTTATTGTTTCAGCACCATTTGTTGGAAATATTCTCCTTTCCCCCATTGAATTATGCTGGCACCTTTTGTTGGGAATTAATTGACCACATGTTAGTTGGTTTATTTCTGAACCCTGTTCTGTTCCATTAACCTATATAGGTCCATCTTATGCCAGTAGCTTACTGTTTTGATTATTATAGCTTTATAGTAAGTCTTGAGTTGAGATGTGCAAGTACTCTACCTTTGTTTGTATTTTCTAAATTTTTTGGCTCTTCCAGGTCTTTTGCATTTCCATATAAATTTTACAGTCAGATTGTAAAAAAATATGCTGGGAATTTAAATAAGATTACATTGAATCTATAGAACAATTTGGGGAGAACTGCCATCTTAACAGTAGGAAATCTTCCAATCCAGAAACATGGTATGTTTTCCACTTATTTAGGTCTCCTTTAATTTCTCTTAGCATTTTATGGTTTTCAGCATAAAGGTCTTGCACAAATTATATTCAGTTTACTTTAAAATATTTCCTATTTGGGGACGTATTATAAATGGAATTAAAAATTTTTAATTTTCTAATTGTTTTTGCTAGTATAGCAATAGAATTTATAATTATATATAACCTTTCATCCTGTGACCTTGCTAAATTTACTTACTAATTTAATAGCTTCTAGGTAAATCCTTTGGGATTTTTCTATTTATGTAATCTTGTTATCTGACAAAAATAGTTTTATTTCTTCCTTTCCAATCTGTATTCCTTTTATCCCTTTCCTCCCTTATTGCACTTGCTACGACCTCCAATACAATGCTGTAAAATGTGGTTAGTGCAAACATTCTTGCCTTGTTTTATATTTTAGAGAGAAAGCATTCATCCTTAAGTCTGATATTAACAGTTTTTGTACATGCCTTTAATCAGGTTGAGGAAGAACCTTTTCCTTCCTATTTTGCTTATGGTTGTTTTTCTGTTGGTTGGTTTTTTTAGCTTTTTAGTTTGAAATAATTTTAGACTTACAGAAAAATTGCAAAAAATAGTACAGAGGATTCTCGTATACCCTTCACTCTGCTTTCCTAATGTTAATGTCTTACATAACCCTAGTACAGTTATCAAAATCAGTGAATTTAACATTAGTACAAGAATATTAACTAAACTACAGACTTTATTCACCAATTTTTCTACTAACGTCCTTTTTAACATCTTTATTGGAGTATAATTGCTTTACAATGGTGTGTTAGTTTCTGCTTTATAACAAAGTGAATCAGCTATACATATACATATATCCCCATATCTCTTCCCTCTTGCGTCTCCCTTCCTCCCACCCTCCCTATCCCACCCCTCTAGGTGGTCACAAAGCACCGAGCTGATCTCCCTGTGCTATGCGGCTGCTTCCCACTAGCTATCTATTTTACGTTTGGTAGTGTATATATATGTCCACGCCACTCTCTTACTTTATCCCAGCTTACCCTTCCCCCTCCCCGTATCCTCAGGTCCAATCTCTAGCAGGTCTGCATCTTTATTCCTGTCTTGCCCCTAGGTTCTTCTGACCATTTATTTTCTTTCGTTTTTTTTTTTTTTACTTTTTAGATTCCATATATATGTGTCAGCATAACGTCCCTTTTTATGATCCAATTCAAGATCCTATATTGCATTTAGTTGTCATGTCTCCTAAGTCTCCTTCAGTCTGTGACAAAATGGCCTAACCTTAATTTGTCATGAGAAATATCAGACAAACCCAAGTTGAGGGACATTCTACAAAAATAACTGACTAGTATTTTAAAGTGTTATGGTCATGACCTTACGCAGTTTTAGCAAGAATACCATACAGTGATGTCAGGCCCTTGAAGCATCATATCAGGCTGTATATCATGTCAATATGTCTTATTACTGATGTTAACCTAGACTGCTTAGTTAAGGTGGTGTCTGCCAGGTTTCTCCACTGTAAAATTACTATATTTCCTATTGTAATTAATTAACGTAGGGGAAGATGCTTTGAGAATATGCAGGTACCCTGTTTCTCCTCAAAATTCCCACTAATTTTAGCATCCATTTCGTGAATCTTTCTTTCCCATTATTACTGTGCTGTTCACCTACTGATTTTCTATTTCTATCAGTCCTTGTACATTTATTAATTGGAATTCTATAAGAAAGAATATTAGGAGCTTTAATATTCATATTCATAGCAGCTTTATTTGTAACAGCCCCAAATTGAAAACAACCCAAATATCCATCAATGGGTTAATGGATAAACAAATTGTGGTATAGCATCATAAAATGGAAAGTACTCAGTTATAGAAAGGAACTGACTACTGATATAAAAAACATATAGGGGCTTCCCTGGTGGCACAGTGGTTGAGAGTCCGCCTGCCGATGCAGGGGACACAGGTTCATGCCCCGGTCCGGGAAGATCCCACATGCCGCGGAGCAGCTGGGCCCGTGAGCCATGGCCGCTGGGCCTGCACATCCGGAGCCTGTGCTCCGCAATGGGAGAGGTCACAACAGTGAGAGCCCACGTACCACAAAAACAAAACAAAACAAAACATATAGATGAATCTCAGAAACACTACGGCCTCTCAGTTCATCCCTCCACTGTTTTCTCTTGCTCCCCATGAGGCTGCCCTTTCAGGGGCATGAGTAAGGCCTGTTATCTGGGAGAGGGTTTGTAGACAGGCAATAAATGAATGATATTTCTAATATATCTACATTGATCATTTATCAGGAATGATACAGATTTTTTTTTAAAAAAAGATATGATCATAAGGTTCAAGTTTCATCTTTTCCCAAAACCTTTTCTTATGTCGACTTTAGTGAATACCTACTCATCCTTCAAGACTCAAATCAAATGCTTTATTTCTATAAAGCCCTTTCAGAAGCTTTAGAGTTAATCATTCCCTTTAATGTGATACTATAGTGGTATGCACAAACGTCTCCATACATTAAACTTAATTACAATGCACGGTAATTACCTGTTAACATTTCTCTTCTGCCCCCCGACTCCCATCCTAGGGGAGCTCATTAAAAACAGGGCAGAACGTCACTAGGCTTTATCTCTTCTCTATCTCCAACACCCAGTACAATGCTTTCCACATTGTAGATGCTCAACAAATGCTTGGTAAAACAATGAAAACTGAATATATATATACCACATCTTCTTCAACCATTCATCTATTGATGGGCACTTAGGTTGTTTCCGTATCTGAGTTATTGTAAATAATACTGCAATAAACAGAGGGGTGCTTCTATCTTTTTAAATTAGTGTTTTCATATTCTTTGGATAAATACCCAGAAATGGAATAGCAGGATCATATGGTAGTTCTGTTCTTAATTTTTTGAGTAATCTCCATTCTGTTTTCCATAGAGGCTGTACCAATTTACATTCCCACCAACAGTGTATGAGGGTTCCCTCTTCTACATACTCTTACCAACATTTGTTATTTCTTGCCTTTTTTATAATAGCGATTCTAATAGGTATGAGGTAATATCTCAATGGATAGAGAAGATGTGGTAAATATATATACAATGGAATACTATTCAGCCATAAAAAAGATTAAATATTGCCATTTGTGACAACATGGGTGGACTTTGAGGGTAGTATGCTAAGTGAAATAAGTCAGATGGAGAAAGACAAATACCATAAGATTTCACTCATATGTGGAATATAAAAAATGCAAACAACAACAAGAAACCAAAATAAATGAACAAACCAAACAAAACCAAATACATAGATACAGAGAACAGAGTAGAGGTTACCATAAGGGAAGGGAAGGGGAAGGTAAAATGGGTAAAGGGGATCAACTGTGTGGTGGCAAATGCGAACTAAATTTTTGGTGGTAAGCAAGCTGTAGCATATACAGAAGTAGAAATATAATGCTGCACACACCAAACTTCATTATATAATGTTATAGACCAATGTTACCTCAATAAACAACAGTAACAACAAAAACTGATACAAAAAATTATATGTGCATTCAGATAAATGCAAAGAAACAGATGGAATGCAACTGGAATTTGAAAACTCCTATCTAGAAATGAAGCTTAGGAATAAATAAACCACTTATTATACTAATGAAAATCCAATGAGCAATAAATGAAGGGAATGATTTAAAAACACACTCTGAGCTTTAATAGATAATCAGGGTTAGCTGATAGTTATTTATTCCTACATACCATTTTGGCATTGAAGGGCCCCAGAGGGCTGGAGTCTCTGTCACCTAGCTCTAGGTACACAATTCTAGTTACTAGTCTACTTTTCTGTTCTAATACTGCTACGAGCAAGAATGGCTCAATGTAATTTGAGAACTGGTCTACTACATGTCAGGCACTGTACTAGGCAAAACCTTTACACATTATCTCTAATTTTAAGTGTTTTAACACTGTGCAAAGTAAGAATTCAATTTTCCCCATTTAAGACAGTAGAGAGTCAGAGGGTTTAAGGCCCTTGCCCCCAAATTTACAGTTCACACCAGGATTTAAACTCAGATCTGTTTGGCTTCAAAACCCATTCCTTATCTATTATACCAATTTAAGGAATAAATCCATTAAGGTATCTTAGTCAAGATAAAAGTGGCAAGTTAATAAGAGGAAAAACTAAAATGCCTATTTATATGTTCTTATGATGTGATCCAACTAAATGAAATGATAATTTAGAAACCGACATATTATGTAATATTTTAAATATTTTGACTACTTTGAAATACTGCCAAAGGTCTGTTTAAAATGTCAAGAATTTTTAAGGTGATGTGCTTAATATAACCAGTCTGCAATTCCAGTTGTAATCATGCCATTCCCACAAATCAGAGTACTTCCATGAAAACAAACAGAGCCTCTAAGTATGGATGAAATTCCTCAGCTTACCTTCTTAGCTGGGTCTATATAACTTCAGAATTTGTTCCTCTTTCTTCAACTCTCTCATTAATTTTATTATTCTTGGCAATATAAAAATCTCACCAGTTGGGCTTCCCTGGTGGTGCAGTGGTTGAGAGTTCACCTGCCGATGCAGGGGACATGGGTTCGTGCCCCGGTCCAGGAGGATCCCACATGCCGCGGAGTGGCTGGGCCCGTGAGCCATGGCCACTGAGCCTGCGCGTCCGGAGCCTGTGCTCCGCAACAGGAGAGGCCACAACAGTGAGAGCCCCGCGTACCGCAAAAAAAAAAAAAAAAAAAAAATCTCACCAGTTGCTTTTCCTATAAATTTTTGAATGAAAATTTCAATTTCTTTCAATTTCTCTTTACTAGGTCTTCTTTATAGCTGCCATCTCTGGGGAGGAGGAATTGTTGTTATGATGCATGTCAACGACAAATAACTGGGCTAATGTGAGAGGGTAGATGACAAATAAGTTTCACTTGGTGGATTAGCTCTAATTAATTTCTGCCTGGAGAACACTATGTAAAGGATTCTGAGGCTACATCAGAAGGCAGCCAGGAAGGAAACAAAGAGTAGTAAGAAAGGCAAGTGGAGAACCAGTAAATTTCAGTGTTACAGTGGCCTAGGTTTTCAAGGAGGGAAGAGATTAAGAGTATCACCTGAGGCAGAGCAGGCAAACAATATTAGATTTGGCCTTCAGGAGCTCATTGATGTCCCCAGTGACAACATGCTCAGTAGACTGTGAGGGAAGTAGTCAATAGGCTAAGGAGGAAATGAGTACTGACACAGAGACAGCAAGTGTATTCATAAACTAGAGAGACAGAGCCAGTATAGAAGATGACTGAAGAGTAAAATAGCTGAGGTAGCAGGTAAGGACAGAGATAGAAGCCAGACGGATGTATTAGCCTTCCCAGGAAAAAAAACTAGTCCTTTAAAAACTACAGGAAAGGGGTAAAGAAGGGTATTCCTGTACGTGAATTTGTACTAAGGAGAAAGAACCTTAAAAATTCAATGAAGTAGGAGCTAAGGACCTCTCTTTTGGCCGCGCTGTGGCATGTGGGATCTTAGTTCTCTGACCAGGGATCGAACCCGCGCCCCCTGCATTGGAAGTGCAGAGTCCTAACCACTGGACCACCAGGGAAGTCCTGGTAAATTTCTTGAAAAGAATGAGAGAGACAAGTAAACTGGGTCAAGCAAGCAAAAGGTACTGGGCAATGCTGAATACTCAGACGAGGTTGGAAATAATGAATCTAAAACAAAGTTAATCTGTATATTGGGTGCTTTCTCTTTAACCCTTAAATAGAGGAGTAGAACAGTAGACTGTGGATCGGGTTGGCATTTTACTAGGGTACAGAAAAAGACAGGCGCACAGAAAAGGCCAAATGTTGGGAATATTTCAGTTGATCAACTATGAGATCCAAGCTAGCGAGGGTAGGAGAGGTTAAAGGTAAGAAGAAAAATATAAAAGAGAAGCTAGTGATGCTGCAGATAGTCTTGGAAGAATAAACTGTGTTGGTCAGAGTGAAATGTTAGAGTTGAAGATTTTTGAAGTGATAGAATCACAGATGAGAAGATGGAGGCAACAGCCTTGGTAAAAGGTGGCTAATTTTCACGTGGAGGTGATGATCACTGGCAGTAAAGAAGTCCAGCAAGAGGCTAGGCTCGTTCTATTTGTGTATACTTATGTCCTAATCCAAGTTTCTCACCACTACTCTGAAATCTGTCAACTTCATTAAGGTAAATGTGGAAGACATGTTTTATTCAAAATGACAAAATTCTTCTAAAGAAAAAGCTGTAAAAACAGCAATAATACAATCAGCCCCACACCCTTTAAACTAACTCAGATACTCCTTTCAAAAAGGAAAATATAAGGGAGCAACGAAAGAGAACAAACATATAAAGGAAATTAATCTAAACAGCAACCAAAGAGCTCACAGGAATGCATCCACAGTACAGCAAAACACAAACAGCTACAAGCTTGACACTCATTCAAAGCCAGCATTTTCTTCTGACATACTGAGACTCAGGGAAAGGCAAGTTAAAAAAAAAAAAGCTAGGGACTTCCCTGGTGGTGCAGTGGATAAGAATTCGCCTGCCAATGCAGGGGACACGGGTTAGATCCCTGGTCAGGGAAGATCCCACCTGCCGCGGAGCAACTAAACCCGTGTGCCACAACTACTGAGCCTGCGCTCTAGAGCCCACGAGCAAGAACTACTGAGCCCGTGAGCCACAACTACTGAGCCCGCATTCCACAACTACTGAAGCCTGAGCACGTAGAGCCCGTGCTCTCCAACAAAAGAAGCCACTGCAATGAGAAGCCAGCGCACCGCAATGAAGAGTAGTCCCCACTCACTGCCAACTAGAGAAAGCCCACGTGCAGCAACAAAGACCCAATGCAGCCAAGAATAAATAAAATTAAATCTTAAAAAAAACAATGAAAGCTAGCTTATCCACCAAATAGGAAGAGAAATGACTATCTTCTGTAAGATAAACTGCTACAAGATAACAACATTTATTTTTAGACAAAAAGAATATTAAGAAGAGCTTTAAAAGCAATTCATTACCAAGTCAGTTTTTTTTAATAAAGTTTACCATTCATTTATAAAAACTGCTTTACTCTTTTTCAAGACAAAAACATGGATTTTTTTTTTTTTTTTTTTTTTTTTTTTTTGTGTTACGTGGGCCTCTCACTGTTGTGATCTCTCCCGTTGTGGAGCACAGGCTCCGGATGTGCAGGCTCAGCAGCCATGGCTCACGGGCCTAGCCGCTCCGTGGCATGTGGGATCTTCCCGGACTGGGGCACAAACCCGTGTCCCCTGCATCGGCAGGCGGACTCTCAACCACTGCGCCACCAGGGAAGCCCAAAAATATGGACTTTTGAAGCAAGTTGTAGAAATTTACATTAACATGAAAAAATATTTTATGAAGAATCAAATAAAAATGTAAATATGCTCTTTGCCATAAAAAGTATGACCCTACTGCGCAAAATCAAATGAGTTACCTGAGTTACTGAGTAGTTTTTAAAAAAAAACACCTTTATTCATGAAAGATCAAACTAAAAAGTACCCTAACAGCAAATCTGGCCTCTTCATTACAAATGGTCTTGCTGCAATACATAATCTCTTGCTGTCCATTTCACTTTTAGGTTAATTTAACTATTACTTCTTCTTCTTCTTTTTTTTTAAAATTTTTTTTGCCACTCCATGTGGCTTGTGGGATCTTAGTTCCTGGACCAGGGATCAAACCTGGGCCCACGGCAGTGAAAGCTCACGTCTTAACCACTGGACCACCTATGCTTCTTGTGCTTGGCTGTTTGACCTATGTTTTCTCTAATGAAAATATATTTCTTATTTTAAAAAAAAATCTATTGCCTGAGAATTTTCGCCTATCTTCATGGCATGAGTTAGAAAAAAATCAAGTAACTGTTCCTGAGAGCACTGGCAGAATATGCTACTAATGGGACTCTAAAGTAGCAAAACTTTAGAGGGAATTTTGACAATACTAAATCAAAAGCTTTAAAAATGAATGTATTTTTTAATCCTACAATGCCAATTCTAGGAATTTATCATAAGGAAATAATTATGGATACATGCAAAGACTTCAGTATGTACAATAATAAAAACTAGAAATAATCCAAAAGGTCAACACTCATTAGGTTACATGAATTATGGTTTATCTGTATTATAGGATATGTAGACTATTAAAAGTTAAAAGAATTATTCAAAAACAAAAAAAATTGTCAAATAACATGGGAGAAGGCTCACAACCTACTGATGAGTAAAAAATGGTATCGCATCTGTACTGATAAGTGTTTCAAACTGTCTTTTCTGTGTTGCTGAATTATTATTCATACTTTCTAAAATGAGTACTATAAAAAGTACATATAGCTTTCACGTTAAAAAGTTATTCTAAAAAAATTCTTCCTCAAAGCACTTAGCAAATGAAAGAGAGACAACATTGAAAAAGAGAAACTTTTTCATATCATTATTACTTTGTATATATGTTAGTCCATAATTTTTTATTATTTTATTACTTAACAAGTATTTGTAATTTACACAAAATATTGATTTTTCTAAAACATATTTGGAAGCTCTGTGCTTTAATACTGAAAGCAATGACTAAACTCTTGTTATTGAGATTAAGCCTTAGTGTTAACAATTCCCCTCATTTATCAGCTCATGTTTCACTCAACTTCATCCTGCCTCAGTTTCTCTCTGTATGGAGTAAGCACATACTAACTTCTCACAAGAATGCTGAAAGGAATATATGTAAAGTATATCATACATAAAATCACCTGGGAAACAAAATGGTAAATACCTTTTGATTGCCAATTTTCTTACCATTTTTATAACCCTAAACAAATTACTTAAGCTGTGTGCCCCTGAACTATTATATTTATTTTCCTGTAAAATGGACAATATTAAACTCCTGAAGGGTTTTCTCTGAATTACTAAAATGAATGCAAAACTAAAATTTTTCATATAAAATTTATAATAAACAATATGTTCTGAAATAATGAAATAAAGAATATCAATTTATATAATAACTCTGGTATACTCTTTTCAGCATCAAAACATCCTTAAAGTAATTAAACTATTGCATTTCTGTTTAACTTCTTTTGGGGTTGATAAATATAAAAATGTTAATGCAAGCTAATATTTATTTTTATGCTACTTGAGTATCTTATTCCTTAAATTACTCTGTACCCCAAGAATATATTAATATAGTTTTGGATATAATGCAAAATTCTTTTTATCGTGGTCTCTATCAAATACAAAAAGAACTACCAAAGCTATAAATAACTATAAACTAAACATACTCTAGGAAAGGCTGCCCCCTTGTGCCAATCAATAATATTTAACATTTTAAGAAATAACAACTTTCTGACACTAGAAGCACTCAGACTTCTACTAAAAAGGTCTTGATCTTTCCATGTTCTGATTTCAACAGCTCATATTTAAAGTGGTAATCTTTAAAGAAAAACAAATTGAACAGCACATTAAGCTCATATGGACATGACTAATTTATGACATTCAGCAGCAAATATCAACATAATTCATATCATTTAACTATCACGGATATTAGCTGCTCAAGTGCTTAGAGGCTGAACTCAGAGAGAGAAGTAATTTTCTGATCCTTAAGTTCTATAACAAAATACAAAGAAAGTAATTAAAGAAACCAGTGTATTTCAGAAGGAAAATAGATAAAGCAGGGATAGAGTATGGTGGCTTGTTTTTATATGTGTGTGTGTGTGTGTGTGTGTGTATCTCGTTCATCCAAGTTTTTAGGTATTTTCTTCTAAGTTCTTGGGAAATAAGATATTTTCTTTGAATTTGATGTATGGCCAATTACCCTTTGTAAAGCTTCTTGACATATGTAAGTGGTATCAGGCCATTCAAACATAAGTCAGTATCAATATTACTATTATTATTACCAATAATCTATAGTAGTGGACAAAGTATTACAGCAATAGACTCACTAAAGAAAACAAACATTAAGGCAATAAAAGACATAGTACAGGTAACAAGTAATGAATGCATATTTTGTATATCTGATAGCATCATATTGTTCCTAATTATGGTCAGAACAGTTGCAATTCTATTTCTACCCAATAGGATCATTAGAAGAATTAAATGAATTAGCATTGATAAAGCACTTACTATAATAAACACCATAAAATGTTTGCTATATATGTGAATAAATAAGTAGGTACTATATAGTATGCATTTTTTCAATAATACCTACTTTCGAAGGTGGTCATGTTCTTTCAAAAATAGTTCAGTTCTTCTGTTGTTTACTCCAGACCCACTTTTATATGACCTAGAATAAAAATAAAGAAAACTTAAGAACATTTTTGGTACATGTTATAAAAAAGGATTAAATGATTGACTCAAGTAATATCCAAAGTGGAAAAATTGAGCCTCTCCATAGTTTTGAATAAACAATAAAAATGTATAATCCTTTTCATTTCCTTCTAAAAATAGCATCTATCATAAATAGATAAATATGAATGGCTCTCTAACTTAGGCCTAAGACTTTATTATTTTTCACCAAAGTAATGCAACATTCTTAAACAAAAATCTTACTTTTTCCTTTTTTTGATTTTATATACATTTATTAATAACTCTTCTAAAAGTGTATATTTTGTATCAGTTGCCAAAAATTCCAACTCACTAAAAGTACATGAAAAGAGAATATACATTCATTCGTTTACTCATTAACTCAGCAAATATTTATTCAACATTTGTGAGGTACCAGACATTATAATAGTAAAACATGCTACCTAGCCACAAGTTGGTCATAGAGAGTTTAGAGAGATACATAAATTATATAATTGTAATTCAGTGTAATAGGAACTATTATGTTAATAGTTATATACAAAAGAAGAGAGTAGTCATTTCTATAGGGCAGGAGGTAGATTAGAGAGACTATGAGAAATACAGAAACATTCTTAAAGAGAGAAAATCCTTAAAGGGTACCCTGTAGAACGAGTGATAATTTAGTTATAAAAAGTGGAAGATTATTCCAGGAAGGAAGGAGAGCGTGTGCAGCATCATGAGGTGTGGAAGAACAGAGTGTATTAAGAAAACTTTGCATTGTCCATCTTGAAGAGTAAGGTTTGGGAGGATACTGTAAAAGATGAGGAAAGCAGAGGCCTTTAAAGCCATTACTTTTCCTTTCTTTGTCTATTATCTCCTGTAACTTTATTTTCCCCAAGTGGGAATAATACTTTGTTGGGGTTTTTTTTTGGTTTGTTTTATTTTTGGACGCATTGGGTCTTCGTTGCTGCGCACGGGCTTTCTCTAGCTGCAGTGAGCGGAGGCTACTCTTCGTTGCGGTGCTCGGGCTCTAGATGCACGGGCTTCAGTAGTTGTGGCTCTTGGGCTTGGCTGTTCCGCTGCATGTGGGATCTTCCCGGACCAGGGCTCGAACCCGTGTCCCCTGCATTGGCAGGCAGATTCTTAACCACTGCGCCACCAGGGAAGTCCGGGAATACTACTTTGGATTGATTACTACACAGCACATGGGGTGGGGAAGCTACTGAAATGGAATGTTTCCCTTCACAACGATACACGCAGTCCATCAACTGAAGTCTAAGGAACACAAAAAGGAAGCTAAAGATCTGCCAGTTGTGGCATACTTAAGGATTTCTATCCTGGTCTTCAGTTCATTACAATTTACTAGAAAACGCTTTGTATCATTACTATCAACACTTACACGTTTCAGTTCCTTACTTACAAAGTATCAAGAACAAAATTAAAAATTTAAGTAACTGCACATACACCGCAGTAAGACAAAAGAGGGTCGTGCTGCTAAAACTGAATCACTAGCTGAGAGTAGGGCTGATGTGCAAAGTGCAGTGGGAAAGAAAATACCAGGAAAAGCAGCATGATATAACCAAGAACACACTGGACTTGGAAGACTGATGACTAGCCAGTTAACCTTAGATAACTCTTAATACCTAGTTTTATAAAATGGGACTAATAATTTATATCTATACTCAAAGATTATATGAGGCCAAAAAAGAGAGAATATACGAAAAAGCAGTGTGTAACTGCAGAAAAAATTCTTAAATGTCAGTTATTACTACTATATCTCATTTCACTAATCATATTCTGCCATGTATTATATTAATTTGAGTATGTGCCTTACTCCCCTCTAGCATCTAGAGGGCCATGTTGATCTTTTCATTTCTACCTTCTACTGTGACTGACATATTATCTTACTCATGGCTGGTAATCAGGAAATAGTTTAGTAAATGGATGAACATGTTTCTTTTATGATCATCTTTTAGAAAACAAGTTATTACATTGGAATGTAGTCTAACAATTCCCACAAATTGCATGGTAGTTAAAAGCCTACACATCAAAGGCTGTCCGCTACACTGATTCTCAACGCATTCTTTAAAATACCTATGTAAATAGACTATATAGAAAACAGACACAAGGCTTATATATGTGCCAGAGAACTAAAAATATTCCAAAATTCCCAATATGGCAAAAATGTTTCATTTTTTCACTCCTATATGTTATACAAAGTACATATGACTAAATATAACAAACATAGATAAAACACAGACAAACAATAAAAATTAATTTTCCAAGATAATTTCTGGAGGTAGAAACACAACTGGTGACTGGATAATCCTGGTTTAGAGTTTTGGACAAAAATTTTGCATGGGATGAATATTAAATGATCTCTCCTGCAAAACTGTCTTACTGTTACAACAAAATAAAGGAACTCTAAGAAAATGTTTATCAGAGTACACATGATATATATCAGTTCATGAGATGGTAGTACACATCATAGTTCATGAAACATAAGTATCATACTTATGAAACTTAAGCTTATCACAAGTGAGACAATGATAGGCATCAACAGATGGTCCAAAAGTGGAAAGTCTGCAGCTTTAATTAGATGCCCAATGGATTTAACCCTGTCAGTCATGTACAGCTGTGAAAAACATTTTGAAAATGTGTATAAAATGCTAGAATATATCATTAAACGTGAGGTAAAGGAATGGAAGAAAAGAATACATTTTTAAAATCATGGCTTAAGAGCAGCATAAAAATGTTGGGAGTCTTTAAATAATTTGACTAAAGTTATGAGTCTGTATAAAATCTGGAAAAAACAGATTTCAGATTCCAGGGAAGTAAAGGCTACTTTGATAGCTACCTAAGTATTGATATGTAATTGTTGGGGCAAGGGAGAGTGTAGGGGGATAGATGGTAATCAGGAAGGGAAACACGGACAGCTTCATTTATTGGTAATGTTATAATGCTTAAGGTGGGTAGTAGGAGATCAGAGAAGAACTCACGAAGACATCATCTAAACTGGACTTTGAATTAAGACAGGAAAGTCAAGGTTCGCAGGAGCCAATGATAAAACTAGGGGAAACTGGAGATAAGACAGCAAAGTAGATTAGGACTATACTGGAGCAGCAATGTTTAAAGAACAGTGAAATGGGAATTAGAAACCTTGAAATCTAAACCATGGTTCTGCCACTCAATTTGCTGTTAATCATGAATATACTCTAAATCTGATTCTGAATAAACATCCTACAAAAAAATATAAAAGGTAACTTACTCAATATCCTTTCGTACTGATCCCATGAGATTCTCCCTTTCCCGTATTGCCACAAAGTTTGCTTTGGTTTTATGGAATTCATGTGTATAATCCTGCAATCAATCAACATCTAGAATCAACATTAGCTAACTATAAATTTTCATCTTATTGAGCCAGTTATGTATTGTTATATTACAAATTTCTGCCCAGAAAACTGCTATTTAAGAAATCAAATTGCCAAGAGGTAAAAATAACATTATAATCACTTTCCTGAAGAGTGACCAACTTCTTTCAAATGAAAACAATTTGGAGGTAGGGTAACAGTGTCACTAAATCACTATCCTTTGTATCCCCTAGTACCTTGTCTTATGGGGCAGAATTGTAAAGAAAAAATAATTCTCAGATAACATGACTTCAAATAGCCTAGGATAAAACTTAAGAGGCTCCTTCTACTCATCAGTGTACCCAATGGGGCTTATTTTCAAATTTCACCTTTTTGGAACTCCTGCAGAAATTTAATTCCTAAACTAATCAAAAGAAGAACAGAAGAGAGCTGTAAAGAATAAAATAATTTTAAATATTTTCCTTTCTTTTTCTACCATATTTTTAAGTTGCTAAGGAGTATTCATTATTTTAAAAAATTCAGATCAGTATATAAAAAAGATAAAAAACATAATGCCACCTCCCAGAGAGCCCTTTAAAAACAAAAATAATACATGAACATGGGGTACCATGAACTAAAAGAGCACCAAAAAGAACAGAAGTAAAAACCATCTTGCTCCACAGTTCTTAATATTATGATCACTTTCTTTCAGGAAGTATGTTTTTGCATATATGAGTTTATTATTTCTTTCATTTATGATAAAGAAATCATACTATATTCTGCTGCAACCTTATTTTTTGTAGTTCATGAAGTATGAAGTAATCCTTCCATATCAGCAGATTGAAATCTACGTTCTTTTTAATATTTAATAGTTAATTTTTAAATTATGACTATAGTAATTTAATAAGTTCTCTACTGGTAAACATTTTAGTTGCCTTTTTTTTTGCTGTTAAAAAAATGCTTCAATAAACATTCTTGGGTATATATTTTACTGAACTAAATGTATTTAAAGGGTAAATGCCTAGCAGAATAACTGGGTCAAAGAATCTTACATGAATTTGATAGTGTTAAAATGCCTTCTAGAAAGACTACACCAACTTACATGCCCAGCAAATGGATGAGTGCCCATTTTTCTACACTCTTGCCAACATTTGGGTTACAAATGCTTCAATATTTGCTAACTTGACAGGTGAAAAATCATATCTCATTTTTTTTTCCATATCTCATTTTGATTTGTATATTTTCATTTGGGAATGTGGCTGACCATATTTTTATGATTTTGGCCACTCATTTTCTATAAACAAGTTCATATCCTTTGCCCATTTTTCTACTGGGTTGCTTTTTTCTTATTTCTATTATCTCTGTATATTAAGCAAACTAGTCATTTATTATAGTTTCTGGTATCAGGTCTTGCTTAGGGAAGTCCTTTACTACCCCAAAATGTACAATTTCACCCATGCTTTACTCTGAAATTTTATTGTTTCTTTTTCTACATATAAATCTTTGATCCATTTGGAATTTACTCTGGATAGGAGGAATGAGATAGAAATTGAGGGGTTTTTCCCCTCAAATAGTTAGCAAATTGTTACAGCTTTATTTATTTTATAATCCCTCTTTTTTCCGTTGATTCAAAATAGCACCTTTATCAGAAAGTAAATTTTCATGCATGTCTGCGTCTACATATGAACTCTACTCTATTCGTCTACTTTTTCTCCAGAATCAAACTGTTTTAATTATTCTAGCTTCTTAACAGGTCTTAACAGGTGGCAGAATTAGGCATCCTTTACTACTTATCTTCATTTTCACATGGGTTTTTTTCTTGGTTATTCTTATATGACTATAATTCCAAATAAACTTTGGTGTCATTTTGCTGTTTTTTAAAAAATGAAACAAACAAAAACCCCTGTTATTTCCACTGGGATAAGATTCAATATATAGGCTGCTTTAGAGAGAAATCATCCCATCCAAAAGCAGAGTAAGGGCTTCCCTGGTGGCACAGTGGTTCACAGTCTGCCTGCCGAAGCAGGGGACATGGGTTCGTGCCCCGGTCTGGGAAGATCCCACACGCCATGGAGCAGCTAGGCCCGTGAGCCATGGCCACTGAGCCTGCGCGTCCGGAGCCTGTGCTCCGCAACAGGAGAGGCCACAACAGTGAGAGGCCTGCATACCGCAAAAAAAAAAAATAAATAAATAAATAAAAAAGCAGAGTAAACCTTCTTTTATGTTCCTTAGTAGAGTTTTATACATATAAATCCTATACATTCTTATTAAATTATACATAAAATTTTAATAGTTTCTTCCATTGTACTTTCTAACAGATTACTGTTTGTGTGTAGGAAAACTACTTGCTTTTATATATTAATTTTATAAGTCATCAACTTACTGAATGTTTCCAATTTTTTTTTTTAGTTAGTTTTCTTGGTTTGTATTAGCTATATAATCTTATCATTACCACAGAATACAGATTTTGTCTCCCTTTTCAGTCTTTATATCTTGTTCTTTTTATTGTGTAACTGAACAAACCAAGAACTTCTAAACAATGTTAAACATCTATGGGGATTGTGGGTATTCCTGTCTTGCTTTTTTTTTTTCCAAATATATTTATTTATTTACTTTTGGCTGTGTTGGGTCTTTGTCGCTGCACATGGGCTTTCTCCAGTTGCCGCGAGCAGGGGCTCCTCTTCGTTGCAGTGTGCAGGCTTCTCATTGCGGTGGCTTCTCTTGTTGCAGAGCACAGGCTCTAGGCGCACGGGCTTCAGTAGCTGTGGCATGCAGGCTTAGTAGTTGTGGCTCGCGGACTCTAGAGCACAGGCTCAATAGTTGTGGCACATGGGCTTAGTTGCTCCACAGCATGCAGATCTTCTTGGACCAGGGATTGAACCCATGTCCCCTGCATTGGCACACGGATCCTTAACCACTGAGGCACCAGGGAAGTCCCTCCTTGTCTTGTTTTCTTTTTTCCAGTGGGAAAGCTTTTAGTGCTGTATTATTAAGCATTATGACAGATTTTAATCTGATGTACACATTTTTGCATTAGGTAAATAAAGTATCCTTCTAGTCCTATTTTTAACAAGTTTTAAAAATTAGAAATGGTTGAATTTTTTCAATATTAAAAAATTTGGGGACTTCCCTGTTGGCGCAGTGGTTAAGAATCCACCTGCCAATGCAGGGGACACAGGTTTGAGCCCTGGTCCAGGAAAATCCCACATGCCGCGGAGCAACAAAGCCCGTGCACCACAGCTACTGAGGCTGCACTGTAGAGCCCGCGAGCCACAACTACTGAGCCTATGTGCCACAACTACTGAAGCCCGTGTGCCTAGAGCCTGTGTTCCGCAACAAGAGAAGCCACTGCAGTGAGAAGCCCACGCACTGCAACGAAGAGTAGCCCCTGCTCGCCGCAACTAGAGAAAGCCCGTGCGCAGCAACGAAGACCCAACGCAGCCAAAAAAAAAAATTTGCCTTCCTATTTGTACCACTATATTTTTAACACCTCCCATGTAAATCTTTAAAAGTTTTTTCATTTTATTGGTATACTTTTAATATTTTTCTCAAACAATACACTAAATATAGCAAATTACTTCTCTTCCATGTTATCTTCAAAGCTTGATGAAAGTATACTCTAAACCACCATATGACTGCTTATGCGTGACCACTGGCTATTTCACTGTTTCAGCTAGCTAGCAAGATCTTCCACAGTAGAAGTATACTTACCTACTGATGAATATTATTCAATTTTACCAGGCAAAAGCAAGAGCTGCTAACCATTTTCAGAATTTTATAATATCAAGAAAAAAAAGTAAAACAGGACAAACTTCTATAGCATGGCATTTATCCTCTTACAAGATTTTTCCCTTTGTTCCTCTACATACACGTGAACACATTCTATTCATAGAGTAAAAAAACCCCTAAAACTTCCTATAATAACATAAAAATCTCAAGCCCAATGTACTACCTGCAATATGTCTCTATGTCGCTGTAATGTATGCATCAATGCTGCATTCAAGGAGGGGACACCGGCACTGTTGGTATATTCTGCCATTTTATCATTTACTCCTGTAAGCTAAAACAGAAAAAAAAAAAAAAAAAGAAAGAAAAAGAAAACCAATAAAAATATTTTAGAAAGCACTGTAAAGAGATAAAAGTAAATTATATGCCTATATGCCTTTCTGGCTAACAGCAAAAAACAAAAACAAAACCAAGAAGACAGCAGGCAAGGATTCAGTATTTCCCCAAAATAATCCATAAAGGCTAAAATAACATTCATAGGACCTGGGAATGGCTGTCATCAAAATTCAAGTGGCCTGGGGAGGCATACACCTTGAATGAAAGGGTGATTTCAATAAATATGTCTGCATTAATATAATCTAGTACCATATCTAACAGGTACACAGTTATTAGCAAAACAGCCACTTAACAGAAGGTACTTACCCTTGCCAAAAGCTGTTCAATCTCAATCGCCATAGTTTCAAACATTCTGTCTTGGCTTGATCCATTTAAAAGGGGTGTTGTGTCAGAGCTGAAGAGAAGTTCAAATAAAGAGTATCCATTACTTAAACCTAATCCTTTAAAATATACTTAAAATAATAAGGTAATTATTCTTAAAGAGGTCAAGTAGAACCCCGGAGACATTCTTTTTGTTTCATAAGAAGTTATAATTTTATAGAAGTTTTTCTATAAAGATCACACATCCTAAATATTAAATTCAGTATAAAATATAATTGAATGTAAGACTGTCCCAAGCTTTAATACATCCAATCTTAATAATGCAAAGAAATTCTAAATGCTTGTTTACTGTTTCCCAAATGAAAGTAACTTAAACTATGGCAGTGCCCAATTAAATGCTGTATCTAAAGGAACAAATTATGTGAAATAAAATTGCAGACCTATGTAGTACAGCATCTAAGAAGAGCCATAAAATGTATTACAAATTATGTTAGCTCTGTGAGGAATAACCTTTAAAATTTTTACCTCAATTATGTTCCTGAGACCTTAATTTAAGTTCTCTTTTCCTTCTATGACTCTTTCCAAGAAGAAATAAAATTGAGATTTAAACAATCCACAGATTGGATAAATAGTTATTAAATAATCAGGAACTGGCTTTAAGTCTAATACAGATAGCCACATCCAGCAGGGAAGTTTTAGTACCAATCCTTTACATTTCCACTTATATTACATAATTGTTTCTGTTTTGCTTTGCAAAATGTATTTAACTGTCTTCTGAAATCTTAATAGTCAATCCTAACTTTTTACAAGTGAAACTATGTTTGACAAATTCAAATATTAAAACCACATGTCTTGAAAGTTTCACTTGTCTCTTCTGAAAAACCATTAACCTTCATTAGGTCCCAAGTGGTATATACTATCATGAGCAGCTGCAGCTCAACACTGATCTTAGTTATACTGAACACAGATAAATATACCAGGAAATGACTATGCTCTCCAACCTTACTGAAGACTTTTTCTTGCCCTGTGACAGTTGCTTGGGTGCAGTAAATGAAAAGATTAAATAACCAGTTTAATGGTAAATTTACCTTAGCTCTTTCCTTTTTCCACATACACATCTACAGCAATAGTAACAAGCAGTGAAATAGCCAATGAGGATTTTTATTTTAGGATGTTTAACTAGGTCCAAATTTTTATTTCTTTAAAAATTTTAATTTATTTGCCTTAAAATATCTCATTCTTGATCATGTGTCAGAGCCAACCCAAGGTTCTCTGCTTATCTCAGAACATGTCCATGTGAAATGCTCTATATACTACTAATACAGATCCTCCCCTACCAGAAATAAGAAAAAGAACAATGGGCCAATAACATAAGCTCCGTCAGGAGGAAAACTGCCTATGTCTTGCTCACAGATATATGCCTATCACTGAGAATAGTGCTTGGCACACAGTAGATGCTCTTTAGATACTTGTTGAATGGATGAGGAGGCAATCTCTACACTCACCATTCTCAGGGAGGTATGAGTCCGGGGAAAAGGTCAAAAACATACTCTCCACAATACTAAGATTCAGTTAAATTTAATTCATTTTATAAGTACATGGTGATTCATAAGACCATAAAGTTCTCAAAATACAAAAAGTAAAAAATTACTCCTGAAAGAAACTTCTGGTTGTCACTGAGTTTATTCATTATGATGTGCTTTCAACCTGGGCAACAAACAAAACTTTAGAATGCACATTGGATCTTGGTCCTCACGGCTCTAGGTTTCTCATTAAAAGAGACAGTGAGGCTGAAGTAATTCCACAAACTCATTTCCAATTTGTTGTAGAATTTCTGAGGGAATGTTCTTGAATAGTTTCCCCTTTAAAGGAGTCATAAAAGTACAGGCATACCTTAGAGATATTGTGGGTTTAGTTCCAGACCACCACAATAAAGCAAGTATCTCAATAAAGTGAGTCACACTAATTTTTTGGCTTCCCAGTGCATATAAAAGTTACGTTTACAATTTACTGTAATCTATTAAGTCTGCAATAGTATTATTCTAAAAAACCAATGTACCTATCTTAATTTAAAAATACTTTATAGCTAAAAAATGCTAACCATCATCTGAGCCTTCAGTGAGTAATCTTTTTGCTGGTGGAGAGTCCTGCCCTGATGTTGATGGCTGCTGACTGATCCGGGTCCTAAAGGCTGGGGCGGCTGGGGCAATTTTAAAAAACAAGACAATACTGAAGTTGCTGAATTGATGGACTCTTCCTTTTGTGAACAATTTCTCTGCGGCAGGCAATGCTACTTGATAGCATTTTACCCACAGTAGAACTTCTTTCAAAATTGGAGTCAATCCTCTCAAACCCTGCTGCTGCTTTATCAACTAAGTCAATGTAACATTCTAAATCCTTTGCTGTCATTTCAACGATCTTCATAGCATCTTCACCGGAAGTAGATTCCATCTCAAGAAACCATTCACCTTTAAGAAATTTATATATCTACAGGAAACAACTCCTCATCTGTGCAAGTTTTATCATGAGACTGCAGCAATTCAGTCACATCTTCAGGCTTCACTTCTAATTCTAGTTCTCTTGCTATTTCCACCACATTTGTAGTTATTTCCTCCACTTAAGTCTTGAACCCCTCAAAGTCACCCATGACGTTTGGAATCAACTTCTTCCAAATTCCTGTTAATGTAGTTATTTTGACCTCGTCCCATGAATCATGAATGTTCTTAACGGCATCTAGAATGGTGAATCCTTTCCAGAAGGTTTTCAACTGACTTTGCCCAGATCCATCAGAAGAATCACTATCTACGGAAGCCACAGAAATGTATTTCTGAAATAATAAGCCTTGAAAGTTGAAATTACTCCTTGATCCATGGGCTACAGAATGGACATTGTGTTCGCAGTCATGAAAATAACATTAATCTCATTGTACATCTCCATCAGAGCTCTTGGGTGCATTGTCAGTGTGCAGTCATACTTTGAAAGGAATCTTTTTTCCTGAGAGTAGGTCTCATCAATGGGCTGAAAATATTCAGTAAACCATGTTGTAAACAGATGTGCTGACATCCAGGCTTTGTTGGTCCATTTATAGAACACAGGCAGAGTAGATTTAGCATAATTCTTAAGGGCCCTAGGATTTTTGGAATGGTAAATGAGCACTGGCTTCAACTTAAAGTCACCAGCTGCATTAGCCCCTAACAAGAGAGTCAGCCTGTTCTTTGAAGCTTTGAGGCATCAACTTCTAACTATGAAAGTCCTACGTGGCATCTTCTTCCAATAAAAGGCTGTTCTGTCTACACTGAAAATGTGCTATTTGGTGTAGCCACCTTCATTAATCACCTTAGCTGCATCTCCTGGATTACTTGCTGCAGCTTCTGCATCAGCACTTGCTGCTTCACCTTGCTCATTTATGTTATGGAGACAGCTTCTTTCCATAAATCTCTTGGATCAACCTCAACTAGCTTCACACTTTTCTTCTGCAGCTTCCTCACCTCTCTCAGCCTTCACAGAATTGAAGAGTTAGGGCCTTGCTCTGGATTAGGCCCTGGCTTAAGGGAATGTTGTGGCTGGTTTGACCTTTTATTCAGACCACTCAAACTTTCTCCATATCAGCAATAAGGCTTTTCACTCTCTTATCATTCGTGTGTTCACTGGAGTAGCGCTTTTTAATTTATTTCAAGAACTTTTCCTTTGCATTCAGAACTCGGTTGTTTAGCGCAACAGGCCTAGCTTTCAACTGATCTCGACTTTCAATATGCCTTTCTTACCAAGCTTAATCATTTCCAGCTTTTAATTTAAAGTGAGAGACGTGCAACTCTTCCTTTCACTTGAACACTTAGAGGTCACTGTAGTTATTAATTGGTCTAATTTCAATACTGTTGCGTCCCAGGGAATAGGGAGGCCTGAGGAGAGGGAAAGAGATGGGGGAAGGACCTGTCCACGGAGGAATCAGAACACACATAACATTTATCAATTAACTTTGTCATCTTATAGGGGTGCAGTTTGTGGTGCCCCAAAACAATTACAAAGTAACATCAAAGGTCACTGATCACAGATCACCACAAGAAATATATCCTAATAATGAAAAAGTTTGAAATGTTGCAAGAATTACCAAATGTGACACAGATACACGAAGTGAGCAAATGCTGTTGGAAAAATGGCACCAACAGACTTCTAAACACAGGGCTGAAACCTTCAATTTGTAAAAAAATGCAATATCTGTGAAGCACACAGAACAAAGCGCAATAAAACAAGGTGTGTCTGAATTAAGATCGTGATACACAGAGGACACAGGAAAAGCATCATGTAATCGTATCTCTTAACAGTTTGGAGTTTTAAAATTGTATACTCACTGGCATAGTCAAATGGGAGACTTAAATTCAGGAAAAATGCTTTCTAGTGATAAAATAAGTTTATTCATAGAAAAGAATATTCCTCATTCTCTTTACCTGCTAAATAAAGGCAAGCCGAAAGCAATGCATTGCAATCAAAGCTATGTGACATGACAATAGCTTAGTTTTAGCTCCTAAAGTCAATATGTTGGCCCTGCTATCTTTAATTCTTTAATCATGTGACCTTGTAAAAAGAAGCAACACTGGCTATAGTACTGAAATAAGACTTTTGTTGGAATGTACACAGAAAGGTTTGGAGCATGGGCTCAGGATATAGAAAGATCTGGTTTCAAATCCAAGCTCAGTTTTTATTATTACTAGCTGAAAAAATATCCCACCTACCATCAATCCTCAAGAAGGTATGTAAAATAAGTAAAAATGTTCCCAGCAGCCTTTATATAAAGCTCTTAAAAACAGGACCTGAGGCATGATGAACACTCTTGTGTTTAAAATTATTAAAATAAGCAAAAATTAGAAACAACACTCATCTACAGAATAAACTGATACAAGCACACGATGTAATACTATATGCAGCAAATGAATATACTAGAGTTAAATGTATCCATAGCTTAATCTCAAAAATAATGTTACACAAAAAAGCAAGTTGCAAAATAACTATTATGAATTGTTCAGGAACACAAATATATATGTAGTAAAAATATATGGAGATTACCCGGAGGGAGAAAATGGGATGCCATCAGGGGCCTCAACTGAATTGGTAATGATTATTTCTTAAAGTGGGAGATAGGCACATGGGGATCCATTATATTATTCTCTATATCTTCCTAAGTGTCTTAAATATTTCCTAATATTTTTCAAAACAAAGTGGATGGTCTAAAGTGAGTTTCAAAGATAAGAATACATTTAAATATGTTCAAAACAGTAGTATACCAGTTTCTCAAAAAAGAACCAAAATTTAAAAGAGCTTCGATCATTAACAGTGAGGATACACACTGCATTAGATTAACTCTAAAACACCAGAATAGCAGTAGGTATACTGTGCATTTGAGTAGTCTCTCAGATCCATTTAGCAATCAGAAAATATAAGAAATACAATGTGGGCAAAGCAACATTTCCTTATACTGGCTTATTTCTGATGCAAACTCACTCTTAAGCCTTAGCATTTTCCTCCTGACAACAACAGTCTTTGCCTAAGGATCCCAAATAAATGTTCGTCTCAAGACTTAAGAATTTTTATAAGTCACTAAAAAACAAGGCAAAAACAAAAAATAAAATACCAAAAATTTACCAATAGACCAAGTTACAGAGTTATATATTTTACTTTATTTTTTTAATGCTTCAAAAACATTATATAGTTTAAGGCATAATAGAGAGAATCTGGTAGTACCTATACCTGTCGCGTCTTCCATCTCGGGCACTGCTGTGACTGTAACTTGTACATAGTTTACTGAAGGAAACTAGTTTCAGGTCAAGCTCATTTTCCAGCTGTCGAGCCTGTTTCCTGAGATCTTTAACAAAATTACAAAAGCAAATAATTAGACACAAAAAATCCATCAGTAGATATAAAAATCACAAAACTTTTCTGAAGAAAACAAACTATGAAAATGATCAAATATCTAGAGTCTCCCTTAAAGAAAAGTATTAAAAGAAGCAAACCAAACACCTACCCAGGAAAGCAAATTGTCACTTATTTAAACTTCAGATGAGGCAAAAAGGGGAGAAACAGTGGGAAATGCAAATTTTCAGCTTTATCCCAAAGACACCTAGACAACAAATGCTGTTCTAACATCCCTGAAATTACTTATATAGCAATAGCTAAAATTTTTAATTTTAATTCAGGGGAAAACAGAAGAGAATACAAATCACAAAGGAACTGAGTATGGTTTATGACAAGCATTATATCAATTTACCAGCTAACTTTATAAGAAAGAAACCATCACTGTTTTTGACAAGGATTTTCCTATCTCTTTATGTTCCAAAGCTTTATTAAGCTTATGAAATTCTTAACAGTACAGTGAGTAAGTGCTTGAGTGTAAAGAAAAAAATCACTGACAAAGATTTAAAAAACTGTCTTTCAATAAGCTTACTGAAAGATATTTGGAGAGGATGAGTTTGACAGTAAACGATGTGCTACCGACAAGGTCAAATATAAGTAAAACAGAAATAAGAGTGTAAGTTTTTAAAGAACAGAAGCAAACAAGCATGCAGAGAAATTGGTATAATGGTTTGGCATCTAAGGTGGTTGAGTGAGAGGAAGCCCATATCTAGATGTGAATACTCTCATTAATGGTGAAGTAGAGGTCAAAATAAAAGGGCTGAAATACAGAAGGCATAGTATAAAGATCTCATCTTTCAGGAATAAGAATATGAAACATTATTTCAATATACTTATCAGCAACCAGAAGTAGGAAGCAGCATGCAGGTGATACAGGGGAGCACATTTTCTCAGAGACCAAACCTCAGTTAGAATCTCAGCTCAGCCTAAAGTTCTGAAGTTCTGAGAACTGGCTCTGATTTATTCACAATCTACTTAACCTATGAATCTCTGCTTTTTGTTTTTTAAACCCCTAGCTTCAGGGTTTTCCTATGCATTACTAATCATGTGTTTAAGGCACCTGGCACAGAGTAGGCTGTCAATAATAAGCTGCTATAATTATTAGAGCATGACGCTTCAAGAAAGTATAGCCTAATGACTAATGTTCAAGATACCAATAGGCACTTCTACATAATTTTAAAATATTTTCTAGCTAGCACACACATTTCAAATAACCGTTTTAATACATGTTTTAAACTATAAGCATGCTTCTCTGTAATTAGTAACTGTCTTCTATAGTAGAAAACATCAAGTAAAAGCATTTTGAAAGTATAACAAGCAAGTATGGATGACCTCAGAATTAAGTATTTTAGACCAAGTGGCTGATAGTGACAATACTGCTATTTGTGGTGGGTTCCAGAGGCTTCGGTGGGTAGCAAGAGGAAATAGGTTAAAAGGGAAAAGGGATTCGGAGAGTAGTTTCTATTTTGCAGTAAAGCAAAGAGACAACTGAAAGAAAAAGGTCAGCCTTCTCTGATCTCTGCTTATCATCATGGTCCAGGAATGAGTTTTACATGAGCCCATTTTATCAAACAATATTTTCAGATTAAATAAACTTGCTTGTCAAGTCACAAGATTTTTTTTGGTAGAAGAGGTAAAGCAAATGCAATAATTACAACTCACACTGGTTCTCTCAACTTCCTCTTTTTAAGAAAACCGATTTCCAGAGCAGAGGGTAAAGTTATTTCCTCTGCGTTCAAACGCGACTCCACACCCAATCCTCGAAGTCCCAGCCTGAAGGTGCCAAGCGGACCCAACAGGAGGGAGACATTCCGCTCACACAACTTCCCTCGATGGACCGGACTGACAAGTTTCTCCTTCCTCTTTTCCTACTCAACTGCCCAACAGTTACCTCAACTCTAAGGCGCTGATACCTCCAGTCTCCTGGACTCGGCATATTCTCGCTCAACACTCGTTTCCTCCCAGAGTTCACACCCAACCCCCTTCGTCCGAGTTCCGCTCCCCCCTCAACCCAGCTCTCCTCCGGCGACTCAAACCCTCTTCCTCTCGGTCCCGGCTCAGCCCTCTCTGCCCAACCCCTGCCCCAGGTCCCGCTGTCGCTCAGGTCAGTCCCCTCCCCAGACCGCACGGTCTCTACAGCCCCCAGGCCCGGCGGCTCGCACTAGCCCGGCCCTGCCCGTCAACTCGGCCGCTCCGGAAGACAGGCTCTTCCCCCTGCTGCCTCCGCCAAGACCCGTCCTCGCTCAGCTCTTCTGCCCCTCGGCGAGACGCACACGGAAGTCTCCCCTTACCTTCCCAGTAATTGCTGGTTCCTGCCGCCATCTTTGTTGTCCAACGTCAGTCGGGATAGGAGAGTAGAGGCGATGCAGGCCAGAGAGTCATTTCCACGCCTTCTTCCGCTTGGCGCCAGGGCCGATGGGATACGTGAGCTTCCACAGACACCGCCACCTGGCGGTCAATTCATCATTTTACACCTTTTGAGCAGCGAGACTGACAACTTCAGGTTTAGCACCTGACACTCCCTGAACATCTGCCTTTCTGGTGTTGGTATCCGCTCTCCGCGCTCTGAACCTACATCATCGCCCTCAGCTGGGCTTATCCCCTCTCCAACAGGGACCTCCCAGGCTGAGAAGAAAGTTATCCTTAGACACAACTACCTGTTTCCTTCACCTTCTCTCAAATGTGCATCTTCAGCCAGCCTCTCTCTTCTCCAAGCCAGAGGCTCTTTTCTTCCCAAGACCAACCTCTTCATGCTACCTCTGCCTGTGTTCCATTATCCCACATCTCTGATATATGTGCTCTCCTCCACTGGCCGCCTTTTCCTCTGTCTACGGTAGAATCCCAGCCCTCTTTCCTTCCCAGCCGCCAAATCTAAAAAGTGTGTGCTAACTGCTTCCATGTGCCTCATCCTGACCCCTCAACCTGTTAAAATCAGCTGTCCAAACTCACTCTTTATAGATACACAAACTATCACAGTTTGCTCGTGTCCACATTTTACCAGTTCTTGTGAAATGCAGAAATCTTACGTCTTGTAAAGGTTTTAAAATCACACCTGGGTCTTCCCTGGTGGCGCAGTGGTTAAGAATCTGCCTACCAATGCAGGGGAAACGGGTTCGAGCCCCGGCCTGGGAAGATCCTACGTGCCGCGGAGCAACTAAGCCCGTGTGCCACTTCTGGGTTGCCAGCTTCTCCAGCATCCATTATGGGATACATGAGGCAACATCTATTATGGGATATATGAGGCAAAAAGAAAACCAAGGAACTCATCACAGTGTCGTTCCTTGGATGCTGGAGGTCCCTTGGAGGTTCCTTGGAGGTTCCTAGCTGGTCTGCATTCTGCTCTCCACCTTTCTGAGTCTTCTTTGTTTTATATATAACACATGAGGTTTTTTGCTGTGCTTAGTGGGAGGAATAGAAGAGAAATACATCTAGTCCATTTTGTCGAGAAATGAAAGCCTCCGTTTAATTTTTAATAGATTTTAATTATCTGCTAAAATTCTTCATCTTGGGGGCTTCCCTGGTGGCGCAGTGGTTGAGAGTCCGCCTGCCGATGCAGGGGACGCGGGTTCGTGCCCCGGTCCGGAAGGATCCCACATGTCGCGGACCGGCTGGGCCCGTGAGCCATGGCCGCTGAGCCTGCGCGTCCGGAGCCTGTGCTCCGCAACGCGAGAGGCCACAACAGTTGAGAGGCCCACGTACCGCAAAAAAAAAAAAAAAAAATTCTTCATTGTCTTATACTTTTTTGAATTTATTCCTTGCCATTGTTTTAAAGTTTCTGATTGCTAACTGAAAAATCTGTAACTCCCGTGGGACTGTTTCTATTTTTTTCTTGATCTTTCATCATTTGAGATGTGACAATAAAAGTAACTTTTAACTGGATGCTATATGTTATGGATTAAAATTTGCAGTAATCATTTGAGGCTTTAGATGGTATCTTGCTCCAGACACAGTTTGCTGCTTCTTGCAGGCAGTTCAAGTAGGGGCAGATCAGCTTACTCCAGTATGGGATGGGACTAATACCAAGTGGGATTCTACATAAAAATTGGTCTTTTTCTGACTAGCCCTTACTTCTAATGTGTGGCCATTCAAGTGTCCTAACTTAAAGTTGACTGGTGCCCACTGCCTTGATAGGTGCTGAATTCATATTTCCTGCCACACAGTGGTACTGCCTAAAGCTTCTGCATGGTTCTCTGCCTCTTGCCTGGCCTCTCTGCTACCAGGCATCTCTAAACTCTTAGTCACCACTTATGAATCAACCAATAACTTAAGGTAAAAACTTCATTATTTTCATCCCTGAATTCCCTTTGCTAGGATCTTGACCCCTAAGTCTTTGTTACTTTAGTAGCTCTCCAATCCTTCAACAGGTTTTTTGGTTGTTGTTTTAAAATCCAAGCTTTTCTAATTATTCTTGATGGGAAGGTCTTTCTGTTTTAATGCACCCGTAACTGGAAGTAAAGCTAACTTATCTGTAGATTTTTTGTATTTTTCACATGCACAATCATATCTACAAATAATGACAAATTTGTTTCTTCCTTATCAATATTCATATCTGTTACTGATATTTCCATGCTTCATGGCTGAGATCTCTTCAGTCCATACAGCAAAGTTCACATGCTTTAGTGGGGTTTTTGTTGGTTTGTTTTGGTGATAGGGAGGGGTCATAAGTGTTCCAATTTTGCAGTTTTCATTTATCTTGCAGGACTGTAAATTTTCCTTTTTCTTTTCTCTCTCATCACCTAATTGTCAAAAGGTCCATCTCCTTTTTCACTTTTTTTCTGTATTTCAGAGACTGCCCGCTTAGATTACACCAGCCTCTTTAAATTGTGCTCACTTTGGGCTTCCCTGGTGGCGCAGTGGTTGAGAGTCCGCCTGCCGATGCAGGGGACACGGGTTCGTGCCCCGGTCCGGGAGGATCCCACATCCCGCGGAGCGGCTGTGCCCGTGAGCCGTGGCCGCTGAGCCTGTGCGTCCGGAGCTTGTGCTCCACAACGGGAGAGGCCACAGCAGTGAGAGGCCCGCGTACCGTAAAAAAAAAAAAAGTAAATTGTGCTCACTTTGAAGCCCCTTCTCTATGGTTTGTGCTCTGATCTGCTTGCACATATTTTTTAGAGCATTCAGACTTACGGTGCACTTAGTCTTTTTGGCAGTAGTTTTACACTAACTTTAGGCCCATTTGCTGGCATCCTTCGTCTCTCTTTCTTGAAGTTCATCTCCCTCTGCCTTCTCTCCACAAAGCCTTGCTCTGAGGTGGGACTGGGGCAGGCATGTGAAAGTATATGCAGAGATTTGGTGATTTTTCTCATTTTATTGTTAGTTTGAAGTTTCAAAATTGTCTGGCTTCAAGTTACACTGAGGTTTTTGTATAGATTTACTTTTTCCTTCTTGTTTTTTGCCTTATTTTACAACGAAATATTGGGAGATGGGGAGCTTAGGTTGCCACCAATGTTTTCAGCTACCTGGACGTTTACCTTCATTCTTTTTTAAATTTTTTGGCCGCACCATGCGGCACGTGGCATCTTAGTTCCCCGACCAGGGATCGAACCCATGCCCCCGGCAGTGGAAGCCTGGAGCCCTAACCACTGGACTGCTAGGGAAGGCCCTCACCTTCATTCTTGAAAGATGTGTTCAATAGAGAATTCTATGTTGGAAGTTAATGTCTTCCCTGGCACTTCCAAAGTTTAATTTCACTGTGCTGGTTTCCTTTGTGGGGAGTGATTCTAATCTCAGTCTAATTGCTAATTCTTTGAAGTTAATTTCTTTTCTTTCTGCTTTACATTTTTTTCTCTTTGTCTTTGATGCTCAGCAGTCTCACCAATGTGTCTAAGTGTGGATGTTTACTTTGTCTGTCTTGGATGGAGTTTCATCTACAGATACCATTTATCAATTTTGGAAAATTCTCCATCGTTGTCTCTTAGTTTCCTATGCTTCATTCTTTCTCCTCTTTCTCTCTAGAACAAATGATCAAACATGCATTCGTCATATTTTTACCCTCTCCTTCCTATTTTCTACCATTTTGTCTCTATATAGATCTGCCTTCTAGTTTCTGCTTCTCTGTGTCCAAACTGCCATTGCCAACTATCCATTTTAGTTTCTGTACTTTCATTTTTAGAAGTTCTATTATTTTACCTGTGATAGTCTCAGGTTTATCTTTTATTTCTTTGAAAACAGTAAGTTTATTTGCTTTACAGTGTTTGATAATGTCGTCATCTGAAGCTGGTGGGCTTTTTCTGCTTTTTTTTACTGGTGGTGTCTTATTTCTCTACATGCTTAGTTATCTTTTTCCATGTTTGGTCATCGCTCTTGAAAAATAGTGAGATCTCCAAATCTAGGAGGGAGATACCTTCCGCTAGAGAAGATCTAAGTTGAACTAGAAGTAGTCCCACGTGGCTTGACACCTGGACTACCCAGGCTCTACATACCTGACTAGGTTCTAGACATCGTGTTCCCTCCTATGCCCACTCCTTTTCAAATGTGTTCAAGTCCCACTGAATAGCAAACTGTACAATCCTTTCTCTTCTGCCCTCCCAACACCCACACCCTCCAAATAAAAGTCCAGCAGCCAATTCTATATTATCTTCGCAACTTTTCGGGAAATCTAAATCTTCTAAATTATTTTTAAAATCTAGCAGTCATCCAATTCAGCTATTACCATAATATACCCATTCCCCATCTATCCCATTCCCTAACTATCTTTAGGATCAATTTTTCTGGGCACCTGCCATCTTCCAAACACCAAATCAGAAGTCGTTTGATCTTGAGAAATTCTAATAGGAATCATACAAAAATAAGTGATGATAATACTTATAAGTATTGCAATAACTGCAAATACTCGAAATTACTAGTGGTTCAGATCTAATAATCTAGACCTTCCCTGTGATTCTTTCACTTTGGCTCAACCTCAATGACAATCACAGAATATAATCCATGTTAAAACAATTTCTATTTAATCCATAATCTCTTTCTACATGTTCTATCTTAAATTTCTCCTCCTACTACTTTTATTTTCCACCTACAGCTCTGACTATATCAAAATCTCTTCACACGGCTTCTGATTGAATCAATAAACTGTCTTAGCTGAATTTGAGGCATCCATCTCTATATACTCCCACTTCCAATTATCACATTTTTCAATCTAATCAAGCTTCTCACCCTTCTGCTTTCAAGCTTTTTCCAGGCTGGCCTCTAAACTTGAATGACTTTCTACTCTAATTCTTGCTTGCCTCGTTGACATTTGTTTACACAGGGATAGAGAATAGGATTCCAGGCACAATGCCAAATAACATGCTTACTTTTAACATTCTACTGATTAATGTAGGTGGAAATTGTGATACTAAAGTTAAAATTTGGCTTTATAGGCTGATTTCATTGGTTTTGAATTGGGAGTTAACGGTGTATTTATCTGAGGCTGTAAACAGCATAGCATCAGTTGGCATTCTAACTGCAAGTGAGAGTAAGAGGTGAAGACCTACATGATAGCATTTATTCGTAACTGAGTAGTGCATTAGCATTGAGCATTCATGTTTACTTTGCTGAGAACAATCAGCTTCTAGAAATCTGAAAAACTGAATATAATTGGTAGGTTATTATTTAGAACACAAAACCAAAAGTTTCTTGATTGAGTTATGAGAAAACTCCAGACACAAATGCAGGAAAATATTTCAAACGTTGGGGGAAAAAGAGCCATCTTTATGGTTCCTATTTCTCGCAGCACTTAAGTAAGGCTGTTTTCACTGAATAAGCATAAATATAATCTAATTTTATTTAAAAACAAATATGAAGCATTTGGCACAATTTAAAACTTTACTGCCATGCTATAGACAATTTATGGAACCACACAATGGAAACGTTTATTTCATTTTTAGTATTCATGTCTAGGGATTTCTTCTACATTTAAAAGGCCACCTGTAAACAGATCTTTGTTCATATATTTGATAAAATAACTTTCTTTCACAGGGATCAGAAAACAGCAAATGATGCTGGTTACCATGGTAATTCAATTCTGAGTCAAATATTATGTTGGGCTCTTTGCTAACATGATTTCGCTTAATTCCCGCTCCAATCCTTTCAGGTATTATTCCTTAACCAGTAGAGAAACTAAGACTCAGAGAATGTTGAGAAGCTTATACAAAACTAAGTCACACAGGAAGCAAGAGCAGAGCCAAGAGTCAGTCTGAGATTGGTTCAACTCCAAAGTCCATGCTCAGATCTCTATGCTGTACTTCCTCTATAGCAGACTTTCTTTTCAGAGGAACCCGTCACTATAGAAGTACAGCTTATTTCCATTTCTATTTTTCTGGTCTGGAGTATGAATTCCTTGTCAGCAGAGCCCATGATTTTTATATAACTTTGTTTTCCCAATTCCTATTAGAGCAGCAGTATCAACAAGTTATTGCTAAATGAAAAGGGGATATTAAATTCATTGCCACTGTGCCTAAAAGTGCCAGGACACATTACTCTAACTCGGCTCATCTGTAAAAAGAACCAAATTTTAAACAAACAACCTTGAAATGGGTACATAAACCTTTCAATGGCCACTTTTATTATGTTCATTGTGGAATGACTGGACACATATCAATCTAGCTGAGCTGTGGCTACTATGTAATTATTCCAGAAACATAGTTTTATTTTAAGGCAATTCATGAAGACAGAAACACTCTGCAGCTAACAACCTGTACTCCTTGCCTGGGACTATTTTTCCCCTCATATAGGTAGAAAAACTAAATCCATAACTTTCGAATTGGAACAGTAACTTTTTCTGGTCTATTGCTTTTGAAAAAAGATTATGAGACAAAACACAAAGAAAGACAAACATCATAAAATAACTTTTATACAGGATTAGTAGATCTGTTTACATATAAAAAACAGAAAGGCCCTCATTACATTTAGATTTCACATAAATTACACAGATTGACTTTTTAAAACTACTATTCAACTTTGTTTAAAGTCCCTTTTAAAAATTTCATTTTGAAGGCACAGTGCATGAAAATGAACCAAAGACTGAAGCACTTGAGATGAATGAGTTCTGGGCACCTCATATAAATAGCTATAGATTGTTCTGGAGCTGGGGAATGTCACTCTGAAAAAACGGGGAGGTGAAAAGTTGATTTTTAATCTGTGTGTAAAAAAATACCATAATGGCATACCTCCAGAAAGTCTGCAGCATGGCCAGCATAGAAGGTAGCTAGTATACTCATGTTATGCCATTTGTGAAAGCCATAATCATACATATTTATATAATTTATATCCAAATGCCTCAAAATGGTAGCCTATTTTCAAGTTTCACAATAGATTCTGCCAAATGGAAATCAACTAGGATAATATTCTGAAAGTCAAGTGGAATATTAATGAATTATTGCTAAAAATAGGAGGATTGGATGTTGGGAAACATTTCTTCGTGAACTGGAAATCCAAGTTCAGCTGACATTAATCAAGGGCTCTAATCACCCCCCCAAAATCTGCTTTAATTAAAGCAAATCAGAAACCAAATACTTATCAAAAATTTGCTATATAGAAGATCACTGAACATCAACCATAGTGGACTTTTTTGTAGTAACATTAAAGTTGCTACTGTTAAAAACAATTCCACCAGAGAACCATAACATAGGGCACTATTACAGCATTCATAGCCAAGAAGCTTTTAATACAGCAAGGACAGAACCTGGCACAAGTGCACTTCAGGCCACAAGAAAATAAAATGATTTACTGCTGAAAATAAATGGAAATAGAAGAACAGGTCCTGGTTACTGAGTAACCTGGTGTTAGCTCAGAAACACAATAAGCTCAGGCATAAGCACTACCTTTTATTTATTTGTCAACTCATAATTAGTTTTAAGTTCAATATTCATTAATTCAGCAAATCCCATTCAGGTGAAAGTTACCAAAGATTAACCAATCAATCACACTGGGCCAAATATACATTACGTTTCCTTTCTGGAGGATGACAAAGTCCCAAAGCACATTCCCTCCAAAGAGAATTGCAAGCATTCCTCAACTGGATGGGATCCCGACTACTACTCAAATGTTCAGCGAAATACATCAAAACTAAAGGGTCTTTCCTTCTGAAATTAACTTGAGTTCATCTTATTGAACTGCATAATCAGTACAAGTGCATTTACATAGGCAGACACTTTGAACATTACCTACTCAATCACTTTGCTTTTATTAAGGAGCTGGGAGGGAAGAAGGCTTACAAACTGATCACCAGGACAAAAAAACAAAAGCCTTGTGAGTAAAGAAAGGCACAACTCAGGCTTGGGCAAATTTCTTAATACTGTGATACTTACTTGCCTCCATGACTCCAAGGAAATGGAAAGTCTCTAGGAGAAATACTGAAGAAATGCATTCCCCATGCCATATGGCTTCAACGCCTTAAGCAGTTGATGTGGTCTCATATTAGATTAGATCCACAAATAAAAGACAAAGCAGGGCAGAGAACACAGTCTTAGTAGTCATTACCCTGTACATTCATGTTAACAGGTAACATAGGCTGAGAAGGCCTTGTTTTCCAGAGCAATGCAATTATTTAGAAATTCATTAGAGATTCAAGATTCACAGCAGAATTTGGTTTTCCTTTCAGGAAAAATTATTAAAAGAACTACCTGTATGTTCATCTCTAAAAATAGTTTACACATGCTTAAAAGGCAATGGACTCCAGCCACTGTGATGTACAGTGAAAGACATGTTTAATTTAAGACAGAGATGAATTTAAAAGGCATCCTCTAGTGAAGACCAATGCTAATAAAGTAAAGGTTGTCATGTCAACTTTGTTTCATTTCTACCTGCAATGTCCCAAGCAGAGCCAGCCACTCATAGGCCCTTTGTTGGTTTTCTGACTTTGCACTCAAAAATAAAGCTGCAAAAAGCGATACCACCACATCATCCCCTTAAGGAAAATGTAGAGCATTATTAGAAGAAATTAAATCATGTATATTTCATTAAGTATTAGCACCCCACAAACTCTGTCCTGTGTACGTGGTGGGCTAAGAGTGGGGTGGCAAGGGCTCAAAATTTCGAGTTGTTAATAACAGGATTAATACCAGAATGGCTTAACCCGGAACCACCCAAATTAGATCACAGATACTCATTAATAAATGTCATGACTTCATTATTCCTGCTAAAGCAAATCTCTGTTTATGAAGCCACTTTGGGTACATTTCTCACAATACTTGGTTGAATGACCTAGATGGGTGGTAAACCACCTCCACATGAAGGCTTTGGGATGATAGATACATTAATGGATATAGAATACAACTTGAAAAGATGAGAGCAAGTTTTTTGATCCCCTGAATTAGTACAAGTTCAGCAGCAACTTGGCCATTAAAACATTCAAAGGTATTAAACCATTAGATCATTGGTAAGACTCATACTTACAAAAAGCATCATTTCCATTGAATAGCATGATATGACAGACACAATAAAACACAAATCTTTTAGGCCTTTGCAGTAACCCCACTGGCACTGAAGATAACACTTTCTCACTACAGTGTTACTTTTTTTTTTAATGGAGGGAGCCATATTTAAGTGCTTTCAACTGAACTTTTAACAAAATTGGTTGATCAAGAAGAGACCGTCAAATGAAACATTAGGACAAAGAACCCAATCACACGCAGAGGCCTTTACGAATAAGGTTGGCCAAGCTATTTCAATAACAGGATGCTATGATAGGGCGCTGGCTTGGGCTAGCAAGGAGCGTAGATATTCTGCGTTCAAAGGTAGGTTAAGAATGTGCAAGTAGGTCTCTTCCACGCTTCCAGGTATTTTCAGTAGAATTCAGATCTTGTCGATTGCCAGGTCATCTGAAAACCCTAAGTGTACAACATAGAAAAAGGTTCAAATTTAGGAAATAGTAAAGAATTAGGCATTCCTAGAATAAACTAGTGCTTCACAGATAAAAGCAACAGCACCTGTGGGTTTTTACCAAGTTAAAAGATAGGCAACACGAGTTTTAGCTTTTGCTAGATCTCCCTCTCAGCTCTACGCAAATGGACACTGAGATCTTTCACAACAGTCAACAAGTTCTCCCTTAAAATGGGGATGTTTACAGCTTTGCTAAACCTTACACAAGAGGTAGTGAAATCCTGCTTAGAGCACAGCCCACCAGTTCTGATCTAGCCTTGGAACAGGTAGAAAGCCAAATACGGAAGCCCGTTTAATCATTTCCTAATGTTACATAAGTTTCAAAATCAATTCAGCCTCCATTAAACCTGAATAATAAGAGAAACTCCAGCTATTTAATAACTAGAGAAAAGTACTCCTCAATAGGTTGAAAAAACCTCGAGTTTTTAAAGCTTTATGTCAGATTCTGACTGCTGTCCCTGCCTTAATGTTTCTGGATTCTTTTGGCCATTTAAAATAAAGAGAAAAAGCTAAAGCCACTAGTAAACACCTGGTGTGCAAAATACAACATCCACTAGTTGGCTTTCTTCAGTTATAGCATAAGCTCCAAACAGCTCATCTTAAATTAAGAAGAAAAACAAAGTGGCTGTCCCATCTCTGCATAAATAGAAAGCAGATTTTTTTTTCTTTTTAAGGTAAGAGTACTTTAAGGAGGGGAAGTTCAAAACTGCCAGCCAAATTCACAGAGAATACAGATTTAGCAAGTTAACTTCCCAAAGCTCTTTGAAGAAGCAAAATAGTCTCTCTTCTTAATGCAGTGTCTCCCAAAAGGAACTGTAACTTTGCTTGGTACTTATGCTGGGAGAGATGCAAGGTGTGTGTTTCAATGTTTGCTGGAATATAATGTTTCCTCTTCAGTGTCTGTTTCATCCTGGAACTCGTGGCTTAAGAGAGACTTCTTGGAGCCGGTTGACATCATGCGAATTTCATCTTCATATTCATCATGATGCTGCCTGAGCCGATGAAAGCCATCCTTGTGTCTGTTAGACTTGATTGAGCAGATGCACCAAATAATGCAGGCTGTTAGGATCAATGCTGACATGGTGGCACCTGTCAACCAAAACCATCACGTGAGTGGTGTTCTAGTTGAAGAATACATATAAGCAGCTGCTTACAATAGCACTTTTTATATTATGCCCTTCATTTATTTTATTTTATTTTCATTCACTTAAAAACAACCTTTTTTATTACAGAAGTGGTACATGTATCATGTGCAAAATTAGAAAAATACAGACAAGCAAAATACTAAAAACCCATACCCCAAACTCCACTTCACATCTCCATTACCCCGAGGTCATTTTTAACAACCCTAGGGCATATTTTTTCTGGATTTTCCTTCACGTGTGTGTATGTACACATATATTTTTTCTTTTACCACAATGAAATCAAACTGTGTCTACTGTTGTGTAACCTGCTTTTCATCAATCAATGACTTCCACTTTTCCTTTCTGGTAAATTTTCATCTCATCCCAAATCCCTCATTTATTTAAAATATTTTTACATAAGGTTATCAGAGTAACAGTCTAAGTAACAGAAAATAATGCCAATAAAATCATAATAAAAATTAAGTTCATGGGACTTCCCTGGTGGTCCAGTAGTTAAGACTCCAGGCTCCCAGTGCAGGGGGCCTAGGTTCGATCCCTGGTCAGGGAACTAGATCCTGCATGCATGCCACAACTAAAGATCCCACATGCCGCAACTAAAGATCCCACACACGACAGTGAAGACTCTGGGTGCCGCAACTAAGACCCAGCGCAGCCAAATATTAAAAAAAAAATTAGGTTCACAACAGCAAATGGGTGGCAGAGCCAGATTTAAACTGAATCCCAGCTCCTATGTTTCTAAGCACTTAGTGATTTATGCTTTATCCGATTCAAGTTAAGAACTCTACCATAAACACCCCACAACAGGCTCTATGATTTGACCATGTTTCCAATATACCACTCTCTCTCAACTAAGGATCTCTCCCCAACACACCCTGTAATAAAACTTGGTTATTTTGCATCAGGTCCAAGTTGTACTTAGAAATGAACCAAGGTTCTTTGTGTCAAAAGATACAATACAGCAGAGTATTTATTATTTTACCACATTTTTTCTTTCTAAACTTTCAGTGATTCAAGCAATGGCACATATTAAGCCTGGAGAAAACAAATATTCCCTCCTTCCAGGATCATGGAAAAAATAGAACTAATATAAGTCAAAGTCCAAGGGACTTATGATCTTAGTATAAAGCAAATCATTCATTCAATCAACAACTCTTCATTAAGACCCACTACATGCCAACCCATGGTTCTAGGCACTGGGAGGCAGATGAAATCCCTGTCCTCTCAGAGTTTATGTTTTAGTGGGAGAGATCGAATACAGACAAATAGATGACTAATACATAATGTAACGCAGGTAGTGATAAGTGCTTTAACAGAAACAAGCGGTGGTGAGATAGTGACAGGGGTACTATTTTAGCTAGGGTGATCAGGGAAGGCCTCTCTGTGGAGGTGACATTTGAGTACAGACCTGAAAATGTGATGGGGCAAGCCATGAGAACATATGAGAAAATAGTGTTCCAGGAAAATCATGTTCAGATAGGAGACGTTAGAAGAAAAGTGATTATTTTCGGGTGATTGTGGAGGTGATCCACTCCCAAATTGAAATGTCAGGATTGGTTTTAACTTCAACTACTGAAAATTTAAATTTTTTTACCTGATACAGTTACCACAAGCTCCCTTGGCAAACCAAATATCCGGTTATCTGTGTCAAAGACTATTACCACAGAACTGGCTGCATCATGATGCACAAAGACCTAGGAAGATAAAGTGCAAGAATTAGGAAAAAGTTTACCTAAGGTATATTGTATCCCTGTTATATTCCTAGGGCCTTTATAGCAAACCAAGGAGATGGTTCATTGTCATCTAAAGTACACAAAATGCTACAACAATTTCCCTTTTGTTGCTAAAGGATAGAAAGATAACAAATACCATAATCAAGAGGCGGTCACATTTTTCTTTATTCCCCACAAGCTTTCGAACAAGAGTTTCAAATTAAATATAAGTATTATTAATAATAAAAATTTACATGAGACCACTCAAGTTGAGTTTCTTACCTGGGAGTGTTGTTGCTGATACCCATCGGCAATGGCATTGATGTTATGGACACCTGGGGCTAACAGTACATGGAAATAACCTCCCTCTTTTGTGTGTACTTTTATTCCTTCATTGAGCACAATGACTGCTTTAGAGATTGGTTTTCCAGTCTTATCTTTAACAAATCCATGAACTCCCTTGTGAACCTTAAAAAAATACATGTTTAAGATATAAATTTATGTTTTCATAATGCCAGATATTCTAGAGGCCATAACTTGAGGCCTGACAAAAACAAACAAAACAACAAAACCCTCTGTAAGTCTAGCTTATTTGTCCCTCCCCACGGACTCTGACCTTGTTTGCTACTCATTCACTGCTTCAGAGGCACGGAGATGGAAATAAGGGGAGAGAGGCCTCTGATAGAGTCAAAGCCTAAAATGTTTGAACCCAAGTCTTCCGACGTCTTGAATGCTTTACTTCCCACCACAGGACACTGTCTCGAGTGACTCTGTGTGATATTCAAATGGAAGAACCTGCAGCATCTCACAGGGTTAAATTACCTCAATATACATCAGATATGCGAACTCATGGCACCTGTTTAGGCAATAAAAAATGAACAAAACTCTCCTTTCTACATACATTTAAAATAAACAATACAAAATTTTGGTAAAAGATTAAGAAAATATTTTGGTAAACGTTTTCAATGACCATATTCCTGGGAGTTTGCTTCTAGTTAAAAGGGAAAGACTCACCTCCACCAACATGCTAAGAAGAGATTTTTTATTTTCTGCCCACAACGAAGGGAGTTGTGCTGCACTAGGAAAGTAGCAGCAGCTTGTGTATACTGTGATTTCTGGACAGTGGCCATAGGTAACACTATAATCCTGGAATATAAGATTCAAAAACAAATGTAGGAAAATTAATAAGTAAAAGTAAGAATGAGGCTAGGTAATATGACAAATGGAATGAATGGAATAAAAAGAAAAGCTGGGTGATGTAAACAAAGAATCTGTAAAGCATTTTACAGCAAATACAAATAAACCACTTGGTATTATAACCAGTCACAAACATGGCCACCCCCTAAGAGAGTTCTTAAGATCAGGGACTATGTCTAATTCATTTTTATATCTCCAGTGCTTCTTACAGTGACTGGCAGTAGAGGGGTTCTTATTAGGGTTTGTTGAATAAATGAATAAGTACATGCAGAGGGTCAGCTTCCCTCTAAACCCTGGAACTTCACTGCTGTTACTGCTGTTTTTTTTTTTTTCTTTTTTTGCGGTACGCGGACCTCTCACTGCTGTGGTCTCTCCCGTTGCGGAGCACAGGCTCCGGATACGCAGGCTCAGCGGCCATGGCTCACGGGCCCAGCCGCTCTGTGGCATGTGGGATCTTCCAGGACCGGGGCACGAACCCGCGTCCCCTGCATCGGCAGGCGGACTCTCAACCACTGCGCCACCAGGGAAGCCCCTTACTGCTGTTTTTGAGTTCTTAGAGGTAAAAGCACAAGTATTTGCTCTCTGATACCCTCAATCTGCAGGCTCGAACCTACCATACAGCAATATAGCAATTATTTAGGTAGGAACTACTTGTGTGGACAGGTTCCAAAATCTAACTTACCACTTTTTCACCCCAAACCTGTTCTTCTTCCTAATTCAATTAATGACAGTAACTCATTTTCTCACACAGGTATGAAATCTTTTGTCTTTGACTTCAATTTCTTGCTGTCATCCAGAATTTGCCAAATCCTGTGAATTCCACTTCTACAATATCTCTGGAACTTCATCCCTTGATTCCATTCCCATTGCTACTACTCTAATCTAGGCCCTCAGTAGTTCTCGTCTAGGCTCTTCTAAACCAGTCTCCCTGTGCCACAGTCTCTCCTTCCTCCAAACCATCTTAACCCACTGTTAAAAGATTTCCATAGAATAGCTCAGATCATGTCACTATATCCCTGCTCAAAACCTTTCATGGCTTCCCATTCCTTATTAAAAAAACAAAGCATTCAAAGCTTCAAACTCTCTTTCTATTCTTGTCTTCTGCTGCTCTCCATTACATCCCATATTCTAACTAATGTAGACTGATTCTTTAAAAAAAAACATTTATTTTGTATTGGAGTATAGCCGATTAACAACATTGTGTTAGTTTCAGGTGTCCAGCAGAGTGATTCTGTTATATGTAGACACGTATCTATTCTTTTTCAAATTCTTTTCCCATTTAGGTTATTACAGAGTATTGAGCAGAGTTCCCTATGCTATACAGTAGGTCCTTGTTGGTATAGCAGTGTGTACATATTAGACTGCTTCTTGACCTCTGCCCTTACTGCTTCCTCTTTATGGATGTCTCGGTTCACCATCTCTGCATCCCTAATGCCATCTCATCTATGAAAAGAAGGCTACATCTCTGACTAGGTGTAACCTTTTCTGTCTTTAATTTCTCATGGCACATTGAGATCTCTTCTAGATCATAGTGATTAATTCTGTAACATAGTTATTTGTTTAATGGGCTACAGAATATTCTCTATCTTTCATATAGAAAAGTGCCTCACGCATAGCAAGTTCTTAATAAATAAAGGAGGGAAGGCAGGCAGAGAAAGGAATGAAGTCAATTTTCTGGTTGCACGTGTGAACGGAATGATGAGCTAACCACCCATCTGCTAACAACTCCTGACTAATTTGAAATGGATGGACAACAAATGAAAATGCTCTCAGAAATAAATTAAAGACGACATTAAATGGAAAGACATGTTGTATTCTTGGATAGCAAGACAATACTGTCGAGATGTCAAAACAACCCAAAGTGATTTATAGATTCAACACAACCCCTAACAAAACCCCAACAGCCTTTTTGCAGAAAAAGAGAGGCCAATTCCAAAATTCAAGTGAGACTGGAAGGACCCTTGAGTAGCCAAAACAATCTTGGAAAATAACAAAGTTGGAGAACTCACAGTTCCCAATTCAAAACTTAGTACAAAGCTACAATGTTCAAAACAGTGGTCCTAGAATAAGAATAGACATATAGGGGCTTCCCTGGTGGCACAGTGGTTGAGCATCTGCCTGCCAACGCAGGGGACACAGGTTCGAGCCCTGGTCCGGGAGGATCCCACATGCCACGGAGCAACTAAGCCCACGTGTCACAACTACTGAAGCCCACGTGCCTAGAGCCCCTGCTCTGCAACAAGAGAAGCCACCGCGATGAGAAGCCTACCCGCTTATGAGAAAGCCCGCGGGCAGCAAGGAAGACCCAACGAAGCCAAAAATAATAAAAATAAAATAAAAAAAAAAAGAATAGAGATATAGACCAATAGTATAGAATTGAGAATCCAGAAATAAATCCATACATCTACGGTCAATTGACTTTGACAAGGATGGCAAGACTATTCAATGGAAGAAAGAATAGTCTTTTCAACAAATGGTTCCAGGACAACTGGACTTCCATATGCAAACAAATGAAGCTGAACTCCTACTTCATATCATATACAAAAATCAACTCTGAATATATCAATGACCTAAATATGAGAGCTAAGTCCATAAAATTCTTAGACGAAAACACAGGGGTAAATCTTTATGACCTAGCATTTGGCAATGAATTCTTAGATATGACAATAAAGCATGAGCAACGAAAGAAAAAAACAAATTTGGCTTCATCTAAATTAAAACTTTTGTGTATCAGAAGTTTTCTTGACATTATCAAGAAAGTGAAAAGACAACTTACAGAACAGGAGAAACTATTGACAACAGAATAGGAGAAACTATTGACAAATCAAACATCTGGTAAGGGTTTAGTATTCAAAATATATAAAGAATTCTTATAACTCAACAACAAAAAGAGAAAAACCCCAACTTTAAAATGGGCAATGGATTTGAATAGACATTTTTCCAAAGAAAACATACAAATGGCCAATGGGCAAATGAAAAGATGCTCAACATCATTAGTCATCAGGGAAATGTAAATCAAAACTAAAGTGAGATACCACTTCACACCTACTATGATGGCTATAATTTAAAAAATGGAAAATAAATGTTGGTGAGGATGTGGAGAAACTGGAACCTTTATACATTGCTGATAAGAATGTAAAATGGTTCAGCTGCTGTGGAAGTTTGGTGGTTCCTCAAAAGTTAAACAGAGAATTACAACATGACAAGCAAATCCACTTCTAGGTATATACTCAAAAGAATTGAAAACTGAGGCTTAAACAGATACTTGTACACGAATGTTCACTGCAGCATTATTTTCAAGAGCCAAAAGGTGGAAACATCTGTCCATCAAAAGATGAACTGATAAACAAAATGTGATCTACACGTACAATGGAATATTATTTAGCCATAAAAAGGAATGGAGTAGGTGATGTATGCTTCAGAATGGATGAACCCAGAAGGCATCATGCTAAGTGAAAAAAGCTGGACAGAAAAGAAAAAATATTGTACAATTCCACTTATATGAAATATCCAGAATAGGCAAATACACAGAGACAGAGAGTAGATTAGAAGTTACCAGGGGCTGGGAGAAGAGGAGAATGGGGAGTTATTGCTTTGGGGCACAGAGTTTCTGCTTGGGGTAATGAAAGTTTTGAAAATAGATATGGTGATAGTTGCATGACACTGTTAATGTAATTAAAATATCACTGAAATTATAATTAAAAATGGCTAAATTGGCAAAAAAAATTGCTGTCAGGGGTTAGTTAGTTTAAGGGCTATCATGTCAAGGAAGCCACAAAGTAGATGCCATTCACTTTACTATATCAGAAAAGTCACCTATTCTTTCACTCAATGTCCAATATGTATTTATAATTCCATTCTCACCATATTCTATAAAGCATACCTTCATGCTGCCCAGGTGACTGTGCCATTCTGCTCCACGCATTACTCCTCCTGGAATATTCTCATCTATAGAAGCATTGAGAGATGTAGGATCAACAAGATCATAAGGCAAGTCCTCATCCTCTCCCGAAACAGCAACAACAATAACAAAGGGTAGGGAAAATACCTACCTGATTTGTTTGGGCAACTGGGCTGACCCATATGCATCGATGGATGATTATTTGCATAAAGAGATGCCAAATGCTTTAGAGTCTCTTTGTTTTCCACTACAAAAAGAAAAATACAGAAGTTAGCGGAGAAATTGAAAAGATTTGTCTCCAAGTTCAACTTCATGGACACAAAAGTCATATTCCTTTCCTTCTAGTAAATCTTGTACCTCACTGAAGTTTATTGAGGAGTTATTATAATTAAGCACATGGTTCTGTTCACTCCAAGATAATCTGACCAAGAAGATAAGCATCTTCCTTATATTAAAAGGCACTAACGGCGAGTTTAACAAGTTATCACACTAAAATACAAACCTATTCTGGTATGTTTTACTACATTTGGGGGCAACTGTGGCCTAATTACAATATTCCTTGTAAGCTGCATTGCAAGCAACACAAATTATCTCCATATACAATGCCTCAGAGAGATTCAACAGGCAACTGTTTAACTCACCACAAGGTGCAACCAGTCAGTCAAGGTTTAAAGCAGGAGAGGGCAATTCTGTATTGTTAATGTTTGGTTACATAATATGGATTTCTTGGGGTGGGCATTCTGTCTTATTCCCTTTTGTATTTCCAATGTCCAGAGATATAATAATTGTTCCATAAATGTTTATGGAGTAAAAATTGAGCAGATGTGACAAGATGGCTACACTGAATAAAGCTAGGCCATCATTAGATCTGACCTCCCTGTTCCAAGTAACTGAACTGTTGATGTATGTACAGACTTCTTAGGCTGTTTATTCATGCAGTGTGCTCAAATGCTCACCATTTAAAAAATTTTTAGAAGGGATGTTACCTAATTGAAATTTCCTATTTAAGCTTAAATAGTATATATGTAAAGTGACACTCTACATACCTGTTTGTACTGGCTTGTCATATGGGTATGTGACCAGCACTGAACCACCATCTAAAGCAACAGAAAGACTGAAGTCCTGTTTCTGAATCAAATTTTCAATGATGGCTTTAGTTTCAGGTTGGGAGGCATTATCTAAAAATATAGAAATGTCAAACATAAAATACCAAGTTTTAAAATTTTAGTATGAGCAGCTAAGAAAATATTCCCTACTTGAGCACAGTCAAAAGGCTAACTTACAAAATCTGTAGATAAATACTTTATTACTCCATAAGCCACTACCTCACGCAAGAAAGATACTTCCTAGGAGGCAGGTTATTTTGAGTTTTACACCCTTTAGGATAATGTTGAAAGGTTAATGACTCTAACCAAGTTTAAGAAAATTCTTACTGGAAACAAAAAGGGATGGACATATCCTCTTTTAAAAAATAATAACCTGTCCTTGAAAGAAAATAAGATTTTCAGAAATCAGGGTATTTCTGAAGCATTGTTTGCAAGAGCAAAAAATTAAAAAGAAACTAAATGTACATCAGTAGGGAAATTGTTGAATAAACTAGAGTACCACCATATATTAATAGCATAATAAGATGCCATTAATAAGAATGTTAGAGATCTATGAGTACTGAAATAGTTAGATGTCAATGATATATCCAATAAAAATGTTGCAGAACAATATGTATAGCTGATGATCCTATTTAAGTAAATAAGAAACAGGCCCCTTCAAATCAATACACACATACATTGTGTGTGTGTATACGTGTGTGTACACTCATATATAAGAGAGTAGAGAGGAAGAATATACATCTCTGTATGACTATGATGAAAACCTCTCCCCCAATATTATTGATTGAATTTCTAAGAAAAAAACTTGAATTACTTTTGCAAATGAATAACAAGAAGAATTTGAAAAGTTTTCTAGATGTCTCTATTCATTTATATTGTACATCCTAAACAAGAAAGCACCCCTTACTCATCTATAAAATAGGATCAACCAATCTCCTAGCAAAGAGAAATAAAATTATCTACAAAGTACTTTAATGACCTAAATATTGGTCTTACTTGTGAAGTCTGTATCCAGGTCTTTGCCACGAGCATTTGTCTGTCCTATCTTTGAAGTACAGTCTTTCTCTTGTGCTCTCTCTCGCCCATCTGGATTTAGAGAAGGGACAATCACAATTCTAGTCCTGTCGACCAACTAAAACGGAAACAGAAATCAATGAGTTTATTAGCTCTATGTAGAATCAAAAGGTACCCTCCCATGCTTCAAACAGAAAGTCTTTATTGTTTGTTTTAAACACAGATTTAAAAGGCAGAACTGAAAAATAAATAAAATTTCTCTCTTGCTCCAAAAAAATTAAAAAAGAAACAAAAAACTGCACAGCTGCTGTTCCCGGAGACCTCCCAATATCTTACAACAGGGTCAGAAACCACTGTCTGTAGGCTAAACCCAGCCTGCTGCTTGCTATTGTAAATAAAGTTTTATTGGCACACAGCCTTGCCCATTCATATGACTTTTTTTGTTCTGCAATGGCAGAGTTGAGTAGTTGCAACACACAACATCTGACCCACAAAGTCCAAAATATATACTATATGGCCCTTTATAGAAAAAGTTTGCTGACCACTGGCTTAGATCAATCATAACTGACCAATAAATAAAAATAATACAAATACAATAAACATAATAATATTGTATTTATAATAATATTGTACTTCCAGATTAAAAACTGGAACATATAATGTGACAAATATCAATGTATGTCTGGAAACAATGAGACAGAAGAGTTGAAATCAGCATATCAAGAAAAAATGAGGTGGGATATTTGTCTTACTCATAATTTCTCCCTCAAATGAGCCATATCCAGAGGTGTTAATACCTACATTTATGGCATGAATTTCTGATATAATTCATCCTACATATTTCTAATAATAAATCAGAATAAGTGATCCCTGGTTTATTTATTCTAGTAAAATTGTCAATAGCTTGAAAATATATTTGCAATCCTTTAATTCATTTATGCTGGAATCTCTGAGGGAGATTTTTTTCCTATATGCTTGGGCTTAACCATATGTCTCTGGGTATATGTATATTTTCTTGAACTCTCCAGACAATTCTGGCACTTAGCTCAAAAGAAATGGCAATCTAAAGTGATCTAAGCCTAATTAGACCAGTGAGGCAAATTCTCATAAACTAGGAGTTCTGAAATTCCTGGTAGATGTTTTACCTGGGATAAATAGTCTCTTATAACCTTAAGATCAGTAGGTAGTAACTCTGGCTAAATGTTAGAATAACCTAAGGAGCTTTTAAAGAAATATTGATGCTTCTGGGGATGGAGCCCAGGCACTGGTATTTGTAAAAGCTTCCCAGATGTTTTCAATGTATAGCCAGGGTAGAGAACCACTGTCCTAGGTAATCTCCCTTTTAAAAAAGAACAACAACAAAAATCTTTGAAATACTCCTGCAACTCACATGAAGAAGTCAATGGGATCTGCTTTGCTGAAAATGGTAAAATAATTTTTGATCAAGTCTGATTTAAGTTCATCTCACCTAATCCCACATCATGGGATCCTAATCATGACATCAATTCTTTCCAAATTTCTTTCAGGGGAGGCAGTAGGGTAAAACAGAACAGCACAGGCTTTAGAGTGAGACATGCTTGGGTTTAAATCCCTGCTTTACCACTTAGTAGCTGTGTGACCTCCTGTAAGTTATCAAATATCTCTGCCTCAGTTTTCACATCTATAAAACGAAGCTAACATAATTGCAGGGTTGAGGATTAAATTATGATGTATGTAAAGTACCTAGCACATAGTAGGTATTAAACACTAGTACTTTTTCCCTTTCCTAAATTCTATACAGACAGCGCCAATTAGCGAGTGTTCTAGACAGATGCACACTCTTTCCTTCCTTTCCCTAAGACAACACAGAAACTAGGTTGCTTAATCATACATAACCAGCTTCTGGATCAACGTTCTATTCTATAGTCACGAGCGACTAAAGTAGGCACTGCCATATCACTTTTTCTAAAATCTCTTAGCATCCAAGGTGTCCAATAATTTCATCTTTATTACATGAAAAAAAACCCGATTTCTCTTCTACCTCGTTTTTCAATATACTATCCTAGTTATAAATAATTGGCAATGGAAGTCCCTCTAATTAGAATATACATCACTGTGAGTAAAGATTGGAAGGGTAACATAAAGGAATAGAGGACTGAATGCAAATCTTTATTATTTTTTTCCTCTATGGCTCTTAATACATACAAAGAAATATAATAGAAAGACACTATTAACAATGACTATATACCAAGGTCCATTTTTAAAGAGTAAAGTGTATAATGACCTTAAATGTACCTCTGTATAAAATCTAACAGGAAGTTAAATTTTTAAAAAATGGTGCCTTGGTATCAGTGTATCACTGAGCTTTTTCCTTTTAAAGCATGTCAAAACAGGCTATTTTCTTACTTGGGTAACAGCTGGGTTCTTTTTGTAGTTTAGGCAGAGAAATTCTGCCAGAGCCAAAAGAAGTTCAGTTCCAACTGGAGCATTTCCATGGATGCCAGCAACAAAACGAATCTTTGGTTCTTCAGGCTCAGATACATTGGGCTTATTGGAGATTTCAAGGGACCAAATGTGACGATATTCAGCACTCTGTCCCAAACTTTCAAAAATCAGAAATAAAAAGTCAGCAAGTAATCAAGTATTATGTTAATGCTGCCTTACAGATTTTAAAAAAACAAATGAGAACAAAATTTGAAAAGTCTTAAAAAGTCTTTAAAGAGTAAATCTTTATGTCAGACTACTTTAAGAAAATTAGGTTCCCTTAATCAAAGAAAGTCAAATAGATGTGAGATACTATCAGATTTAGGAAAGATCATGATTTAGTTCAGCATTCCTCCAAATTGTCATTCTCCTATCATCTTCATGATATTTACCCAATCTTCTATAATCTATACTACTCTTTAGTTAATATATGTCTTTTTTTTTTTTTTTGGCTGTGCCGCCTAGCATGTGGGATCCTAGTCCCCTGACCAGGGATTGAACCCGCGGCCCCTGCAAGGGAAGCATGGAGTCTTCCAGTGAAGTCCCAGGGAAGTCTCTAGTTAACATATGTCTTTTAAGTTAACTCACTTAAAATTTTATTATGGAAATATTTAAATATACACAAATGCAGAGCAGCTTACTTTTAAAATCTAAATTAATTTACACAAATAAGACATTTTATACTTTAAATGCAGTACCAAAATTACAGCAAAACTAATTGAAAAGGCCTGCCTTCTTTGATATAAAGGGAGATTTACAAGAGTTAGATAGAAAAAAAATATTGGCATTAAATTGAGGATTAATAGAATAGACAAAGTACCACTATCTCACAATGGTATTTAATGATACTTAGCAACCGTTGGAGAACCACCTAAAACTGCCTTGTGTCCCACCACTGGCAGGTGTTGCATATTTGCTGGGGAACTATTTAACTAAGAAGTCCATGTTTAATTGAAAGGTTAAAACAAAACAAATGAACTAAGTAAATGGATAGCAAAATAATGTCCAATTTTTTGTTTTAAAATAAGAAAGTCTGTAACGTCTATATGGCACTAACATGGACAGTATTAAAACCTGACCTGGGCAGAAATGTTCAAGAGTCAGTTGCGGAAGAGAGGTAATTGGTATTGCCAAAGTAAATATCAGTCTTTGCAATTACAGACATTATAAACCAGTATTTGAGAAAGTAAATTTACTGGTAAAATTAAAAGAACCAATGAAGGAAAAAAAGTGAAAAAGTGAAAGTCTAGTTAATGTTCATTAGGTTTGTAGTAGAGAACTGTAAGTTCAGGGCAAAAAGTAAAGGCCCTAAAATAGGCAAATAATAGGAATCAACAAATCAAGGAAATAGTTTTGAGACAGTGAAAGTGAAGCAGAGAAGCCTAAGAAGTGAAGGTAAAAGTTGTCTCAGCCATCAGTTTTACATAAGCCGGTACTGCATGTTTTCCCAGAACCCTCAATCACATATGTCCCTAAGGCTTCAGGGAACCATGACTGTGAGTAGAGACTGAAGCACAGAAAATGACAGCCAACCAGGCTTCATTATTTAATTTGAAGAAAAGGTTAAACATGATCCCTGACAAGTGAGCTCATAGTTCCAAATTTGTCCCTGCCCCCAGCAAAATGAAACAAACTAAATAATATTTAGTCAGAACGTGAATCTGCAACTGAGAAGTAGAAAGGGTTTTGAAATCAAAGTAATCATTAGAAAGAATGATTTTACATTTTCTGGAGGCACAAGCCACACACTGCTAAACTAACAAGTAATTCTGCTCCAATGTTTCTCATAAAAGTTTCCAAGATTCATTGTTAGAAAGATCTCCAAGCAAACATCTGTTTCAAAATAAGTGAAATCCAACTCTCTATACATTCAGCTCCCAAATATCTCTAAATAAATTACAAGAACCATTTAATGTGGCTTATGCTAAATGTAACCTCTTTAAAATGAAGAAAGAAGGAAGGAAGGAAGGAAGGGAGGGAGGGAGGGAGGAAGGGAGGAAGGGAGGGAGGGAGGGAGGGAGGAAGGAAGAAAGAGAGAGGGAAGGAGAAAGAGAGAAAGAAAGAGGAAAAAAAGGTAGCAAGAAGGGTGACACTTACTTGGTAAGATTTGTAATATGTGGGTAGTTCATCACAAGTCCTCTCAGAAACTCTGATAAGTCCTTGTATGAATGGTATCGATAAAGAGCCAGATTTGAGGAGGAGCGTAACATGAAGCCTTCCAAACCATTCTCAGCTGAAAGGTCTTTAATTAAAGTTTCAAACTCTTTAGTAGTCGGATCGCTGGCACCCTCATTGTTGGTGCTGTCCCCCTTGCCTTTCTTTGATTCATTGTTTGAATCTGTTGAAGATCGAACAAGTGTGAAGTTGACCTGAACAGCACCTTCACTGTTTACCGTCACATTCTTGGTAACTGGATTATACCTGTAATAAAGGAGACAGATCAGAGCCACGCTTCTGCAGCTGGAGTACCCAAACCCTGGGAAAACAGAGGTGTGCAGAGGATATGTGAATCCTAGAGATAAATGTGGTGCATCTCCCTAAAGAGTCAAATTGTTAACTTTGTGAGAATTTAAGATTTGTTTTAAACATTAACGAAGACCATACAAGGGTAGACTATAAAACATAAATGAGTTTTTAAGATTAAATATATGACTTCAAAAGAAAGCTCATGCTTGCAGTGTATACGCCCATATTTCCTGGAATCTGAGTTCACTTGTCTGTCATCAGGGAATATGGTGGAAAAAGTTTGAGAAGTACTAACTTAGGACATTCTCTGCCAAACGCATCATTCTTGCCCCATTTTTCAGACACCTTGATGCTTTGGTTTTTCCAATACTATGCCAAAACTGAAAAAAACCAGAATAAACTTCTTTACTCGTTAAAGTTCTAACCCATTCATTTACAGACCACTTGATATTTGAAAACCATTTTTTAAAAAAAGGTAACAATAACTTTAAATGTTTCCATGTATTTACCCTTACTTCAATGAGTGTTCAAACTAACTCTTCAGAAATAAGAGAGCTAGTAGGGGGAGGGGAAAATATTCTGTGGGAACACCTACATGTATCAAATATAAAAAAGAAAACTACAAGAGGATAAAAATTATAAGTTTCGACTAAAAAGTAAGGTGGCTCCAGTTCTAAGGTATTTGTAAAGGAGGAGGAACATAAGGAATATTAAGTTTTTTCCAAGGGAAAAGGTCATAAGTTAATTTTTTCTTTTCAAGTAAATATATCTTTGTGGTGAGAAAAACTGTAAAAAATATGAAAATGGCTTTTCTCAGAGAATTAGCAGTAAGTAAGAAAATCTCACTTGATGCGAGAAGGCAAAGGTACAATAATAAAAAATAAGTGTCTGTGAAAGAGTTTTAAAAGGGTACAAATGTAAAGTGGTGGTATTTTGGGGACAACATGACTAGAAGTATGCAGAACAGAAGTCTTTTTTTCCCTACTAACAAGTACTTCCCAGAACTGTTACCCATAGTGAAGGAAATCAGTCACTATGGCTTTACATCTGGACAGGGGAAGGTGACCTGAGAGGATGAAGGTAAAAGAGGCTACTGTTCAAAGTGAATAATTTCACAGATTCCTTACATTTGACGGTTCATGTACTCACTGTGCCATCAGAGAAGAGTCAAATGTGTAACCAGCTCTAGACTTCTCAGCGTTAAACTCAAGGTTGCTTAGCCTCTACAGGGCTTTCTGGCAATAATCTTTTAGAATGGAACTATGCTTGTTTCATCTCCAAGCACTCAATTACAAAGCATTCAGTAACTCACCCTCGAGCAGATGCTGTGATTTTATAAGTTCCTGGAACCAACAGACGCCAGTAATCTCCAGTTTTGTAAGTAGTTACTGGGTGATTAATTTCAGCAACACTAATGGTGGCATTTAATATACCTCTGCCATCTGTGGCATCTAGGACGAATCCTTTGACACCCTGATGAACCTGGATAAAGCACAAGGACACCCAGATTTTACTGATAAAGATCATCATCTAATTATTTTGGAAGTTCACATCCAAAATAACAGATTGTTAAATAATGTAAACATGTAGAACAAATAGGAATTCAGGAGCTCAGAGTAAAGCTAAATGTAACCGCCCATTAAACAAAATATTTCAGTTTCTGAAAGGCTAGTTTTTCATAAGTTAGATTTGTCTTTATCTTCCTATCAGCTGCAGAAAGACATTTTGAGGACAAGTGGAGGAAATTTGAACATGGATTAGGTATTAGGTAGTATAGGGAGTTACTGTTAATTTTCTTAGGTGAGATAATAGCAATTGGAGAAGTCAGGTAGGAGAATTAACCTTATTTTTAGAAGATGTATTCCGAAATACTTTGGGATAAATATCATAACACCTGCAATTTATACTGAAATAGTTCAACAAAAGCGTGTGTGTGTTTATATATATATAAAATACAAATGCAGCAAAGTATAAAAATTGTTAAACCTAGGTAAAGGAATAGTAGTATTTATTGTTAGTCTTATAATTTTTCCTGATGCTTAGAAATTTTCAGAATAAAATGTTCTAAAAAATTAGTATGCAAACTCACAGCCATTATGCCATTCTACTCAGCAAAGTACTGGCACAAAGTATTAGTCAGATTATCCTAATAATTTTAACCACTATTAGCATATTTCTTATAGTCTTTACCTATTGGCCACGATGCACATCCAAACAAAAGGAAATTAATCGTTTCACAGTAAACCAATGGCGAAAAAAAAAAAAAATTTACCCCATAGCCCATCTTTATCACTTGACAAATTCTTAGGCATGTACCCAATCTATAGTAGCCCTTTATAAAGACAAGGGTAAAAAGTGACCACTAACCATTAAGTGCCAAACATCATCACTATATTGTTTAATCATTTTTAACTCTTCTCTGCGCATATAAATAAACTCATTTACATCCATGAATTTTCTAGATAAATATACGAAAACATGAATAGGTCAAACTGGAATTCAAATGAGGTGTATTCTAAAATCAATGCATGAAAACCACATGTACACACAAAAATCTTCTTGCTCTTGGGAGAAATTTCATGTCACTCCAGAATCGTCACCTGTTTCAGAAACTGGATTAGAGATCTTCGATTCTGTTCCCAAAATTTGGGCAGATCTTTCTCAAATGGGTATTTCACACAACCAAGTTCAATAGTCACTTCAAAGCAGTTTGTTTGTAAATAGTTCCAGTCCTGCATACCACCTGAAGGATAAAAATTTTAAATTAGTTACTCTGAAGAAGTTCTAACTAGCTCAGATCCCAAATCGTAAGCAACATTCCTAGTAAAAAGCCAAATTCATCTTTTATCAGCATGGCTGAAAACCAATAATGCGTTCATTTGAGAGCTCTCTGATGCTTGTGGTCCAGGTAAAACATCTGTACTTTCATGTTCAGGAAGAATTCAAGTGTAGCTCACACTCTTCTTCTTAGCACATCTAAAGTTCTTTGTAATAGCCAGCAGTAAAATATAACACTTTCATGAGGTTTCAGTACATTATTTTACTCAAAGGTCAAAGTACACCAAATATTAAAAATAGTTGAAACGGTAATTTGAATGTTTTAAACTATTTATACAATATTTTTAAAAGAATGATTCTTTCTCAAAATTAAAAAATCAGTAACAAGCAGTGCCATCCAGGGGGACAGAAAATCCATCAAGTTATATGGCCTTAATATAAAAAATGTTTACCTGGGACATTGTACCAACTGGCTCCATTTGTTATTCCATGAGGAAAATATTCATTAGGGTACATATTCTTGCAAGGTCTACCTTGAAACATCTGGGAATTCTCCTGGAAAAAAAAAAGAATTTTTACTTGTATTTGTTTGTATCTGCATCAAAAAACATGGGAAGGATAAAGAAAGATAGGAAGAGTGTTTAACAATAGGGTATATGTGGGGGTGGATGGAGTCATGGGAAGCAGTGACTTTCTACCTATTTTTTAAAATCAAAGCTAAACAGTTTATGCTCTGTAAAAAAAAAAGTGAAGACTTCATTTATTACTTGTAATTACAAGTAATATAAAAATCCAACCCAACCCCTCTCAAAAACAAAAACAACACTGTTCATATTCGTACTTTCATTTCATGATCTCAAGAAGCTTGAAGTCCAAAAGAGGTAATTCACACACAATGGAAAGTAAGCATCTTTCTCTGACTTCTTGGGGACTAAGGTAGCCCCGCTGTGCTTTGACTGCACTCTGTACAATTATTTTATCCTGTTAAAACTGGTTGCACCTCTTTTCCCCCTAAAGACAATACACTACTCCTTGAAATAGTTTGTGTCTTTGTGTCCTCGGCATCCAGCAGTGTCTGCATAGCACGTGTGCAATTGCTTGTTCAATGGAGAGTAAGAAAAACTGCCACAGAGGCACAAATAAACACTACTGGGAGCTAGAGGAGAGAAAGATTATTTCTGACTAGAGTGGCAGGGGAATTTTCCTGAAGAAATTAAGCTTTGAAAGGTGGTCAAAACTTCATTTCTCTCTTTTGTAAACAGAAAAAGAAAAAAAGTACAGAAAAGTGTAAAGAGAAAAGTAATTTCTCACTTTCCCATCACTGAGAATTAACCATTTAACTTTAAAAGATACAAAACAACCCCCTTTCGTAAACTTGACATACCAATTACAGGCTTATGATCCCACCAATGTTATCAAATGAAAGCTATTGTTTTAGGTTACTGGAATATTTGTGTACATGCTCTTTTGCTCTCTGGTTTTTCCACTAAACACTTGCACACATCTTCTATGTCTCTATATCCCCATCTCCATTTCCATCAATATCTATCCATTTGATTATAAATTATATAGATGTACTACTGTACTAATTAATATAGTATGTATATTACAAACCTGCATTAAAAAAACATTTTAAAAACAGAACGTCTAATATAGTCTTCCTACATCTTAACGGATCATCTAGTATAAAACCCACTCTAGACACCACAGTTCTAGGCAATTGCTGTCAACATTTTGACTTTATTCTCAGAGCAATAAGGAACTTGTGAAGACTTCTGATGGAAGGGTGATAGATGATATATTCATGGCTCTAGGAAGTTTATTCCAATAATAATGTGAAAAAATGGACCAAAGCCAGGGAGACTCATCAGAGTACTACTGAAATAATCCAACTGAGAGATAATGAGCATCTGAAACGTTGTGACAGATAGGTTTTACCATGTGTATTTTACCATCTTCTTTAATTCTCACTACTCTACTTTGATAATCTTTTTTGAAAAAACTAATTAAAAATTTTAAAGCAGTTTGACAACTTAAAGAAGATAGGGGGTGAGGATGTAGGTGTCCAATCTCAGTCCATACATAAAGAGTCTAAAATATATACCAAGACAGTAAATGATTCTCTTCTTTTTGCTTGGCTATAGTCTCTAATCTTTTTATAATAACTTTCATTATATGAAACAACTTTTTAAAGAGGCATTTACATAGTGGTGACAGCTAAAGCAACTGGATGCAATTGCCAAGACAGTAAAAATGGCTAAGGACAGAATATGGAGGCGGGAAAAAAAGTAAAAGAGAGAGGTTGAGCCACTGAAAGAGAAAAAAGGAAGCAAAGCTCTCTGCTATATAATGTAACAGAGATCAAGGGGAGAAGACAAGAGCGTTAGACTTCAGAGGTCAAGAACATTTTAAAAAAATAGACTTCTGGTAACCTTTGAGGGGGCACTTCCAGGTAAAACAATGTAGGCAGAAGACAGATGACAAGAAACTGAGGCATGAGAGAACAATAATGAAGTGGAGATAAGCAGAGACTATTCACTTTTCTTATTCTTTTCTTTTGACTTCTTTTGAACTAATTTTAGAGTTGCAGAAAAATTGCAAAAATAGTACAGAGAGTTTTATATGCCTTTGATCCAGCTTTCCCTGATGTTAGCATCTTATATAACCATAGCACAATGATCAAAACAAGGAAATTAACACTGGCATGATACTATTAACTAAAAAAACCTATATTTTATTCAAATATCACCAGTCTTCCACTAATGCCTCCTTGAAATTTTCTCTTCACTTATGTCACACTGTATAGCTCCATTTTCTCACTTTCACTTAATTGAATTCATTGAATTTCATTATACTTAAAATATAATAAAAGTTATTGTAGAAAGATTAGAAAATTGAGGCAAGCCAAAAGAAAAAAATATAAACCTAGAGATCACCAATCATTTAATATTTTGGCATATAACTTTTGACGTTTTTTTAGCCTACATATGAACTGAGCATGGATACCCCACCCCTGAGTCTTCTCTAGGTTCTCAAAATCTGCTTTATTGAAATATAATTCACATCCCACACAACTCACGCATTTGAAGTATACAACTCAATGGTCCTTGGTATATTCACTCAGTTGTGTGACCATCGCCACAGTAAATTTTCGGACATTTTCATGACCCCAAAATAAACCTGTACCCATCAGCACTCCCCATTTCCTCCCAACCTCTTCCCTGCCCCTCCCTACATCCCAAGCCCAAGGCAATTACCAGTCTATTTTCTGTCTCTATGGATTTGCCTATTCTGGACATTTCATATAAACGGAATCACACAATATGTAGTCTCTTGTGACTGGCTGCTTTCACCTAGCATGTTTTCAAGGGTCATCTAAGTTGTAGTTTGTCTCAGTACTTTATTTTTTTTTTATGACTGGATAGTATTCCATTGCATGGATATATCACATTTTGTTTATCCACTTATCACTTGATGGACATGTGGGTTGTGTCCATTTTGGCTATTATGGATAATGCTGCTATGAACATTTGTGTACAAGTTTTGTGTGGGCTATGTTTTCATTTCTCTTGGACATATACTTAGGAGTGGGATTGTCAGGCCATATGATAATTCTATATTTAACATTTTGAGGAACCGCAATTGTTTTCCAAAGCAGTTGTACCATTTTACATTCCCACCAGCAATGCACAAGGGTTCCAATTTCTCCACATCCTTACCAACCCTTGTTCTTTTCTTTTTTTTTTTTTTAACTATCATCCTAGTGGGTAAAAAGTAGTATCTCGTTGTTTTGATTTGCATTTCCCTTTTTGTGAGCTTGTCGGTCATTTGTATATTTCTTTGGAGAAATGTGTATTCAGATTCTTTGCCCATTTTTCAATTGGATTGTCTTTTTATTATTTAGTTGTAAGAGTTCATTATATATTTTAGATATAAGATCCTTATCAGATATATGGTATTCTCCTATGCTGTGGGTTGTCTTTTTACTTCCTTGATTATTATCTGTTACATGTTGAATTATGTCTCCTCCAAAAGATATGTTGAAGTCCTAACCCCCAAAACCTCATAATGTGACTGTATTTAATTACAGAGGTAATCAAGTTAAAATGAGGTAATTACAGTGGGCCCTAATCCAATATGACTGGTATCTTTATTAAAAGGGAAAATTTGGATACAGACAACAGGGAGGATGCCATGTGAAGACAGAGGACTGGGATAATCCATCTAGAAACCAATCAATGGCAAAGACTGCCAGAAAAACACCAGAAGCTAGGAAGAGGCAAGGAAGGATTCCCTTCCAGGTTTCAAGGGACCATGTCCCTGCCAACATCTTGATTTTGGACTTCTAGACTCTAGAACTGTGAGACGGAAAATTGTTACCGCAGTTCTAGGAAACTAGAACAAAATGTATTAAAGTTTGCAACAAAAAAATTTTTTGCAACAAAAATGTATTAAAGTTTGATGATGTCCAGTATGTCTTTTTTCTGTCACTTGTGCTTTTGATGTCACATCTAGGAAACCATTGTCTAACCCAAGGTCACAAAAATTTATTTCTATATTTTTTCCTAAAAATCTCACAGTTTACATTTAGGTCTATGATCCATTTTGAGATTATTTTGGGGTATGATATGAGGAAGAGGTTCAAATTTATTCTTTTGTATGTGAATATCCAGTTTTCCATAACCATTTAGTGAAAAGATTTTTCTATCCTCATTGAATTGTCTTGGTGCTCTTATTGAAAAATCAACTGACCATAAATGTAAGAGTTTATTTCTGGACTATCAATTCTATTTCTTTGATGTGTATATGTCCATCTTTTTTTTTTAACATCTTTATTGGAGTATAATTGATTGCTCTACAATGGTGTGTTAATTTCTGCTTTATAACAAAATGAATCACCATTACATATACATATATCCCCATATCTCCTCCCTCCCACCCTCCCTATCCCAACCCTCTAGGTGGTCACAAAGCACCGAGCTGATCTCCCTGTGCTATGCAGCTGCTTCCCACTAGCTATCGATTTTACATTTGGTAGCGTATATATGTCAATGCTACCCCCTCACTTCATCCCAGCTTACCCTTCCCCCCTCCCGCATCCTCAAGTCCATTCTCTATGTCTGTGTCTTTATTCCTGTCCTGCCCCTAGGTTCTTCAGAACCATTTTTTTTTTTTTTAAGATTCCACATATTTGTGTTAGCATACGGTATTTGTTTTTCTCTGACTTACTTCACTCTGTATGACAGACTCTAGGTCCATCCACCTCACTACAAATAACTCAATTTCGTTTCTTTTTATGGCTGAGTAATATTCCATTGTATATATGTGCCATGTATATGTCCATCTTTATTCCCGTATCACAGTGTCTTAATTACCACAGTCTTGAAGTAAGTTTGAAATTGGGAGATGTGAGGTCATTAGCCCTTACAATTTATTCTTCACTTTAGAGATAATTTTCTTTTTCTTCCATTACTTTCCTGAATTCTATCAACTCTCTTTCATTTCTTCCTGTTTCTTTTTTCGTTCCTGTTTTAATTTTTTAAATATCTGAGCCTATGTGGTTTTTCATATTCTCAGTGTGCGTTTGGGTATAGTCAATCTGCCTGGAGTGTAAACTTAAAGTTTTCTTCTGCTTCTTGATTGTTTTTTGGTAGTGGTAAGGTTTCCTCAGGTGATATGTGTGAAATTCCATTTCCTGATTTTTTCTGCAATGGTTCCTCATGGGTTTTTTTACCTCTTGTTCATTTTTTTTTTTTGCGGTATGTGGGCCTCTCCCGTTGCGGAGCACAGGCTCTGGACGCGCAGGCTCAGCGGCCATGGCTCATGGGCCCAGCTGCTCCGCGGCATGTGGGATCTTCCTGGACCGGGGCACGAACCCGTGTCCCCTGCATCGGCAGGCGGACTCTCAACCACTGCACCACCAGGGAAGCCCCCTCTTGTTCATTTTTATTATACTGAGCTGTTTCACATGATTCCTAGTTAATGGTGCCCTTTTTCTGTCAGTCTAGAAGTCAAGGTATTTTAATGTGATTTTTGTTTGTTTGTTTGCTTATTTGCCTTGGTATAAGGGTGGAGCTCTGAGTCCACTGATTTTATGGTTCTCCGCTGTCTTGGACAACGCTACATTTCCCCCCTTTTCTCTTTCCCCTTCACTATCTAATTGTCAAAGGCCACTTCTTCATTTCTTTTTGCTTTTCTTCTCTCCCAGAAGTTGGGAGATTGAAAGATTCTCCTTTAAATCCAGTTTTCCTTTTAAATTGTGCCTATTCCTTTAAGTCCACCAGGTCCTTTAATTTGCATGTACTTTGAAACCTCTTCCCTATATTCCAGTGCTTTCATCTGCCCAGTTACTATCTTAGTATTTTCAGATTTAGGTTTCAGATGTAGCGTGTTTTCAATGTTTGGTGGTCCTTCCGAATCACCTTTATGCCTGCTGTTCCTTAAAGCCCCCTCTTTTGTCTTCACCGATTTTCTTGGTCTGCTTTTCCTTACCATGAAGCCTTGTGGCAGGGGGAAGGTGGCTGGGTGCACAACAGATCATGATAGATCACAGTCAAGAGAAAGGAGGCTGGAGTAATGATTGAGGAATTTAATTGTCACCTTCCCATTTACAACAGAAGAAACAAAGACAAAGAGGAGGCAGGGTGCTGTGGGATCAAGAAATGAAGAAGCGTGATCAGCCAAGATGGTGGAGTAGAAAGACCCTGAGCTCACCTCCTCTCACGAGCACACCAAACTCACAACTATTTGCAGAACCACCATCAGCGAAAAAGACCGAAACCTATCAGAAAAGATCTTCTACAACTAAAGACATAAAGAAGGAATCACAACAAGATGGGTTGTGGACCATCTCAGACTCGTGATATAGTCAAGTCCCATACCCATGGGTGGGCGGCCCACAGTGTGGAGAATAATTATATTGCAGAGGTTTTCCCACAGGAGTGAGAGTTCTGAATCCCCATCCCACTCCCCAGCCCGGGGTCCTGCATAGGGAAGATGAGCCTCTAGAGCATCTGGCTCTAAAGGTCAGTGAGGCTTAATTTCAAGAGTCCCACAGGACTGGGGGAAACAGAAACTTCACTCTTAAAGGGCGCACACAAAATCTCACACACTCTGGGAGCCAGGACGAAAGCAGTAATTTGATAGGAGCCTCGGTCAGACCTACCTGCTGATCTTGGAAAGTGTCTGGGGAGGCGGAGGGCAGCTGCAGCTCACCCTAGGGACATAGACACTGGTGGCAGCCATTTCGGGGACCTCCTTCTACTGCATGGACACTGGTGCTGGCAGGCACCCCCGTGGAATCCTCCCTCTGGCTCATTAATGCTGATACCTGGCCCCGACCCAACAACCAACCTGTAGGTGCCAGTGCTGGGATGCCTCAGGCCAAGTAACTAACCTGGCAGAGACACAGCCCCACCCATCAGCAGACAGGCTGCCAGAAGATCTCCTGAACCCACAGTTGCCTCTGGAAATAGCCCTGCCCACCAGAGGGCCCAGGACCCAGCTCCACTCACCAGTGAGAAGGCACCAGTCCCAGACTCCCCTGGGCCCTGACCCTGCCCTCCAGGAAGCCCACTGTAGCCTGTGGACCAGCTTCACCCACCAGGGGGCAGACACTAGACATGAGAAAACTGCAATCATCAATAGATGAATGGATAAATAAGCTGTGATACACACACACACACACACACACACACACACACACACACACACACAGCAGAGTACTACTCAGCCATAAAAAAGAATGAAATTTTGCCACTTGCAACAACATGGTTAGACTTGGAGGGCATTATGCTAAGTGAAATAAGTCATACAGAGAAAGACAAATACTGTATGATATCACTTATATGTGGAATCTAAAAAACACAACAAATTAGTGAATATACCAAAAAAGAAACAGACTCACAGATATAGAGAACAAACTAGTGATTACCAGTGGGGAGAGGGAAGGGGCGAGGGGCAATGTAGGAGTAGGGGATTAAGAGGTACAAACTATTATGTATAAAATAAGGTACAAGGATATATTGTATAACACAGAGAATATAGCCAATATTTTATAACTACAAATGGAGTATAAACCTTAAAACTGTGAATCACTATATTATATACCTGTAATTTATATAATATTATACATCAAATATACTTTAATTTAAAAGAATTAGGAGGAAAAAAAGAAATGCGGAATATGGGTAAAACACAAATAAACAATAATTGAGAAGACAGAATCAGAATGAACACACATCAGATTACTCACAGTTCCACTTTAGTTCAAGGCAAAGTGATCTACTGAGACTAAGACAAAGCTAGGATTAGAAGGCTCAGGAAGAGGATGAAGGCTCAGAATCACCACAGTGGGAAATGAGCCACGGAGTCACGTAGCAAAATGTGAAATATTGCCAGGTAGAACTGAGGGCTCAGCTGAGGTTAGAGAGCACTATATATACATAGTGTAGTCAATTGCCATGACTGTGTGACTTTTCTGGGATGTAGAAGAGAGATGATTGTAATTACTAAGGGTTGGACATTGGCAAGGCAGGTATGTCAAAAGGGTATAAAAGATCCTAAGGTGTAGGTGAGTGCATCACTGAAAGGTATGTCCATAGGTGTAGGCTGGGTAGAAAGGAAATCAAATCAAAAGGGTCAAAGGTCAAAGAAATATGAAAAGAGGCTAAGGAATGAGAAGTTACAAACAGGATGAAAAGTAGAACTATAATAATGGACAGAATGTGATGGGGATATGTGTATAATCTGATCACTTAGTTTTTATTTTGATGATTGGAGGGTATCTCATTTTTGTTTTATTATTTCATGTACATCCCTCTAAAACGGCATGCCCAAACAGAAGACAACTACACTTTAAGGTGAAATAATAGATGTACTCCCCTATTAGAAACTCTGCACAATCTCACAAGATCCACTTGCAGAGAATGAGGGAGTGGGAAAAATGGAATGACAGAAAGGTGTGATTACAGAGCACAGAGCTGCAGTAATAATCTTCATTTATCTATGACCAATGAAGTCACAGACTGAGTCAGTAGTAAGACCAAAAACTGAAACTAACAAGCCTAGTTCCCAAGCCTCAACTTTTAACATGCTTTCTAAGAACAACTTTTAAACTAAAATTTCACACATACATACACACACAAATATAACATTTCTGATTATGAAAGTAATGTGTGTTCATTATAGGAAGTTTAGAAAATACAGAAATTTCTACTTGCTCCTTTGCAATGTTACTACTAGGCTCTTAAATACCTTAGACCAGGGGTCCCCAACCCACAGGCTGCGGACTGGTACCAGTCCCTGGTCTGTTAGGAACCGGGCCACACAGCAGGAGGTGAGCGGCCACCAAGTGAGCAAAGCTTCATCTGCCGCTCCCCATCACTCGCATTACTGCCTAAACCACCCCCCACTCCCCACCCCTGTCCGTGGAAAAACTGTCTTCCCCGAAACTGGTCCCTGGTGCCACAAAGGTTGGAGACCACTTCCTTAGACTATAGGTTGGCAATTTTTTTCTGTAAAGGGTCAGATAGTAAAAACTTTTGGCTTTACAGGCTCTAAGGTGTCTGTTGCAATGACTCAACCCTGCCCTCTTCATCTATTGAGATGATTACAGCGTTTTTCTTCTTTAGTCTGTTAATATGGTGAATTACACTGACTTATTTTCAAATGTTAAACAAGGAAGCAGCAATGGACAATATTTTAAAGAATGGATGTGCTGTATGTCAATAAAACTGTATTTACAAGAACAGGTGGTAGGCTGGATTTAGTCCCAGAGCTGTAACTTGTCAACCCCACCTTAGACTACTTTACAAGGTTTATATTTAAGTACTTCTCAAATGAAATAAACTTGCAGTTTGTTTAATTTATTATGTTCCAGGTACTGTGCTAAAAGCTGTAGATGAAAAGACATTACCTGAACTTCATGGCTAATGGGGAAACACATGCAGTATGTTTAAAAGTGAGGTGGGAAACAGAGGAGAAAAAGAGGTAAGGTTGTCTGAAAGGAATCATGGAAGGCTCAACAGAGAAGAAAGCACTTGACCTGAGTCTTGTAGGACTTCGTTTTAACGCATTTTTTTAAATGAAAAATGAATTTTTATAGCATTTTATGTTTAAGCACAAGCCTACCTTGGAATAAGAAAGTGCTATTTGTTGAAATACAGCATCATCTGGTGATTTACTATATGTGGCAAGCCCTTGTTCATCATCATCAAAAGGGTAGTTAACCACCAAAGAACCTATGAGGGAAATGAGCAAAATGTATTGTGTTATTTTTTTCAAGATGGAGCATTAACATAAAGTAAGCTTTTCACAGTACTGCCAGAGACAGGAAACCAATACAAATTTCCGAGGTTAATTTCCTCAATAGAAATGAAAAAGTTGCTAATTTCCTCAATAGAAAATCAAAGTGGATAAATAAAATATTAAATAGCTATGCATGACACTTAAAGACTGCCTTAACTGGAAAGGTCTCGGGAGTTTGCCTGAACTTACAGGCATACTTTACACGTCAGAACTGAAACCAGAAGTATACTGCCTTAATTTAAACAATTTTACTTTTATAATATTTAGGATCAGAAAAATTGAGCAAAATTTGGTACTTTTTCACTAAAATTCAGACATTTATAAGGTCATGTCATGGAATTTTAAACTAAGAAAGGACCCTTGAAGTCCGATTAACCCACCCTCTTCATTTTGCAGATGTGGAGTCTAAAATGGAGAGGCTAAACAACAAATGTATGGATAGTAGAGCCAGTCCTGACCTTCATTCAAAAAAAAAAATGCTAAAAATTTCTCTTATGCTCATATTATAAATTAGTCAACTGGAGTTATATCATATGATTTTTCATGACCTAAAATACAGAGAGTGATGTTTTAAAACATATATAAAGGATATCAACTCCCTTCATGCTCCCCCTAGGACACAAAGCAATTAGGGTGCTTCTCAGGCAGGAGCCCTGAGCCCACCTCCCCCACCATAGGATCAAATCCCTTATTTTCCTATTAGTCACATCATTTTCATTTGTCCATGTGCCCATTTATTCTGCCTTGATTAGGCCATTCATCTTTGCCTTTTTTGTCATGCCACTTCCTGGGCATGGAAGTGAAGGAACAAATTCAACTTGAATCCAGATGAAGTAATCCTGTGATAATAAATACCAGCAAACATTCATATATTTAAAAAAATTTTTCTTTAAGAAACAAGTATGAAGAGATATGCTCATTTTATTCCCCAAAATAGTTCTAACAAGATAACTGTACTTCAACACCTGTTCTTAGACAAATTACTCCAAAAAAATTTAATTTCACCCTGGATCTATGACTCATGCCTAAAAGTTACAACAGAAAAAAGTCAACTTCTACTTAATATTGTCTTTCAAATGGCTAATTTTATAAGGGAAAAGAAAAAGTCATAAAAGACTTACAATACTCCTACAAAAGTTTATTTAAAAAATAAATAGTATTGGGACTTCCCTGGTGACGCGGTGGTTGGGAATCCACCTGCCAATGCAGGGGACACGGGTTCAAGGCCTGGTCTGGGACCGCGGAGCAACTGGGCCCGTGCGCCACAACTGCTGAGCCTCCGCTCTGGAGCCCGCGCGCCTAGAGCCCGGCTCAGCAACAGGAGAGGCCACCGCAATGACAGCACCACGCACCACAACAAGGGCTTGCCCCCACTCCCCGCAACTAGAGAGGGCCCGCGCGCAGCAATGAAGACCCAACGCAGCCAAGAATGAATGAATGAATAAATAAATAAATAAAAATCAGTATCAACACAAAGAGCATTAGCTATTTTAAAAAAGATAAATCTGACTTCATCAATATTAAAAATTTTGTGCATCAAAGGACATTATTAAGAAAGTTAAAGTAAACCTACAGAATGGGAGAAAATATTTGCAAATCAGCAATTTGATAAGGGTCTAGAATCCAGACTATATAAAGAAGTCCTGCAACTCAACAAAAAGATGAAAAACCCAATTAACAATGGGCAAAAGACTTGAACAGATATTTCTCCAAATAAGATATACAAACGGCCAAAACAAGCACACAAAAAGATGCTCAGCATCATTAGCCATCAGGGAAATGCAAATCTAAATTTCAGTGAGCTATCACCTTTCACCCACTAAAACGGCTATAATCAAAAAAAAAAAATTAACAAGATAAGGATGTGGAAAAACTAGAACCCTCATACATTGCTGGTGGGAATATAAAATGGTTCTGCTACTGTGGAAGTTTGGCAGTTCATCAAAAAGCTAAACACGGAATTCCCATATGATGGTATTTCCATCAAAAAGCCAAACGTAGGATAACCCAAAAGAATTGAAAACAGGGACTCAGATACTGTCTGCCAATGTTCATAGTAGTATTATTCATAATAGTAAAAAGTAAAAACAACCCAAAAGTCCATCAACAGAAAAATAGATAAACAAATTGTGGTATATACATACAATGGAAAATTATTCAGTCATAAAAAGAAATAAAGTACTAACATATGCTACAATATGAATGAACCTTGAAAACACTATGCTAAGTGAAAGAAGACAGACACAAAAGGTCATATATTATATGATTTCATTTCTATGAAATATCCAAAACAGGTAAATCCATAGAGACAGAACACAGATTGGTGGTTACCAGGGCTTGAGGGGCATGGGGAATGGAAAGCAACTGCTTAATGGGTAAGGGGTTTCCTTTTCGGGAGGTGAAAATGTTTTGGAACGAGATAGAGATGGTGGTTGCACAGCATTGTGAATGCACTAAATGTCACTGAATTATTTACCTTAACATGGTTAGTGTTATATGAATTTCACCTAAATAAAAAATTAATATCAAAAATTACAAAAAGAAATATTACTTTTCTCTATATTCTTTCAAAATCCTTCTAAATTGTTAAGTTGGCAGCAAAGAATTCCTCTGTTAAATTTCTTTGCCAAGATTTCAAAACTCATTTAAAGATTTTAAGATGAAAATGCAAAATACGTCATGGAAAGAAACATATCTACGTGATTGAAGAAGTATCCCCCACCATGCCAAGGTCTTGATACCACATGTAAACATCTGTCAATTATTTTCACTGGAATGTAACTAGTATTAAGTTTTCAGCTTTAGCCAACATGACGTGATGTATTTTTTACAGATTTTTTTTTTTTTTGCAGTACGTGGGCCTCTCACTGTTGTGGCCTCTCCCGTTGCGGAGCACAGGCTCCGGACGTGCAGGCTCAGCGGCCATGGCTCATGGGCCCAGCTGCTCCGCGGCATGTGGGATCTTCCCGGACTGGGGCATGAACCTGTGTCCCCTGCATCGGCAGACGGACTCTCAATCACTGCGCAACCAGGGAAGCACTACAGAATATTTTTTAAAGCTCAAAGTAAAACATATTTTCTGTCAAACATGGTATACAATTAATAAAGTAAGAAAAAAGCCAAAAAATTATTTTGCTAACCAGGCTGCAACTTCATAATTCCTATTTGGGTCTTTGAGAATCGTCCATGATTACCAATTATAGAAGTATTTTCTCCTACTATTAGCAAGCTTTCAAAGTCATTTTTGGAGAATCTCAATTTACTTCTTAAATACAAATATCCATAAGTGTGTACTGTCATTTCTAAAATGGCAGGTTAATCTATATGCCATCAAATCTCGACTGTGATACTTCCTTGGATAATCCAACAAATGTGGACACTAAATTTCTTACCTATTGCCCCTGGTGTTAATACCTTCACTCTTTTTTAATTTATTGAGATATAATTCACAGACCATACAATCCATCCACTTAAAGTATATAATTCACTGTTGTTTGGTATATTCACAGGGTTGAATATACAACCATCACTACTATCTAATTACAGAACATTTCATTACTGAAAAAATAAACAAACCCATACCCATTAGCAGTCACTCCCCATCCTCTCCACCACTATCCTCTACAGCTTGAGGCAACTGCTAACCTATTTTCTATCTCTATGGATTTGCCTATTTCTGCACATTTCATAAAAAATGTAATCATACAATATATGGTTTCTTATGACTGGCTTCTATCACCTACCATGCTTTCAAGACTCATCTATGCTGTAGCATGCATCAGTCCTTCATTCCTTTTCACAGCCAGTTAACATTCAATTGTATACCACATTTTATTTATCTGATCGTTAGTCCGTGGACATTTGGGTTATTTATACTTCCTGGTTATTATGAATAGTGCTACTATGAACGTCCACATACCAGTTTACATGTAGACATGTGTTTTCAGGTCTCTAGGGTTTTGACACTTATTCACACAACCCTAGTTGGACATTGTGATGATTGTTTGTTGTTGTTGTTGATTTATTTATTTTTGGCTGCGTTGGGTCCTTGTTGCAGCACACGGGCTTTCTCTAGCTGTGGCATGCAGGGGGGCCTACTCTTTGTTGCAGTGCCCGGGCTACTTGTTGTGGTGGCTTCTCTTGTTGCAGAGCACGGGCTCTTGGCACGTGGGCTTCAGTAGTTGTGGCACCTGGGCTCAGCAGTTGTGGCTCACGGGCTCTAGAGCACAGGCTTGGTAGTTGTGGTGCACGGGTTTAGCTGCTCCGTGGCAGGTGGGCCCTTCCCGGGCCAGGGCTCGAACCTGTGTCCCCTGCATTGGCAGGTGGATTCTTAACCACTGAGACGCCAGGGAAGCCTCATTGTGATGATTTTTAATCTTGACCTCTCATCCTATTCAACTAAGTTCCTGCTGAATTATATGGAGGTGTATAAGCTCAGATACTACATGAGAGTGAGGTCATTGTGCTACAGTTAAATACACAGCAGATAAAAGATAAGAGAATGTCAAAATCTAAACCTACATAAAAGGGCATATTAAACTTTAGGGAGAAATAGGACTAAACATTTGGATCTGTTAGTGTTTAATTTTTATAAATGACAAAGAACATGTTACCAAATTCCCAGTGAGAGGGATAAATATAAAACATTTCTGAGGGATAAATATAAAACACTTGAAGAATTAAGTGAGAAAGAAATGCAGGGAGGGAGAAGGAGGAAAAGGGAAGGAGAGGTGGAGGGTGAGAGACAGAGAAAGAGAGGGAGGCAGGGCAGATGGAAGGAGGGAGAATGGAAGAGTACTGGGAGAGGGGAGGGGTGGGGGAGGAATGGGGAAAACAGCCAGGAAACTGGCTTAAAAAGTAATGAGAAAAGACCTTTATTGTTGTCTGCCATAAAAGCAATAACAGGCTTAAGATAGCCTAAGACTATAAACAGATAAACTTCCACTGGGATTTTCAAATGCTCTCAACAAGAATTAATTAGTGGAATATCAAGTTGCTATTACCTCCATGCAGGTTTGCTGACAGCACAAATGGATAGGCCTTCATCCAGCTCATTACAGCAATAGTTTCTGGTTGGGTAGGATCTGTGATCTGAATGAACTGATCTGGGAAATTTCGGTTCAGGTCAAAGTTGTTGCTGTTATTTCTGCCGACTACACTTATTGAATCTCCTGTATGATAAAAGATTCAAATTTAAGCCATGTTTCATTTATATTTTAATCCAATACATACTACTTCAGCTATCTTAACTCAAAGGTAAGTGTGAACACATCGGGCTTCACTATGATCAAACACACTATGACTGAAACCGAGTAGGACCCTGTGGGGCCTTCCCAGGTTAAAAAAGCCCCTCTGTATCCCATATTTCTTGTTTGTAGAAAAAAGGCTTTAGTCTCCTAGGCCTTCCCTGAGTTCCAAAGAGCAGGTATAAGCAGTTACTAATTAGGGAAGTGAGGAAATTCAGAAGTAAACGAAAAGCAGTTAAGCAAGAAAAGTAATGACAACGATTCCCGATTAAAAACAAGAGTCCTAGTTCTTACTCAAGGGATATACATAACAATCTAACATGTATCCTTGAGTTGTTCTGCAGGATGTAAGACCCCGACCCAGTAGGGGGAGGTGACTATGTGCTGAGCACAAGCATGTAGACCCCAGACTGGTTGGAACCAGAAGGCTGATGATTAAGATTCCCGAAACATCACCCTGCTACCTCCACACCACCAATCAATCAGAAGAAAGCCATGCACCCTGTACCCTCACCCCAAATGTTGCCTTTAAAAATCCTTCCCTGAAAGCCATTGAGAAGTTCAGGTCTTTTGAGCATGAGCTGCCCATTCTCCTTGTTTAGTGCCTGCAGATAAATCCTGTACTTTCCTTCACCACAACCTCATATCAGTAAATTGGCTTTGCTCTGCAGCAGGTGAGAGGATCCAAGTTCAGTTGGGTAACGTGATTAAAACACACATCGTTTTTACATTGTACATTAAAAAAAATGTATCTCTTCTAGATCTTCTGAATAGAAACGTAAAACCATTATCCTTTCATTTCTGCCTCTGGTCATACTTTGAGGGGAAAAACTCCAACCATACGAATTATATTAACATATTGCTCATCTGTCAATAATCCACATACAGTGACGTGATCACAATGTTGAGTGGGCATGACTGGCATGAGGGGGGACTCTATTGTACTGGCATACGGGTCACTAAAACAATGTAAATAAACAGACCAAATGAAAAGAAAAAAGTTGCAGTATGCTCACATTAAAGTGATAACAAAAAGGTAAAGTTAGTCAAGAACATAGTTGGAAGGGAGGAGGAGAAAGGGTTCAACTTAAGCTTATTCCATTTTACTATGGGATGAGAGCCCTATTATTGTCATTATAATGAGAAAATGAATGCAAGTGAATGAAGAAAACCTACCAGAGGACTCACTAGTAGTAAGTAGTTCCATCTTTCAGAAAGGTCTCAAGGGAGGAATGTGGAAGGAATTTGTGAGGCTGACAGAGAATAAGGTCCTTAGCGAAAGAATCTAAATGATATATATAAGGATTAACCTGGTCATTTACTAATCGATTCTCTCAGTGTTCAGTCAGTGAGAGTAATAAACCACGTGGCTGCATATTCATATTGTGGTATCTTTTCTACTCACTGGTATCACTGCCTGGAAGGAATCACAGGCTGGGAAAAGATGGATTCTCACTCTCCTAGTGTTCTGCATAATGTGGCCCATGTAAGAAAGTTGCTCTCCCTGCCCTTACTATAATGCCCTAGGAAAGATGGGCTAGCCCAGAGGAGGCAGAGGAATGGGAAGTCAATAACTTAGCAGGTTTAGATTATACATGCATGGGGAGTAGAAATGGGAGTCAAAACAGAGTCACTGGCTTAAAAAATATTTGGTTTGAGATTTCACTTATGAGATAAAGTTCCCAATACAATAATTTAACAAAAATTACTGTTAAAGTGGAACAATTTGTAAAAATCTTACATTATTTTAGTAAATAAGAGCCATTACCAAAGTGGAGAACTTCATTAAATATAAACTTGATGACATAATTGTTGAATGAACTAGCCTATCTTACAAGAATACAAAAGCTAGAACCAATGATAAATTATAAGTATAAAAATAGGAAGAAATTTCAGGGAAACAACCAGTTCAAATTCTTTTCTATCCCCAAATAATTATGCCATATAATAATTAAAAAGGTTAAGCATTAGTAGACAGCTATTCTTTACCTTCCTGGGCCTTTTCATACCCATCAGGATTCATGGATGGCATCAGGTGAATTCTAGTGTTAAGAACCAAATCTGTTACATCGGGATCTGTTCCAAAGTTCTTACAAAGGTATTCGATGAGGTTCAGTAACAGTTCTCTTCCAACCACTTCATTTCCATGCATATTTCCAATGTACTTAAATTCTGGTTCACCTGAAAATAAAGTAATTACATGGAAGATGTTTTTTCCTCTTCATTAATCCTAGACTCTCTCTACTTTTTCCCCAACACATACAAAGACCCTAAACCAAAGATTTAAGATGTATTTTGGCAAAAGAAACAGGAAAAAGCATCTTATAAAGCAGTCCTTACTAATATATACGTCTGAGCAAGCTCAAAGCATATATACGTATGTGTGTATATATATATAGATATATATACATACGTATATATGCCATATAATATGAAAATAAAAGTACTATTAGCAGAAAGAATCTAATTATGCAGTATGTTAAACTTTGTGCATAATATGGATTATCAAATGGATTTTCTTCTTTTCTAGGAAAAAATTGGTTACGTTTTCTTTGATCCAGTTATACATACAATAGGTGACCTTTCTAGATGAAGCAAAGCAATATAGCACATAGCTCTGAGAAGCAATCTGAAATTATGTGTGAAACTACACCAATTACCTGGTTCATGGACACCTGGATTATCAGATATCTCCATTACATAAAGTTCTCTTGACTCTACCGATTTTCCCAATGAATAAAGCCGGGTGATGTTAGGATATTCATTGGCAAACCTTCTCAAGAAGATTTCCATATCAGGGAAATGGTGGTGGTGAAAGTCCTGTGGCTGAACTGGCTGGTGGGAGGACTGTGTTCCAAGAGGACTATTAGGTATAGCAACCGTGCTAGCAGTTACTACAACCTCAGTTGTGTCAGGGACTACTGAAGCCACAGTTGGCCGAAGGGGAAAATTCACCTTTGTGGCTGGTCCTTCTTTCACTATTATGTTATTAACAGTCAGTGGCATATACCTGAAGAGAAAAATTTGAAAAAGTAGATGGCTTGGAGTTAAATTGAAACAGACAATGCATTAACATTATAAAAGTACAATAGCCTTTTCATACTCTTGCGCTTAGTCTATCGAAAATCAAATCAAATAAAGATAAATGTGTAAATTCAAGACTTTTAGAGTATTATCTCACAAAGAATCCCAGATTAAGTATTTAAAGAACTATTTCTCTTACCATCCTTTCAGGTTCCACACATTAGAATGCTTATAAAAAATTACATTCAGGGGCTTCCCTGGTGGCGCAGTGGTTAAGAATCCGCCTGCCAATGCAGGGGACACGGGTGCGAGCCCTGTCCAAGGAAAATCCCACATGCCAGGGAGCAACAAAGCCCGTGCACCACAACTGCTGAGCCTGTGCTCTAGAGGCAGAGAGGCACAACTACTGAGCCCACGTGCCACAGCTACTGAATGAAGCCTGCGCACCTAGAGCTCGTGCTCCGCAACAAGAGAAGCCACTGCAATGAGAAGCCCGCGGACTGCAACAAAGATTAGCCCCTGCTCGCTGCAACTAGAGAAAGCCCGTGCACAGCAACGAAGACCCAACGCAGCCAAAAATAAATAAATTTATTAAATAAATAATAAAAAAATTACATTCAAAGGAGAGAATATTATGAAAAATGAAGGTCATTAATCCATTGTAACCATTGCTACAATACTCAAAGTAGGGATAAATGATCCAATTCTTTGTAGTGCTTTATCTGACTGACATTCCAACTACTTTACCAAATGGGAAAGTTCAAAATTAAAGGTAATTTATTTCCTAAAGGTAAATCCTTAGCAAAATGAGCTTCCAGAAATGCTCCCAGAGGAGGTGGGGAACCACTCATGTCATGTATTAGAAAGCTGATGGTGAGACAGGTCTTCAAAATGTCTTTCATAGAGCCCTGAGTTTCTTCTACCTTGGTATTCAATTAGCCTTGCAGCAATGCTTTACACAGCTGACCACCAAGCTTTTTTTTGTTTTTTTGCGGTACGTGTGCCTCTCACTGTTGGGGCCTCTCCCGTTGCGGAGCACAGGCTCCGGACGCGCAGGCTCAGTGGCCATGGCTCACGGGCCCAGCCGCTCCGCGGCATGTGGGATCCTCCTGGACTGGGGCACGAACCTGTGTCCCCTGCATCGGCAGGCGGACTCTCAACCACTGCGCCACCAGGGAAGCCCCATCAAGCTTTTAAAACTGTCCTTCCAAAAAAAAAAAAAAAAACTGTCCTTCCTCCCAATTTTACAACGATGCTTCGTATCCAGTTGTATTGTTAATGTGACAGAAGATCCACCATAGTATTTTCTCGTTATAAAGGGGGAAAAAATCAGAAAACAAGGAAAAACAAAAGCCAGATACAGTAAATAAGATCTCCAAGAGTATATTTCTCTTCTTAGATATAAACGGAAACTTGACATTTTAAGAGTCTAGTTTAAATTCTTACCCAGTTAAAACTGCTGTAATGTTATAAGTTCCAGGAACAAGTAATCGGTGGAAATCACCAAATCTTCCTGTTGTGATATTATGATTAATACCAGCCACTGAGATGGTTGCATTCTCTAAGCCAGCTCCTGTTACTGAATCTTTAACAAATCCTTTAACTCCAATGTGGACCTAAAAAAAACAAGAATCAAAGTAGACTGCTCACAATCAGTTTGGAAGGCAAGAGAAAATAACCTCTCTGCATTGATGCTAGAATTTTTTAAAAATAAGCTTATTCCTCTAGCTCCCTGAAATAGTTTTCAATCTCTCCAAGGTGAAATAAAATATAGACCAAAAAAATTAAATCCTTAAACTTAAGTCATCTGAAATCTAGACTGTAAAATGCTTTTGAAATTCCTTCTCCTCAAAGCCAGACTTCTGCTTTTATCAGCAAGATATAAGTAATCATTTCCGATTTATCCAGTAGTATATTAGCCTGCCTGATATTTAAATTAAACTTATGTCCATGGTTCATATAATGGTAAAGGTTCTCTAGCAAACATGATCGAATGGCATTGTAAGAATCTGGTACTACAAATTTTGCTAATTATTTCAGGTGGTAAAAGTGTTGTAAGACAGTCAAAAGAAGCCCTCCAGAGGAAAAGAGCTGGGGGGAAGGATAACAGAGGCATGGCCAGAATATGTTCTAACAGATTCTAATATAATAATTTCTAAATATAATCTACAATCTTAAATAATAAAAACAGAAAAATAAAGGGTATCTAGAATAAACTGTTGTTCATATACACAAATTTCTCCCTTATTTAATCAATTATTACCATACGCCAACCTTCCATTCAGCTTTTACCTTTTCAATCAATGTGATCAAAGACTCACGATTGTTCTCCCATTCTTGTTGAAGCTGCGAAGCTGGTGGGTACTTGCAACAAGACAGTTCTAATGTGATTTCAAAACAGTTGGCCCATAGATAATTGTAATCTTGCATGCCACCTGAAACATGAAGGAAAAAATAAGTTTATTCTCAGAATTCTACTCTTAAAAAGACCATAGAAATTAAATCAGTCATCTCTGCATGTATAAATTCTCTTTTAATTAAATTGTTTGAAGTTGGAGAAGGCTCTTGAATTATAGAGGACACTAACAAGGAAGGCGAAAGGAATACACCTTGGAAAGGAATATACATAAAGGAAATATATTTGATTGATAGGATAAAGTTATAAAGAGCATGAATATAATTGTTAATAACAATAGCAATAATGATAACCACTCTACATTTGAGTGTTTACTATATGCCAGCTCTGTTCTAGGACCTTTATGTGTATTAACATTTAATCTTTACAAAAACTTTTTGAGGTAGGTATTGCTATTTCACCCATTTTACAGATGTGAGAAGTAAGGCACAGAGAGGTGAAGATTTTTGACAGAATGAACATGAAGAATACTCAAGATCTTAAAGTTATAAAGGATATTCACACCAAAGCATTATTAAGGGCTTACTATTCTAACTGTACTCCCTGTATCACAAAGGTGACAAGAAGGGTCTGGATCAAAATGGTAGAATAGAAAGATCCTGAGCTCAACTCCTCACATAGGCACACTAAAATTACAACTACTTACAGAACAACTACCTCTGAGAACAACCTGAAGAATAACAGAAAAGATTTTCCACAGCTAAAGACATAAGGAAGGAGACACAACAAAATGGGGTGGGTGGGTGGAGATGCAGTCTAGTCAGGGCCCACACCCCTGATGCAACGACGCACAAGCAGGAGGAATATCACAACTGTGACAGTCATCCCTGAGGAGCAAGGAGTCCAAGACCAACACTGAGCTCCCTAGACCAGGGTCCTGAATTAGGAAGACAAGCTTCCAAAATGTCTGGCTTAAAAGCCAGTGGGGCTTAAGTTCAGGAGTACCAGAGAGCTGTAGGAAACCAAGACTCTGCTCATAAGGGTACATGCAAAAATACACTTGCTCCAAGTCCCAGCACAGAGGCAACAGTTTGAAAGGCACCTGAATCAGACACACTTGCTGATATTGGATAGCCTCCGGGAGAGGCAGGAGGCAGCTGGGACTCCCCCTGGGGACTGAGATGCTGGCAGCAGCCCATTTTTGTGATCTCATTCTATTATGCTGACACCAGCATTGACAGGCACCATTTTGGAATCCTCTTTCGAGCCTATTAGAGCCAGGGGCCTGCCTCACCCATCAGCATGCCCACAGTGGTCAAACAATGCTGAGCATCACACTCAATCATGCCCGGGCCTGCCCTGACCATCAACGTGCCCAAGCAGTTGGCCCTGCCACAACAGAAAGGCACAAGCAGCCCTCATAGGGAACACCCCTGAAGTGTCTGCCTAGAGGGGAGCAAGCTGCTGGGCCCATAGGACATCTCCAACATAAAGTCACTTCTCCAAGATCGGAAGACATAACAGACCTATTTAATACAAAGAAAATCAACACAGAAAATTAGGCAAAATGAAGAGACAGAGGAATGTGTTCCAAATGAAACAATAAGACAAAACCTCAGAAAAAGACCTAAATGAAATGGAGATAAGCAATCTGCCTGATAAAGAGTTAAAGGTAATGATCATAAAGATGCTCACTGAACACAGGAGCAGAATGGATGAACACACTGAAAACTTCAACAGAGTTAGAAAATATAAAAAAGACCAATTAGGGCTAAAGAATACAATAACTAAAATGAAAAACAGGACTTCCCTGGTGTCACAGTGGTTAAGAATCTGCCTGCCAATGCAAGGGACATGGGTTCGATCCCTGGTCTGGGAAGATCTCAGATGCCGAGAAGCAACTAAGCCTGTGCTCCACAACTACTGAGCCTGAGCTCTAGAGCTCGCATGCTGCAACTACTGAGCTGTGTGCTGCAACTACTGAAGCCTGCACACCTAGAGCCTGTGCTCTGCAACAAGAGAAGCCACTGCAATGAGAAGCCTGTGCACCGCAACGAAGAGTAGTCCCCGCTCGCCACAACTAGAGGAAGCCCGCGTGCAGCGACAAAGACCCAATGCAGCCAAAAATAAATAAAATTTAAAATAAATAAATAAATAAATGAATAGAAAGGGACACATGAACTTTTTTAAAAAAATAAAAATAAAATAAAAGATACACTAGAGGGAATCAACAGTAGATTTGATGATACAGAATAATGGATCAGTGATCTGGAAGACAGAGTAGTAAAAATTACCCAAGCTGAACAGGAAAAAAAAAATGAGGATAGTTTAAGTGACTTCTGGGACAACATCAAGCATATTAACATTTGCGTTATAGGGTCCCAGAAGGAGAAGAAAGATAAAAAAACAAGAGAACTTATACGAAGAAATAGTAGCTGAAAACTTCCCTAACCTGGGGAAGGAAACAGACATCCAGTTCCAGGAAACACAGAGAGTCCCAAACAAGATGAACACAAAGAGGTACACACCAAGACACATATTTAAAATGTCAAAAATTAAATATAAAGAGACTCATAAAAGTATCAAGAGGAAAAACAACTAGTTACATATAAGGAAACTCCCATAAGACTATCAGCTAACTTTTCAGCAGAAGCTTAGCAGGCCACAAGGGAATGGCATGATATACTCAAAGTGCTGAAAACAAAAAATACAACCAAGAATACTCTACGCAGCAAGGTTATCATTCAGAATTGAAGGAGAGATAAAGAGTTTGACAGACAAACAAAAGCTAAAGGAGTTCACCACCAATAAACCAGCCCTTCAAGAAATGTTAAAGGGACTTCTCCAAGCAGAAAAGGCCACAACTAGAAGTAAGAAAATGAATAAAGAAAAAAATCTCAATGGCAAAGACAAACATATAGTAAAAGGTAGTGGATCAACCACTTATAACTCTAGTAGAAAGGTTAAAAGACAAAAGTAGTAAAATCATCTATATCTACAATAAATAGTTATGGGATACACAAAATAAAAAGATATAAAATATGCATCAAAACATAAAACGTGGTGTAGGGGTGGGGGAAGTAAAAATGTAGGGCTTTTAGAATCCCTTCAAACTTAAGAGATCATCATAAAATAGACAGCTATATACAAAGGTCATTATACATGAACCTCAAGGTAACCACAAACCAAAAACTGGTAAGAGATACACAAAAAATAAAGAGAAAGGAATCCAAACATAACACTAAAAATAGTCATCAAATCACAAGGGAAGAGAGACAAGAGAAGGAAGGAACAAAGAACAACTAAAAAACCCCAGAGAAACAATTAACAAAATGGCAATAAGTATATACCTATCAATTATTACTTTAAATGTAAATGGACTAAATGCTCCAATCAAAAGACACAGGATGGCTGAATGGATAAAAAAATAAGACCCATATAAGAGACTCACTTCAAATCTAAAGACACACACAGACTGAAAGTAAAGAGATGGAAAAAGATATTCCACTCAAATGGAAATGAAAAGAAAGCTGAGGGAGGAATACTTATATCAGACAAAATAAACTTTACAACAAAGACTGTAACAAGAGACGGAAAAGGGAATGTCGTAATGATAAAGGGATCAAGCCAACAAGAGCACATGACACTTGTACATATCTGTGTGTCCGACACAGAAGAACTTAAATACATATAGAGAGCAAATATTAACAGACATACAAAGAGAAAGACAGAACACAATAGTAGTAGGGAACTTTAACACATTTTCATAAATAGATAGATCATCCAAACAGAAAAATCAATAAGGAAATACTGGCCTTAAACAACACATTAGACCAGCTTGACTTAATAAATATATACAGAATAGTCCATCCCAAAACAGCAGAATATACATTCTTTTCAAATGCACATAGAACATTCTCCAAAATAGATGACATGCTAGGCCACAAAACAAGTCTCAATAAATTTAAGAAAACTGAAATCATATTAAGCATTCTTTTCTGATCACAATAATTAGAAATCAATTACAATAAGAAAAATGGGAAAAACACAACCATGTGGAGGCTAAACAACATGCAACTAAACAACCAATGGGTCAATGAAGAAATCAAAGGGGAAATAAATAAATACCTTGACACAAATAAAAAAGAGACGGCCCAAATAAATAAAATCAGAAATGAAAGAGAAGTTACAACTGACACCACAGAAATACAAAGGATCATAAGAGATTACCATGAAATATTCTATGCCAACAAATTGGACAACCTAGCAGAAATGGATAAATTCCTAGAAACATACAATCTTCCAAGAATGAATCAGGAAGAAATGGAAAATATGAACAGACTGATTACCAATAATAAAATTGAATCAGTAATCAAAAAACTCCCAACAAACAAAAGTCCAGGGCCAGACAGCTTCACAGCTGAATTCTACCAAACATTTAAAAAAGAGTTAATACTTATCCTCCTCACACTATTCCAAAAAGTTGAAGAGGAAGAATCACTACCAAATTTGTTCTACAAGGCCAGCATTACCCTGGTACCAAAACTAGACAAAGACACTACAGAAAAAGAATATATCCCTGATGTACACAGATGCAAAGATCTTCATTTGTTACAACTGGTGAACCTACATCAATACATCATTACCACCCAAAGTCCATAGTTTACATTAGGGTTCATTCTCGGTGTTGTATATGCTATGAGTTTTGACAAATGTATAATGACATGTTTCCCCATTATAGTATCATACACAGCGGTTTCACTGCCCTAAAAATCCTCTATGCTCCACCTATTCATTCCAACCTCCTCCCTAACCCCTGGCAACCACTGATCTTTTTACTATCTCCATATCGTTTTGCCTTTTCCAGAGTGTCATATAGTTGGAATCATATAGTATGTAGCCTTTCCAGATTGGTTTCTTTCATTTAGTAATAGGTATTCAAGGTTGCTCTGCGTCTTTTTTTTTTTTTTTTTTTTTTTGGGCTGCGCAGCTTGTGGGATCTTAGCTCCCTAACCAGGGATAGAAACTGGGCCCCCTGCAGTGGAAGTGCAGAGTCCTAACCACTGGACTGCCAGGGAATTCCCTCCTCCATGTCTTTTCATGGCTTGATAGCTCATTTCCTCTTAGTGCTGAATAATAGGCCTTTGTCTGATGTACCACAGTTTATTTTACCCATTCACCTACTGAAGGACATCTTGGTTGCTTCCAAGTTTTGACAATTATGAATAAAGTTTACTATAAACATCTATGTGCAGGTTTTTGTGAGAACGTACGTTTTCAACTCCTTTGGTTAAATACCAAGGAGCAAAATTGCTGGGTTGTATGATTAGAGTATGTTTAGTTTTGTAAGAAACCACCAGACTATCTTCCAAAATGGCTGTACCATTTTGCATTCCCACCAATAATGAATGAGAGTTCCTGTTGTTCTACATCTTCACAAGCATTTGCTGTTGTCAGGGTTCTGGATTTTAGCCTTTCTGATAGGTGTGTAGTGGTAACTTGTTTTAATTTGCATTTCCCTGATGACATATGACGTGGAGCATATTTTCATGTTCATTTGCCATCTGTCTAACTTTGTTGGTGAGATGTCTGTTAAGGTCTTTGGCCCATTTTTTAATGCAGTTGTTGTTTTCTTTTTTTTTTTTTTTTTGTGATACGCGCGCCTCCCACTCTTGTGGCCTCTCCCGTTGCGGAGCACAGGCTCCGGACGCGCAGGCTCAGCGGCCATGGCTCACGGGTCCAGCCGCTCCGCGGCATGTGGGATCTTCCCGGACCGGGGCACGAACCCGTGTCCCCTGCATCGGCAGGCGGACTCTCAACCACTGCGCCACCAGGGAAGCCCCAGTTGTTGTTTTCTTAGTATTGAGTCTTAAGAGTTTTTTATATATTTTGGATAACAGTCCTTTATCAGATGTGATTGCCTTCTTTTTTAGGCTGAATAATATTCCTTTGTATGTATATACCAAATTTTCTTTATCCATTCATCTGTCAATGAATATTTAGGTTGCTTCTTGGCAATTGTGACTAACACTGCAATGAACATGGGTGTACAATATCTTTTCAAGATCTTGTTTTCAATTCTGTTGTATTTACACCCGGAAGTGAGATTGTTGAATCATATGGTAATTCTATTCTTAACTTTTTGAGGAAGCTCCATACTGTTTTCCATAGCAACTGCACTATTTTATATTCCTACCAACTGTGCAAAGTTGTGCAACTGCACTATTTTATATTCCTACCAACTGTGCAAACTCCACATCCCCATCAACACCTGCTATTTTGGTATTTTTGATAGTGGTCATCCTCAGAGGTATAAGGTGATATCTCATTGTGGTTTTGATTTGTTTTTCCCTGATCATTAATGATATTAAGCATCTTTTCATATGTCTGTTGGCCATTTATATGTTTTTTGAAGAAATGTCTATTCAAGTCCTTTGCCCGTTTATTAATCAGATTACTTGTTGAGTTGTAGGAGTTCTTTATATATTCTGAATATTAACCCCTTATCTGATATATGGTTTGCAAATATTCTCAGTAGGCTGCCTTTTCACTCTGTTGATTGTCTCCCTTGCTGCACAGAACACTGAAGGGTTTTGAGCAGAGGTGTGATATAATCTGAACAGCCTTTTTTTTTTTTTTTTTGTGGTACACGGGCCTCTCACTGTTGTGGCCTCTCCCGTTGCGGAGCACAGGCTCCGGACGCGCAGGCTCAGTGGCCATGGCTCACGGGCCCAGCCGCTCCACGGCATGTGGGATCTGCCCGGACCGGGGCACGAACCCGCGTCCCCTGCATCGGCAGGCAGACTCCCAACCACTGCGCCACCAGGGAAGCCCTGAACAGCCTTTTTTAAAGATCATTCTGACTGCTGAGTGAAAAATGACTATAGGGAAACGAAAAGGAAAGCAGGAAGATGAATTAGAAGAGAATGATGGATTTGACTAGGTTGCTGGTAATGGAGATAAAGCAGAGAGATTTGGATGCAGAAAGGACTTGTTTAAAAGGAATCAAGGATGATGTCTAGATTTTTGGCTTGAGAAACTAGGGAGACAGTGTTATTAGTGTCATTTACTGAGAGGATGAAGGAGAACAAAGGAAACAGATATGGCATGCCTAAGGCTCTGTCTTTGATCCTCTTCTCTTTCTTCACTTATGCCCTTGGTGTCTCATGCAGCCCCATGGGGTTTAAATATTATCTACCGGCTGACAACTCTCAAATTTCTATGTCCAGCCTACACCTCATTCCCAGAATCCAGACTTGTCCATCCAATTGCCTATTTAATATCTCTACTTGGATATCACAAATCTAACATATTCTCATATTCCCTAAACCAGTCTCTCCCATGATGGTCAATGGCACTAGAAGAATTTAGTTGCTCAGGCCCAAAGCTCTGGAGTCACATCCCACATCTAAAGCATCAGGAAATCGTGCTAGTTCTAACTTCAAAATATATCCAGAATCCCAAGATTTCTCCTCACCTCTACTGCTGCTGCCCTGATACAAGCCACAATTGTTTCTCCACCTGGATTTCTGCAATCACTCTTAATAGGTCTCCCTGTCCCTGCCCTAACCGTTCTATGTTCTTTCCTCAACAGAGATGCCAGAGAAATTCTGCTAAAATGTAAGTCGGATGTTATTCCCCTATACGATGACTCTCTATTTCACTCAGACTAAGAGCCAAAGCCTAAGTCTCTGCATGATTTGTCCACCACCACTCCCCTTCCCTCTCTAACCTCCTTTAATACTCTCCCCATCACTGGCTGTGCACCAGCCACACTGGCCTCCCCGCCGTTCACCGGATACACTAGGTACCTCCTGACTTTGGGTCTTTGTTCTAGCTGTTTCCTTTGCCTGGTATGCTCTTCCCCCACATATCTCTACTTCACTAACGCCTTCCCCTCACCTTCAGCTCTTTGCTCCAATTTCAACTTGACAATTAGGCTCACCTTGATCTCCCCACTTAAAAGTTGCTACTTACTTCTCCCCATCGCTGTCCCCAAGCCCATCTCACCAGCACTCTCACCCTTTTCTACTTTTTTCTTTTTTTTCTACGGTACCTAACAATTTACCTATTATGTTTCTTATTTACTGCCTGTTCCTCCTTGCTAGATTATAAGCAACACAAGGGCAGAATATTTGTTATGCTCATTGATGGATATTCCAAGCACAAGAACAGTACCAGGCACATCGTATTCCTTCAGTAAATATTTGTTGAAGGAATGAAAGTAAGTAGGCTGGATCAGTGGGAAGTTAAGACTTCTGTTTTGAATGCATTAAATTTGAGATTCCCATTGACCATCCATGTGGAGATGTCAAATAGACTTTGTCTTCGTAAAATATATGTGCAGGTTTACCACTACCACAAGCCCAGTAACTTTGTCTTAACCTTTTTTCTTAGAAGGCAAGCTATCCATCTTTTGGTTTTCTCTTATCTTCCAGCATCTTGGCACTTACTTTGGGTCTGGAAGAAAAATGGTGAGATGCTGATTTTCACATCCCTACCAGTCATATTTCGTCATTAAGTGACGTAAGTCACCTTCAGTCATTGTTGACCTCTGATCATCTTTGGTAACTCTGACTCACATGTACACATGTGAACATACATATGTTATTCATTGTATATCATATTTATTAATCGCCAATATTTACTACTGTATTGGTCACAGTACAATGGTCATTGTAAATCATTAAACTAAGATTATAGGGATTTATAAATAGGAGACATACTTCCATTCAGAGTTTAGAGTCTTGGTGAGGAAAAGAAACACAGAACACATACAAATAATTTCAGAGCAATACAAATGTGAACTAATCTATTTTTCTGCATATATAAAAGTTAATAGAAAAAAAATCTTCCCATTTACGGAAAAAAAAACTTAATAGCTGAATTAAATTGCAAACACAGTCAACTCACGCTTTAATTATGTCAGAATGCAGTGAAGTAGACTACTTATAATACTATAATCACCAGGCTTGAGTCCTAGCATTCTTTTGTCTACCCCTTAATTGTCTTACTTCAGCAATAATTTAAGAAATACTAGCTAACAGCAACAAGAAGACAAAGCTTACAGTCATATTTTAGAGTGTTATCTAATCATCTTTTTAGATGTAACTTTAATAGGACTGTAATTAGCCAGCTCCAATCAATAACACATACAAACATATGCCCAGGGTAAGGGGCGGGGAGGAAGGACAGAAGTCTTTTAAAAATATGACCTAATTCTCAGAGAAGAAACTACATTCAGTGGCCTCTGGTCCTACAGATCACATTTTATATAAATAATGATTTTGTAGCATATAACTTACGAACAATCTAAAACTAAAGGTCTGGGCTTCCTGGTGGCGCAGTGGTTGAGAGTCCGCCTGCCGATGCAGGGGACACGGGTTCATGCCCCGATCCGGGAGGATCCCACATGCCGCGGAGCGGCTGGGCCCGTGAGCCATGGCCGCTGAGCCTGCGCGTCCGGAGCCTGTGCTCCGCAACGGCAGAGGCCACAACAGTGACAGGCCCGCGTACCGCAAAAAAAAAAAAAAAAAAAAAAAAAAAAAACTTTTCAAAATCATCTAAAAAACTGGAAACAAATGGGATATTAACTGAGTTATGAATAATTTAAGATTTTTTTTCAAGATGCCACAAATAGGCATTATTTGCCATCTGTATTAAACTTCACATTATTTTTCCAATACTAAATGTCAAAGACTGTATAAGTAATCTTAGCTAAGTAGCTGGTCCAGATCCGTTGTCTTGATTTTTTCCTTAACAGAAAACCTACTTATGCAAAGCTAGAGCTAGAGTTCACTGTCACAGAGAACACTGATCTGCAGATAGGCCTGACATTTCTGACAGCTGCAGCTACTACCAGATTCAGTTTATTTTTTTAAGCTGGCATGTTATGTGGCTCAACATAGACTAAAGGATAAAATGTCTGATTTCAGAACATTATCCAGTCAAAGAAAATTTTAATTTTGGGAATGAAACATTCACCATAGGCATATCTCAAAGCAATATAGCACTTTATTAACAGTATAAAGGATCTGCTATTTATCCTACTCATTAACAATCATAAATAATCAAGCCTCTAAAATCCATTAGTCTCTTACTGGGCTATCTAAACCAATGACCTTCAAACTTTTTTATTCATAGGAAAATAATCTTGAAAAATTATGCAACATTTCACACATTCTAAAGTTGGTACCTAAAAGTTTTGATTTTAAATTTAAATAGTAACAATGTAATTTCTTGCATAATGTAAATTTTTATTTTTTAAATAAAGCCTTTACATTGTTATTTTAGATGGATTCAAATAAATAAAAATACTACAGAGATTTGATTCCTAGAATCATCTTTTAAAACTTGCATGAACACTCTTCTTCAACAGGAGGAATTTTATAGCTTTCTTTTGTAAAAGAAACTTGAACTTTTATTTCCATTCCACTTGCTCCACAGATTGTTATTCAAATGGGACATACTTTTTTTTTTAATAGATCTTTATTGGAGTATAATTGCTTTGCAATGCTGTGTTAGTTTCTGTAGCACAACAATGCGAATCAGCCATATGAATACACGTGTCCCCATATCCCCTCCCTCTTAAGCCTCCCTCCCATCCTCCCTATCCCACCCCTCTAGGTCATTGCAAAGCACCAAGCCGATCTCCTTGTGCTATGCTGCTGCTTCAAATGGGATATACTTTTATGCTTGAAAGTCCTTCATTGATCATCCTATAATACTTCAATCTATAATATGTATGTATGCATATTTAAATTTCTCTTAATTTCCAATGACATTAATGCCCTATTAAATTTTTGTCTTCTAGATTGAATTACTGGGACTTCCCTGGCAGTCCAGTGGTTAAGACTTCGCCTTCCAGTGCAGGGGGTATACCTGGTCGGGGAGTTAACTAAGATCTCACATGCCCCGAGGCCAAAAAACCAAAACATAAAACAGAATCAATACTGTAACAAGTTCAATACAGACTTTAAAAATGGTCCACATCAAAAAAAACTTTATAGATTGAAGTATGACAATAACTACTGGTATACAATTTATCAATAAAGGCATAGTTTTATTATCAATTTCAATAAATAATAAACCTAACAGGTAATAATTACTGAAAATATATCTTTTCATGAGACGTTTCAGTGATGCTTTTATGATACCATTAAAGTAATCACCAAATTGTCCCTTTTGTTTTTGGTGCACTTTGTAAAACCCTGAGTTAACATATCATAGTGTGATTCAGATGGATAGAAAAAAATAGGCCTATCTTCAGTCAAGTGGAAGAAGAGGATATGAGATTGAACCTCAGCAGCCAGTATCTTTCTCAGGCATGGAAGATCTGGAAATTTATTTCCTTAAAGTTATCCAAACTAACTGGTCTCCTCCTCCTCCCCATACACACCCAGCTTGAAAACCACTGATTTAGACTATTTCCTCTACTCCCAAGGGAAACTGGCAAAGAAAGACGAAAGGTATATATTTTGGTTTTAAGCCTACCTACCAATCTAATTTTTCTATACTCAGAAAATATTGAATGCAATGTATTGTGAAAGCTATGATGTTTTCATTCCTTTACCAATATTAAAGAATAAGACTAAAAGTGTAATCACTAGGAATCTGTCCAGCACTACAACAAATTGTGATCAATACTAATTGTTATGGGTGGCTAAATTTTCTGATCAAAGAATCTATTCATACCCATTCAACTCCTTCAATCCATGTGTCTCACAACTAATCTTCGTATGCCTGAAGATACTCAATTCATCTTTATCATGGAACCAATCCCTATTACTGTTTTCACTAGAGAGATCTAGCTTTAAGGAAGTGGAGGGTATTTAAATAAATTCAACCATTCATTCAAAGATGGTGCACTAACAACTCACTCTTATGCCTCATGCAGAAAGCCAATGGAAAAAAAATATAACCAATGCTACAATGTTAAGACTTGAACAGAGCAAGTTTTTTTTTTAACTTGCCTCAGTAGGCCAACTATAAAGTATCAAACTGTATGACACAAGAACCCCATAAACCTTTTACAGAAAAAAAAAAATGCAATGTATTTTTTTCATTAGGAAAAGCATTTTAGCATGCAGGAATATAGATAGGCAAATTCTATTTTATATTTAAATTTGGAGCTTACTGTTATTTCTTTAATAAAACTACTTCAAGCTGGGATGAAGTGAGAGAGTGGCATGGACATATATATACTACCAAATGTAAAATAGATAGCTAGTGAGAAGCAGCTGCATAGCACAGGGAGATCAGCTCGGTGCTCTGTGACCACCTAGAGGGGTGGGATAGGGAGGGTGGGAAGGAGACGCAAGAGGGAGGAGATATGGGGATATATGTATATGTATAGCTGATTCACTTTATCATACAGCAGAAACTAACACACCATTGTAAAGCAATTATACTCCAATAAAGATGTTAAAAAAAAAAGAATGTGGTGGAATAAAATTAAAAAAAAAAAAAAACTACTTCAAGGGATAGTGAAAAGTTCTCACAACTTTGACTTCTGTGAACAATTTATTTATAAATAAGTGGGTTATTAAATGATAATTTTGCACTCCTTGAGATATTTTTAAAAGCTAATGAGTATGATGGTCATAAAAAATTTTAAGTGGAAGATCTGCATTAAATGAATGGAAAAAACAGAGATTGCCCTTGAAAGAATTTTTCCCATATTCCTGGTCTTTAAATTCAAGTTTGCTTTCACCAAATCTTAACTGAACTTGGTCTTCATATTCTGAACAACTTATCTTATGAAAATCTATTTCCTTCCCCACTCCCACTGAATATACATTTGCTAATGATATGATTCTACAAAGTTAAACTACATTACACAGTCCTGTATCTGTTTTCAGTTTTGTCTAACTTGGTCAACACTCTCTCTCAGGCAAGTCTTTGAACTGTATTTTCCTTTGGTTTTTTTGTTGTTGCTGTTGTTTTTAAGTACTTTCCTATTTTCTACCACCTGTATTTAAAAAAAAAAAAAAAAGCACATCTAATTTTTAGACTTTGGATCTGAAGATTTAGGGGCCATATCCTAAAACAGTGTTTGGTTCTCAACCTTGATGAAAGTATACTATTACATTACAAAATATACAAGCACACTGCTCCTAAAGGTTAGATTTTTATATGAGGCTATACTTCAGTTTACTAAAACAAACAAACTTATGACTCAAGCAGAAGAAAAAATTCCGTTTGAGTATCATTTTAAGTTTTTGCTTTCCTTTTAAATGAGGTGGCACTCAGATAAAAGAGAGAAAGAGAGAAAGGAAGAAAGATTCAAGTAGCTCCTTAATGTACAAGATCAGATAAAACCAAAAGCCCTTTATTAATGCACATTTGATTATCAATAGTATTCTTAAAATATCAACAGGCTGAGAATATCTAAACTGTTGGCATTCCTTAAAGAAAACATCCCAGTACAAAATGCCAGAAGTACATTCACTTTGGAGATGAAAAAGCACCCATCTGTTCATATATATATATATTTTTCCCCCTAGTTGAATTTCTTGCTCCAAGCAATTAAATGATGCTAGGAAACAATATCAATTCAATTTTCAAAATCAGGCACACTGCCATATGCTTTCCACATATCTCATAATGCCTAAATCTCTTTATAACCTTGACCTCTTTCCCAAGTTCCAGAGCCTATCTCACAACTGTACATCAAGTATTTATAACTAGTACATCCAGTACCACCTCACCTCCAATTTTCACTCCTCTCACATCTAAAGAGAAAACACACACACACAAACACACCCCTTCCAATTAGTTTTTTCCCATTTCCATTATCATTCTTACTTAGCCAGGCTCAAAATCTCCAAGTTATATCTTTAATTAAGTCTTTCTTTGCCTTGACACTCTGTTTTACTATCTAACTGACGGTCAGTTCTGCAACTTCTCTTGCACAATTTCTTATATATCTCATACTCCCTTTTCATTCCCATGGCATCCCTCTAGATAAATCCCATATCTCCAAAAAAAGACCTTACTCCAAATAACCGTAAAAACCTCCCTAGTCTCACTTCCTGTAGGACCCTTTCCCTGCCAATACATTTTGTATAAAGATAACTACAAAATGCATAGCACCACACTGTCCTTATCAAAGAATTCACACTCTGGCAGGAGACACAAAAAACTAACGACATAAGTAGATAAGCATTACACTGATGTTAAACAAAATGTTCTAGGAAGGTAAGAGTGACAGTTACTACAGGGGAAGTTTTCAGAGAAGGTTACAGCTGAACTGGAGAAAAGCATTTCAGACAGAGAATAGCCTAGTATGTGAAGGTTCACATTTTGCAGGAAGGACAAGTCATTCAGTGGTAGGTGAAAAGAAGGAGAGAAGACTAGAAATGTAGGCTTGAGTCAGACTGTGAAAAGTTTAGACTTGCTCCAATTAAAATGTGAAACAAGCAAAGATATAAGAATGCTTTAAGTTTTAGTGTGTTTGCTAGTTTGCTTTTAATATGTAATTTTTAGAACAAAAATTAACACAAGCACTAATAGAACTAGACACATCTACCTTAAGTGTGACCAATGGTAAATCACTTATCATATACACTTTGGATTAGTAAACAGACTCTGCAGGAAAATTAGATATGAGGACAGTATTTTGTACATGTTCATTAGGTCAGATTGGTTTATGTTATTTAAATCCTCTGTGTCCTTACTGATATTTTTGTCTTCATGATCTAACAATTACTGAGAAAGGCATGTTTAAAATCTCCTACTGTATTTATGGATTTGTCTATTTCTTAATACCAGATATTATATTTCTTCAGTTCTGTACCATCCATTTGATTTTTTTTTATTTTATATAGATTCCAATTTCCTGGTGTCATAAGAATTACAACATAATGCCCTATTTAATGACACAGAAAATGCTGCACAAGAATAAGCTTTTCAGTCCATTTTTGGACCAAATCTAACTAACCTTTTATGTTGTTCAAAACAGTTTGGTAATTATTTTCCCCAGGCTCTTTCCTTTCTGTCAGCAATCTACTTAAAGCCAAACATACCTCAGTATTTAAGAGCACATCAGTGCTACTCAGTCTGACCTCCACTTTACGCAGAGAAGGGCTGCCCACATGATCAAAGGAGTTTAAAGTCGCACCAAAAATCCTGAATTAGTTACAGATATGTTATCTGGTCACATTTCATAGCTCTCTTCTCTTTCTAGGTGGTTACTTGCCCTTTTAAAAATTTCTGTAAGTTGAAAGAGGGCAATTCTTAAAAGTTGACTGAAACTATAATTCAGTTTCATTAGGTTTGCTTTGGAATAAACATATTAAACCATCAGATGATTTTTATAATGTCTTCAAAACCATGAAGAAAGAAAATAATAAAGAATGGTAAACAAAAGGCATACAAATCAGCACACTGTGGTTAAAAAAAAAAAAAAAATAGAAGAAGGCCTGCCCCGTGAATAAGTTCAGCTTAGGCTCTCACAGTAACAGGCTTTAGCAGAGGAGCACGACTGTTCACAGGCCTTATTAGGATAGTCATTCCCCAGATGGATCCTGAGGTTTGAGAGACATGTTGAGAGAAGCAAGGCCACCCACGTAGGCAGCTAGATATGCTGAATCAACCCTGGCAATGAAGGTGAAGGTGGTGGGGGCAAAATTACCTCACATCCCCCATTACTAATACACTATCTGATCCCCGAGAGCAGGAATTGTTTCTGTTTTGCTCACACTGTACCCCATCACTTAATATAGTGTATGGGATGTGGCAAGTGCTCAGTAAATATTTGCTAGGTTAATAAATGATTCCGCACCAGTTATTTCTTCTCTAAGGCCTTGATTTCCTATAAAGCAGAAGGGTTGGACTAGATCAATATATTCATTTTCAGCTCTAAACTTCTTTGAGTTAGAATTTTTAAATACATCACATAAATGTCAGTCAAGTTATTCCAGGACATCCGGGTCTGAATATACGCCTACTCACAAGGTTTCACAACATCTTATCGCAGTCCAGTATAAGACAAACAATGAATTTACCCTGTTGAAACTACTGAAACTTAATACTTATGTTTCATGGGTGCACATATATGTTGAAACTTATGAAATTGTACACTTTAAATGTGTCCAGTTTATTGTATGTCCATTATACCTTGCTAAAGCTATTAAAACACACACACAAAAGAAACTACCGAAACTGCTCAATATTGCTAAGGCAGTAAAAGATATAAGCTACCTATTGTAGAAATAAAATATGCCTGACCATCCAGCTGAAACAGGAGAGAAGTAGATGCTCATAAAAACAATAATAATGGCAACGGCAAAATTTAGCTCCTTTAGATGTCTGAAGACTCAGAAAAACCCGTTGCCTGGCTTAACCAAGTAATCTTACTATGAAGGAAGCACACTTACTTTTTAAATAGTATAACATATATTTACCTTCCTTAATTATTTGTCAATTAGAAACTACTTTCTAACCTTTTACAACTTTCTCCAAAAATGAAAGTTTAATTATTTTTTAGTCCATTATTTTAAATAGTATCTCAAATAATGAAGCAACTTGACTACATCACAAAACCACTAGTTCATGAAATCAGGTTTTATTATATATACTTGCTAAAGGGAATTCCCTGGTGATCCAGTGGCTAAAACTCTGTGCTTTCACTGCGGACGGCGTGAGTTCAATCCCTGGTCGGGGAACTAAGATCCCACAAAAAAAAAAAGAAAAAAAAAAGAAAGAAAGAAAGAAAAAATAGAAATATATTTGCTAAAGATTGAAATGAGATTAAACATTAAAGTACGTCCTTTATCTTTAAAATTTTTTAATGGTTTTCAAACCACTTCTAATTGTTCCGGGCAGAAAGTCTGGCTTCTAAATATTTCAAAGCCCTTTCTAAATAGTTCAAATCACTAGTTATATATAAGAAACACTGGTAGAAACTATACGGGAATAAGAAGACTCTAGAAAGTATCAAGTCCTCAAACTTAGCACCCAATTTGTGTACACTTGGCTTGACATAAGAAGTCAAAGAGTTATTCAAATATTTATATGAAGGCACATGAAGAGAAACGTCGTAACATACTTTATAATGTGACTAACTGCCAACAACAAGGTAAGGGGAAATCTAAGGCATTCACCGTGGGCAGATTCTAAGAGGAGAAAAAAGTTTATACTGATGACTTTTCCATAGAGTGACTTGTTCCTTCTGATTACTCTTAATTAAATTGTCTAAGCCTGGGCATAAAAATGAAAAAGTCATTATTCAAAGGATACCAAAAGTTTAAAAAGAACAATAGCTGTTTTTGTAACATTTAAAAGAAAAGGTAAACAATTCAAGCTTACTTTAACATAAACATACCATTTCATGAGAAATTGCTGGTGGATATGTAAAGTAGTACAGCCACTGTGTAAAAAGCTAAATACAGAATTACCATATGACCCAGCAATTCCACTCCTGAGTATTTGAAAAGATTTGAAAAACAAGGACTCAAGTAGATACTTGTACACCAACATTCATAGCAGCATTATTCATAGTAGCTAAAAGGTGGAAACAACGGATGACTGGATAAATGAAATGTAGTATATACATACAATGGAATACTTCTCAGCCATAAAAAGAAATGAAGTTCTGATACATGCTGCAAAATGGATGGACCCTGAAAACGTTATGCTAAGTGAAATGAGCCAGATGTAGAAGGACAAATATATTAACTCTAGTTATATGAAATATCTAGAGTAGGCAAATTCACAGAGATAAAAAGGAGATTAGAGGGCTTCCCTGGTGGCGCAGTGGTTGAGAGTCCGCCTGCCGATGCAGGGGACACGGGTTCGTGCCCCGGTCCGGGAGGATCCCACATGCCGCGGAGCGGCTGGGCCCGTGAGCCATGGCCGCTGAGCCTGCGCATCCGGAGCCTGTGCTCCGCAACGGGAGAGGCCACAGCAGTGAGAGGCCCGCATACCGCAAAAAAAAAAAAAAAAAAAAAAAAAAAAGGAGATTAGAAGTTACCAGTGGCTGGGGGTGGGGTGGGGTGGGGGCAGTGGGAAATGAGTGGGGAATAGGGAGTTTTTGCTTAATGGTTACAGAGTTTCTGTCTGGTATTTTTAAAGTTTTGTAAGTAGACGGTAGTGATACAGACGTACAACATTGTGAATATAATTAATACCACTTAATTCTACATTTAAAAATGGTTAAGGGCTTCCCTGGTGGCGCAGTAGTTGAGAGTCCTCCTGCCGAAGCAGGGGACGCGGGTTCGGGTGCCCCGGTCCGGGAAGATCCCACATGCCGCGGAGCGGCTAGGCCCGTGAGCCATGGCTGCTGAGCCTGCGCGTCTGGAGCCTGTGCTCCGCAATGGGAGAGGCCACAGCAATGAGAGGCCCGCGTACCGCAAAAAAAAAAAAAAAAAAAGGTTAAAAATGTCAAATTTTATGATATATTTTTTTCAACCACAATTTTTAAAAAACAGCATTCCACAATCATCCCACATATTAAAATACAAAGGGAAAATGTGCCTTTATGTAAAATGGAGAGAAGTGGTGGTCATCACATTAACCAAGCTGCCCAACTTGGCCACTTGCAGCCTCACTTTATGTGCCTCCTGATGGGACTGATATAATGATCTTGCTGGAAATTCTGACCTGATAATCTTATCAGGAAGAAAGCAGCAAATCTAGAATATGGGATGTTCTGTAGGACAACTGGCCTGGACACTTCAGAAGTTTCACCATCATTAAGAAAAGAGACTGTTGATATGACTGTTCTAGATGGGGGAAACTAAAAAAACACAAGAGCCAAATGCAATGCTGGGACCTTGACTGCATCTGATCTGGAAGAAAAGGAGCTATAAGAGATATCTGGGGGATAATAGAGGAATTTTGAGTTATGAACAGCATGTGCGATGATAGTACTGAATTACTGTTGATTTCTCAGTTACAATAATGGTACATGGGTTATACAAGAGAATGTCCTTGTACTTAGGAAATACATACTTGGGAGGTATTTACAGGTGAAGTGTCATAAAATCTGCAACCTACTTTTGGATCATTTGGCAAAAGAGTGTGTGTGTGTGTGTGTGTGTGTGTGCGCGCATACACGTGAGAGGGGTTAGGAGGGGGAACATTTGGGGTAAGATAACAGTTGGTGAATTTAAATGAAGGATATACAGGTGTTCATGTAGTTTTCTTTCAATTTTACTGTGGGCTTGAAATTTTCAAAATTAAAAAACAAAAGATTAAAAAAATCAGAATTCAGACTTCCCCAGTGGTCCAGTGGTTAAGACTCTGCATTTCTAATGCAGGGGGCACAGGTTTGATCCCTGGTCAGGGAACTAAGATCCCACATGCCGGGCAGCATGGCCAAAAAAAAAAAAAAATCAGAATTCCTCGAAATTTCCTCTTTCCACCAGAGTATACTTAGGAATGCTAAATGTACACAGGGGGAAATACAGCATATTCAGGGCTTTACATACCTTCCACATCATACCAATGCGCACCATTTGTGATCCCATCTTTGAAAGTCTCATCTTCATCTCCAGGACAATGAGGGGCACCAGTTTTCATTATGGGGTGGTTTGAAGCATAGGCTTTTGCCAAGTATTTAAATACTTCATCATCTGAGGTTTTGCTATATATTCCAGTAGCCTTATGTTCTGGAGAATCATCAAAAGGATAGCTTGCTACCACCGAGCCACCATGCAGATTTCCAGAAAGCACAAACCTTTGAAAACATAACCAAATCACATATCATTTTTTAAAGGGAACAGAAAACATGTATTTTAAAATTCTACATCTTTTATAAATGAACTTAGATATTCCTCTTGACACCTAGAAGACAACTCTATCAGCTGTTAGACTAACAACAATAAAAAAAAAAGAAAATGGAAAGAAAGTATTATTAACTCAATAAATTTCAAACAGTTTTTACAGTCCAAGTTAACTTCAAATAACTTTAAATAATTTCCCCATCACTGAAAAAAATAGCTGAATAACACAGTGTAAATTAATGTTTCAGGAGACGTCTTATTCAGGGAACTGTAAAATCATGTATTAAGTTGAACAATATGAACTTGCCACTATTCAACCATGTCTTGACCTACAAAAATTACAATTTCATAGAGTTCAATCTAATTCTTGTACTTCATATTGTGTTAATTTCATAGAAAGCATGGCTGGCATAAATAAATATTTGTTGAATATACGAGTTAGGTTAATAAGTTTCATGCTTTTTATATTACTGTCCAGAGAGAATTTTTAAGATAGATAGGGAGTCTAATTTAAAACAGGATGTGCTTTGCCTCATTCCATTTTCACAGTACACTAAATTCACATTTTCAGGAGAGAAGCCATAGCTGAGAAAATTCAGGGGCGGGGAAAAACCTGAGCTGCTTTCAGATAAAAACAATACAGAACATTGCATCACTGTAAAAGCAGCTCTCTTTCTAGGTGCAAGGTTCCTGGTTGGACCATTAAAAAATAAACTGACATGGAGACAAGGCTGCTTCTATAAAAGAAACATTTTAAACTTTTTGCACTTTTATTGATACTTTTAAGCGAATCCATTTACAATTTGGTCAAATTTATAGATATAGAAATACTGAAGAATGCCTTTTATGGTAAAAGGTAAAGGCAAAAACATGCCAAAGTCCTATTTATACATTTTTCACTCAGGTAACAGTTCAAACCATTACTATGAGTGGAGATTAAACACTTTTCTCTTTGCACTCAAAATTAGATTTTTTGCTTCTGCCTTTTTGTGGCTGAAATAAACTGACCTACAGTAATTCTAAAGGGGGTTGATTTATAACATTTCTTTCTATATGTTTGAAAGAAAATTAAGTCTACGATATGTTTAATTTGAAAGGTTAGGTATGATCAGTACCTCCCAGAGGAGGTCAAACAATGAAAATTACTTGTAACACAGAATCTATTCATCAGAAGACAGAATTTAGCTGATAAAGACAGTGATTAAACACCAGAATAGACTATGAAAGAAGACTAGTTTTACATAATTAAAATTAGCACAGTTCTAGATACCAGAGGGGAATGCCATTTGGTATAGTGGCAATAGCACAGGCTTTAAAACCAGGCAAATATGCGTAAGAACATTTGGTTTTGCAGACATGTCACTCACTAGTAACATGATCAGGAGAAGTTGCTGCCTCTAAATCCATTGAACCCCAGTTTCTCTCTCATCTGTAAAACGGGGATTAATGCTACCTGCCTCCCAGGGTTGTTACAAGAATTAAATAAGATAATACATGTACAATTATCTTCCAGCACAATGACTGTTTTATAGCCCCTGCTCAGCAAATGTTCATTCCTTTGGAGACCTCTAGCATCCTGCTTAGGGAATCACTGCCTTACAGACTATAATTCTACTCACCAGTTCCAATTCTACAATGTTACAGAAACAAAAACTAAGCATCTATTCTAACTCCAATTTACCCATCCCTCCTCCATAGCAAGTTATTAACAATTTACTTTTTGGTTTCTATGCCTAAAATAATTTAAGTACTTCCCCACCACCACCCCACACTGACTTTGGGAAAGTTACAAGAAGGCTGGCCCAGTTCAGACAATCAACTGAGCAACAAATTTTCTTGAGTGTCAACTATAAGCCAAATGTTCTATAGGCACTAAGGAATATATTAGTGAAGAAACAAATACAAAAATGCCCTCATGGCATTCATAGTCTAGTGGGAAAAAAAAAAAAAAGGGTAACTGAATATTCTAAATAAGTGAAGCATGTTACTTTATACGTGTTCAATTAAAATTTTAAATTCCAAGATTCTCTATTAAATGCTGTTTTTCACTTTGTTTGACATTTCTTGTAACACTTCTCAGAAATACTGTTAAAATGGCCTAATCAAATACTTTTAGAACAATGAAATATTTGCAATCTACTTGAGTGATAAAATTAAATTATTAGATTTTCCTTACTCTACTCACATAGTTTTAAAAGCACCAATGCCACTCTGGTAAGGGCGATTTCAAAAGAAAGTGGTATCTATTATAGTGGTTGTAAGATTATTTCTTTTAGTCTTTGTCAAACCAACTTTGTATATCGATCCAATTTTATTTGAAGGGTATTTTATGGTTTCCAATCAAATCAATTCTCTTAAGTGTTTCTCACATTTGACTTCAATATCATATATCATTCCTTGCGTAAGATTTAAAGTAACTGGTAAATATATCATAAAAATTATAAACAAGAGTCTGTAGATATTAAAAAGTCAATCTCCAAGTTAACTTTATTATGGTCCCCAGATAACCCTGTAAATAACTTTAAAAAAATTAAGAAAATTTGATGTCTGATAAACTAAATTCTAAAGGTTTCAGGAAATTGTAGCTATACACCTACCCCAACAATATGATAATGCTTTTCACAAACATACCCAAAAAATCATTTATATGCTAATCTCCTATTAAAGTCTAAGCAGGTATATTTAATTAAAGAACTGTGCCAAAAATATGAGGGTGAAGTAAACTATAAAATCTTTCTTTTAATGATGGAGTTAAAATCTTGTATATTTTCTTGAGCAGATGAGTCAATTATCAGTAGTACAAAATCATGGATTGGATGAAGTATAAAGTGAAACAAAGAAAATAAACTCCACTTTCCCAAGCAGGAGGAAATGAGTGTTAAATTGTTACATATCCAAAACAACAACAAAAATCTATTTCTAATACAGCTGGGTGAATAGGATATCAAGAAATTATTCAAATGATTTATTTCACGAAATACATTGAAAAAGGTAATTTCCCTGTACAGACGGATGTCTGTGGTTTTAGAATTTCCTATCCATAAAGTTGTCTCTATATATTTAGGAATCAATCTCAAATCGTGTATGTGCTTGTTGTTTTTACTTTATTCACATATCAATGTCCCTTGTTACTGATTAATCATTAAATAATGTGCACCTTGAGTTATTTATGATTGAGGATGGAAGGATGTACTTTTCACCCTATATACTCACATACTTTCCCTTCTGATTAGAGTTACATTTGCAAAGAGGGCGGATATGATTAGGGTAGTCCATAGCCACAAAATAGAGCCACTTCCTTTGTAATACCAACTGACACAGATCAGCTTTTAAAATCTTCACAAGCTTCTATCATTGAATAGCCAGCCCAGACCATAACTTTAATCATTAAATACTGGTGATATGAAAGAGTTATCCAAAGAGCACATTTTTGGTCCTAGATTTAAAATTTAAAGCTTTCAGTATAGTCTCAAGGTGACTTGCACCAAGACAAAGCTCATTTTTATTTCTGGTCACAGCAGAAGTAATACTGAATAGAAAAATCTACTCACAGAATTTACATCCCTGCAAAGGTCATGATGGGGCTTTTTAAACGTGTCCTTCAAGCAATACAAACAGTGAATTTGATATATCATCTCAGAAAGGCCCTGGCCATCACAGCTTCTGACAATAAGCTGTATGTTAAAGTGACACTTCTTATGTAAATGTTCAGAGGTCCTGACACCATTATCTTTATTTTTTTATTTTTTATTTTATTTAAATTTATTTATTTATTTATCTATTTTTGGCTGCATTGGGTGTTCATTGTTACACTTGGGCTTTCTCTAGTTGTGGCGAGCTGGGACTACTCTTCGTTGCAGTGAGCGGGGCTTCTCATTGCGGTGGCTTCTCTTGTGGCAGAGCCCGGGCTCTAGGCACGTGTGCTTCAGAAGTTGTGGCACACAGGCTCAGCAGTCGTGGCTTGTGGGCTTAGTTGCTTTGCGACATGTGGGACTTCCCAGACCAGGGCTCCAACCTGTGTCCCCTGCATTTGCAGGCAGATTCTTAACCACTGCACCACCAGGGAAGTCCCGACACCACTATCTTTAAAGGAAAAATCTTCCCGGAAAGCATGTGAAATTAATACCTACAAGGGATCTCAGAAGGAGTAAAGTGAAAGGTAGGAGATAAAAAGAATCTAGAATTGTCATAATGGCCATGAATTTTTCAAGGTCTGCTATATATGCTGAACCTTGTAGAAGAGATGATTCCAAGTCCTAAAGGGAAACTTCTTTGCTCATCATTGCTTGTATCTTATCTGTCACTCAGATATCTTCTTCAAATCAGTATGGAAAGATTAATTGCTTCACAAGCCTTATGAAGACACAAAAATGGGGATATGCTGGCAAAGCCGATGCTTGACAAAAGGAAGAGGTGCATGGTCACTTCAGATATTATTCCACCTGGAATAAGTTCCTTCTTCCTTTATTCCTCTCCTCCACCATTTTGCTGAAAATCCTACCCATCTCTCAAGACTCAGTTCAAGTTCTACCTTCTCCACAGAGATGACCCATATTATTGTAGCCCACACACATTTTGCCAGTAGGAACAATTCCTGTAAGGTTTAACTGGGTACATAAACACACCATATATATATTTATAATATTTTCTTGTTATACACCGATTTCTTCAGGTCCTCGTGCTTCCTTTAAGTTTTTAAATCTCACAGAGCGGTTACTAACACTTAAGGTGTCTATTAAGTGTGACAATTAGCCATTTGGCCCTGGCCCACTAATAATGTGCACAAGTGGCAGCAGAAACCCTTCAGAGTCTAAAATGAAGCTGCTTACAGATGAAGGTTCCAGATCTGTACAAGTTCTCCAGCCAGCCATACCTATATGCTCCACAGCTGAGTCAGAGGTAAAGACTGGAAGTGAATCAGTTTCGGTTAAATAACCAAGAAGATGACCCCAGGAGTGTCATCTGTCACTTCTAGGCTACAGTCTCCCTCCATGCCCGTTAAGAGCACTGACTAAATGCGCGAGTTGAAGTCCCAGCTACAGAACAGGGATGTTAATGCTGTCTGTCTCATCAGGTTGTGGCCAACATAAACTGAGATCATGCAGTCCACGGAAAGGGCTTAGCACAGTGCCTGTAGTTATAAGATAATCGCAATCTTGTCAGTTTATGTATAAAATAAGTGAGCTGACCTAGGTCATCCTTAATGTCTCTTCCGTCGCTCATATTCTACGATCCTGTGAGAACAGGGGCCAGGATGCTAGAAGAGTCTCCCCTCCGGCCAAACAGCGCTCTCTGCATCCTTTGAATAAATGACAGCCTCTAGGCAGCGCTTCTCGGACAATTAGCCGGACAGGAGGCTAAGCGGCCTGGGCCCTGTCCCCGTTACGGGGTGTCGCTCTCCGCCCTCACTACCCCCGTCCCTTAGGCCTGAGAGCACCGTTTGAGCGCTTGCTGAGTGCCGGATCCAGCCTCTGCTCTGGAGGCTCACTTGGATGGGGAGGGGGCGGGGGGGAGGAGGCGGCGGTGGAGGGAGGACGACACTCACTTGTTCCTGCGGATCCACTCGATCAGGGCGCGCACCTCGGGCACGTCGTCCAGGGACGGGGGCTCACCGGTGCTGAACTGGTCCGGGAAGCTGCGGTTGAGGTCGCGGCCACGGCTGTTGTCGCGGCCGCTGGCCCCGGGAGGGCCGCTGTCGCTGAAGCCGCAGTCGCCCTCGTGGGCGCGCTCGAAGCCGTCGGGGTTGAGGCTGGGCAGAACGTACACGTCAGTGGTGTTGAGCAGGCGGACCAGGCGCAGGTCCCCGCGGCGGTAGCCAGCCGCCAGCTCGCGGGCCAGGTAGACGAGCACCTGGCGCGAGACGGTCTCGTCGCCGTGCATGTTGCCCACCAGCTTCACCTGCGGCCGGCCGGGCAGGAGCGGCCCCGCCGCGTCGGGCCCCGTATCGCCGTCAGAAGGCGGCGGCCCCAGGCCCGCCGTGAGGCGCAGCACCCACAGCGGCCGGCCCTCCACCGAGCTGCCGATGCTGAAGAGGCGGGCCAGGCCCGGGGGCCCCGCGGCCGCCGCCTCCCTCAGCGCCAAGCCCAGCTCCTCTTCGTGGTAGTAGCGGTCGAACTGGCCCTTGACCGCCTCGGCGCCCGCGCTCGTCGTCGTCGTCGTCGCCTCCGCCTTCTTGATGTGCGCTGCCCGGGCCGGGCTCCGCAGCAGCAACAGCAGACACAGCAGCAGTGAGACGCGCCCTGGCCGCCAGGGCGGCCGCGCGTCCCAGCCTCTCGCCATCTTCCAGCAGCGCTGCAAACCCGGACCCCGTTCCCTCGGCTCCGCGCTCCGGGAGGCCTTGGCCAGCCGGATCCCCTCCGCTCCTAGCAACCCCATCCCGCCCTCCAGGCCGCAGCCAATCGTGGCCGGCCCTGCTGCGGCGTCACGCCGAGGGGCGGGGCTGTCCTTAAAGCAGCCGATTCCCTCTGGGCGTGCCTTTCTTCTCTCGGGGAAGAGTTTGCTCACTCTCTTCATCGGTCTAGGTTCCTGTCGCTCTCTTTCCCTCCTCCCCGTTTCCCTTCTGCGTTTGCTCCGCTTCTCCTTTACTCCCTCAGTCTCTTCTTTCTGGCTTACCCCTTAAATTCTCACCCCTTTTTCTCTGAGTACTCTCACTAGCTTCCTTCCCATCTTTGTTGCAGCTTTTCCTAGCGGCGCTTTAACGCTTAGAACCGAGAATTGAAAGAATCAAAAGGTTAGAAAGACTCAAAGGACTCGAAAAAACCCAAAGGTTCTAAAGAATCTACCTTGGAAGAGCTAAAAGACGCCTCAGCCCTTTGCACCTTGCACCCCTTCCATCGGAGTCTGTCGCCCAGCGCCTCGGCAGCGGTTGAAGAGACTGGGACACTTGGAGTGGCAGAGGGCTCACTACCTCATTTCAGTTTTTAGTCTCTGTTGAAAGAAGGTGTCTCCTTTATGTACAGTGGAAATCTGTTATGTAGTAGGCTCCCTTTGTGTTAATGGATATATTTCCTTGGTGTTACCCCAGTTTATTTCACTGCCATTGGTTCCTGTGTGTGCTATTCTCAGCCCTGTAGGCAGATTTCATTTCATGATTCACTTGCCCACCTCTCACACCTCTCCTGAGCGAGATACTTGTTTAACTGTGGCCTTAGAATAACATTTTAAAAGCAGCAGGTATGACATTTCTGGAGACGCTTGGTGAGAATAATTCCGGAACACCTCAAAACTGACAAGTACCCTGTTTTATCATCTGGAGAAGAGGCCTTTAAACTGGTCTTCAAAGTAGGCTTAAATCACTTTAGCTTGAAGAAACACAAAACCTCACAATCCTTTTATCAAGTGTGAAATTCTACCCAACAAAGAACATAATTGCAATAACTGTTCTGGTTCCTTCTTTCAGAGCCAAGCGATTCAAGTCTCCTTCCTTGAACTATGATTGAACCCTAATATGAATAGTAAAGGGTTCATTCATTTATCAGATTTTTACTGAGCAACTATTGTGTGCTAGAGCTACGTGCTGGTAAGCAATTCACTCTGCTCAGTTAGAGGTTGGATACAGTTTGTGGTAAGTGGTACAATATGGATATGGGGGCCCAGGTGAGGGAAACCTCATTCAACCCAAGGAGGAGTAAGGGAGAAAGAGAGAAACTAGGGGAGGAAGGGAGGTATTCTGGACAGAAGGAAGAGCAAGCGCCGAAGGCTTGAGAGCAAATACTGCACATTCTGAGAACTGCATGCAGAGCAGGATTGTGAAGGAGCTCACAGGTATGGAGGACACAAGCCAGAGAAGCAGGACCAGAACCCAAAGAGCCTCACAAGCCAGACTCTGGGGAGCACTTGATCTGTAAGACCACGGAGAGCCACTGATGGATTTTAAGCTAGTTTAGAAAAATCTCTCTGACAGTAACATGGAGAATGGAGTGGAAGGACTAAGACTCGAGACCAAGAACCCTGTAAGGAAGATATAATCCGAGAAAACATGAGGCTCTGAACCCTCAAGGACAGTGCCAGTGGAGGTAGAAAGAAGGAAATGGATTTGAAAGACCTTTAGGAGAGAAAGTGGACAGGATCTGATGACAGAGAGAGACAGAGGGTTGTAGGCTGACTTCAGGTTATAGCCAAAGCAACTTGCAGGTGCTCACTGAGGTGTAGGACAGGAGAAAGCGCGGGCTTAGGTGAAGATGATGACTTTAGCACACAGTCACTCTGGTCCTGTGAGCTCCTCTTCTCCTCCCTGCCTGTTTGGTTTAGTGCGCCTTTTACACAGCAGCTGCAACTCATCAGAAACAGAGCCCCAACTCTGTACAGAGACCACTCCTCCCTTCCCCCCCTCCAACCCGGAGTACTTAATCATTACACTGTGTACTTTTAGAATAATCCAAATCAAAGAAGCCCCAGGGGACATGTTAACCTCTAATCAAATATTTCCTTTTCTACCGTTTTCACTCTCCTTTGAAGCCTCTTCCTGCCAACTCACTCCTGCAGCCTCACCTAGTGAGGCAATAAATAAACGTGTGAAGGCAGTGAAATAATGTGATGTAACTTGAGCCACCACCCTCCCAGGAATCCCTGGGCCTCCTGCCTTGTGATTGTAGCCTCTTTTGGGTCTGGAGTCTCCATCCTAAGCAGGTACCCTGTGCTGGTGGTTAGAAATGAAACCCAAAGCTCCCAACCCGGTCACTGCTCACTGGAGGGGAAAACTCCAACTAAATAACTCCAGCTGCCCCTGAGAAATCTTAACCTTGTGACAGGTGTCCCTTTTCTCCTTCCCACAAGGAAAGTCTTGGCCTCACAAGTGAGGGAACTTGGGGAAAGGCTTCTGGTTCACAGAAGCAGAGTGGTAATGACCTGGATTTTTGGAAACAGGGCAGAGCTTTTGAATGGCCTGCCCGACTTCAGCAACCACTTTTTCTAAAAAGACTCTTGGGTAATTGAAGCACACCATAGATCATGAACCTGTAAATGTCACACTGTCTGGCAGAAACACCCACAGACTGACACATTCAATTTGGCAAATGTTTATGGAGCACCCATCTAGTGAAAGGTCTGCTGTGCTGGGTGCACTAGGATTGGAAGATGAATGAAGGATTGTCCTCTTCTAGGAGGCCAGAGTCTAGTGAGGGAGATATAACATAGACAGGACAGAATATTCCCATGAGGCCAGTGCTATGTAACAGGCACTGTGCTAAACCCTTTACATTGGTTGATGCATTTAATCCTCACAACAATCCTGAGTTATGTACTATTATCTTCCCCGTTTCAAAGATAAATAAATATACTGAGGCACCAGATCTCTCACAGCTGGCAAGCCAAAGATCCAGGACTCAAACTCAGGGAGTCTGGCTTCAGAGTCTGTGTGTTTACTCTATGATAAAACTGCTTCTATGTAGTGAACTAAAACAAAACAAAATGAAACAAAAACAAAAAACAAAAAAACCCTTCTATTGGAACACAGAGGAAAAAGCAACTAATTGTGATGGGGAGTCAGAGAAAAGTTCATCAATACTGCTAGACCATGAACTGAGTTCAAATCCTAGATCAGCCATTTTCTAGCTGTTTACAGGCTCCGGACGCGCAGGCTCAGCGGCCATGGCTCACGGGCCCAGCCGCTCCGCGGCATGTGGGATCTTCCCAGACCGGGACATGAACCCGTGTTCCCTGCATCGGCAGGCGGACTCTCAACCACTGCGTCACCAGGGAAGCCCACCTTGAGAGCTTTTTGAAAATACAAGTGTAGGGGGGAATGGGAGTGGCTGCTTGATGGATACAGGGTTTCCTTTTGGGCAATGAAAAAATTGTGGAACTAGATAAAACTGATGGTTGTACAAGATTGTGAATGTACTAAATGCCGTTGAAATGTACAATTTAAAATGGTTAATTTTATGTTATGTGAGCTAAAATTTAAAAAAAACAAAAAAAAACAAACTAACACCCTGAATTCCCTGAGAGTGGGGAGGTAATAAAGAGCATGTATGAGGGTGGGGGAGTTTCAGAGAGAAAAGGAAGACTGGAGGAAGTTCCTGAGAAGTGTGAGACTTTAGGAGAGACACACCTTTAAGATAACTTCAGTGAAGACTTACCATACTTTTCAGGAATCGGATTTGGATTTCCTTTGGATGTGACCGTGCTGAGACAGGGCTGAGTAGAGCTTAGTCTTACTTGGGTTATACCTTATACCTATTGTATAAGTCTGCCCGAGGCTGGTCCTAGATTCTAGCAACAAATTCAAATGAGACCAAGCGCTCTCTTGCCCAGACATAGTCAGGTATGCCCTGATCCAAAGACATCTTCCAATAAAAACAGCAATAAACTAGGACTGTGCGCTGTTACATAAAGGCCCCAGAGCACAACTCACACCTCCCAACCAGAAAAATATTGTTACCAGGGATGCTCTGGCAGTCAGCAATTGCAGCCTCTAATTTTGATGAAAATACTTGCCGAGACTGGATTGGCACAAACAAAGCACATTCACACCCAGCCAGCTGGACTCTATCTCAAGAGCACAAGATGAAGAATTTCCAGAAGGTGAAGAGATTGATACTATTTATGGGAACAATCTGCAGTCATCTCTCTGTTACAGGTCTGGGTGAAAACGGTGTAAGGGAATGATAGCAGTTACCAGGACAAAGCAGTTACTGAAATGCTGCAAGCCCACAGAAAAGCCAAGGCTCCCCAGGAGACCCTGAGTGCCAGGGACACAGAACAAAGCAGTGGGTTTGCAAAATGACCCTTATAAGAAGGAATTACTAGCTCATATGCTCAATAGAGAAGGGAAACACTTTATGCAGAAAGGAAAGAATGACAAGGAAACCAGATAAAACAGGTGGAACTGATGCAACCAAAGACAAGACAGCATAGATGGCAATTATAGCAAATCTCTAGGGACACCAGAGCAGATGTTCCTGTCAGGTTCTCTAATGCTGCTTCCCAATGCCATCCTACCCCCCAACTCCCATCTTTGCTCCTTACCCAGCACTTCATTCTACTCTACAAGTCTTCCATCCATTTATTAATTCATGCAATAGAACTTGACTAAGCACAGTCTCTGTGCCAGATCCAGTACAAGGCTCTGGACATAGAAGTAAGGAAAACACAATTAAGAGCAGATTAAGAAGAGCCTCAGCACCTTAAGAACTAAAGAATTATGGTATCCCATTCCCAAAATAAAACTCAAATTAGAATTTTATTTTTCAAAATGACACAAACCTTATATATATTCCAAAATCAAAATAGCTTCCTTCTAGATTTGAGGATGAGAAAGTTCAGATTACATTAAAGATGAATGTTTCTCTCATTTTGATGTTCCTGCTTTGCCAGTGCCTTAAGGGGTAACCTAGCTATGGGCCTTTTCCCAGCCCTTAAAAAGCTCTCAAGAGGGAGGATGATGCTTGCCTTTCTGGGTACAATGGCTGCTCTTCTCTTTCCCAATTTCTGGTAACCACCATGGTTGTTAATGAGTGGAAGGAGAATAGGATGGCAGCAAGGGGAGGAATTAATATGCTGGAAAAGGGGCCAGCTTTCTTGATGACAAAAATCCCACAGAATCATCTGGGCTCTCACATCAGGACACTGAATGAACTTTTAGTAGTTGAGCTTCAAGATGTGCCGAAGGTTTTGAGAGGAGGAACACCAAGATATCAGAGGGATGAAATGACTTCCATCCTAATGATAAACTAAATCATTTCATACTTTTAACACTATCTAAACATATAAAAATTGGGAGGTTATATGACCCAAATCATAAAGCTATGGCTTCGGCAAAAGTGGCCTTGTCCATCATATCCTTGAACACTAGAATTAGAGATCACTTCTTATAAACGACCTCAGGGACCATTGGAATCCAGTGGCTAAAGTCTGGGAATAATGTTAAAACAGGCAGAACTTGAAGAATGGCAGGTCCACAGAAAAGCAGTATAGGTATGGGTCAAGACCAGGGAGGAAAAGAGAGTTCCTGAGATGGCCTCCAACAGCTAAAATAATTAGGCTTGGAACCTGAGAACTGTAAAGAAAGAAAGTTTCCAGTTATAAGCTGGGGACTCCCCTGGTGGTGCAGTGGAATCTGCCTGCCAATGCAGGGGACACGAGTTCAATTCCTGGTCCAGGAAGATCCCACATGTCGCGGAGCAACTAAGCCCATGCACCACAATTACTGAGACGGCACTCTAGAGCCCGCAAGCCACAACTACTGAGCCCAAGTGCCACAACTACTGAAGCCCATGCACCTGGAGCCTGTGCTCCGCAACAAGAAAAGCCACCACAATGAGAAGCCCACGCACCACAATGAAGAGTAGCCCCCGCTCGCCGCAACTGGAGAAAGCCCGTGTACGGCAACAAAGACCCAATGCAGCCATAAATAAATAAATAAATAAATTTATTTTTTAAAAAAAGCTGGACAGTGGAAGAGGAGTTAAAAGCCAATGATTTACCGTGTAGAGTTGGGTTCTAAAGGCAAGATTAAATAATCAAAGGAGAATATGAAAGAGAGAATGTCAACATGTTAGTAAGGTGTGGCAGGCCTGCTAGGAAGCCTAGATGGGATTTTGGCTACTGGGCCCAACAGAATGTTGCTTACGTGGCACTTCTCTTCCAGTTCCTAAGTTCACCTGAGAGGCCATACAAGCCGAAACCTAAATGGAATTGGTTCATGGATGGTTAGTATGCCCATAGCTGAGAGATGTGCAACAAATTAAGTGAGATTAGAAATGTCTAGACTACACTACTGGGCATAGATCCAGAGAAAACTCTAATTCAAAACATATACATGAAAAAAAGAAATAGAAAAGGTACATGCACCCCACTGTTCATTGCAGCACTATTTACAATAGCCAGGACATGGAAGCAACCCAAGTGTCCATCGACAGACAAATGGATAAAGAAGATGTGGTACATATATACAATGGAATACTACTCAGCCATAAAAAAGAATGAAATAATGTCATTTGCAGCAACATGGTGGACCTAGAGATTATCATACTAAGTGAAGTAAGTTAGAAAAAGAAAGAGAAATATCATATAACATCACTTATATGTTGAATCTAAAATATGATACAAGTGAACTTATTTACAAAACAGAAACAGACTCACAGACATAGAAAACAAATTTATGGTTACCAAAGGGGAAAAGGGGTGGGGGAGGGATAAACTGGGAGTCTGGGATTACCAGATACAAACTACTGTATATAAAATACATAAACAACAAGGTCCTACTGTATAGCACAGGGAACTATCCTCAATATCCTGTAAGAAACCATAACGGAAAAGAATATGAAAAAGAATATGTATATATGTGTGTGTGTGTGTGTGTGTGTGTATATATATATATATATATATATATATATATATATATAACTGAATCACTTTGCTGTACTCCAGAAACTAATACAACATTGTAAATCACCTATACTCAATACAAAAAATTTTTTTTGAAAAGAAGTGTCTGGGGGAATTCCCTGGCGGTCCTGTGGTTGGGACTCTGTGCTCACACTGTCCAGGGCCTGGGTTGGGAAAATAAGATCAATCCCTGGTCGGAGAAATAAGATCCCACAAGTTGTGCAGCACGGCCAAGAAAAAAATGAAGAAGTGTTTGGGCTGTATCTCTGACTTGTGGTTGTCAGTGATTTAAAGAATGATTGGTTTCAGGGATGGCATGAATCCCAAGCCAGGATAATCGGAGTTTTCTAACTGCAACAGATGGAAAGGTGATTTCTTCTCTGTTCAGTTGGAAGGCCATGTGGATGAAAGCTTAGACTTGCTTGAAGACAAACTCCAATTTCATGGGGACAATGGAATTTGGAGAATGAAGCCAACATGCAAAGAGAGGTAGAGAGGAGAGGACACAGGGAGAGTGATCTGAAGGGCAGTTCCACCTCTGACCTCCATGGTTTGGTTGCAAAAGGCAATACATTTTGTTTCCACTTAGACTAGTTTAAGTTGTGTTTCTTTAACTTTTATCCAAAGAATCCTATCCTAGCAAAGCCATCTGGCAATATTACTGAAGGAAATTAATTGCCTGAGGAATTTATTAAAAGTTGCACGGGTACTACCATATATCAACTAGAATGGTTAAAATTTTTTAAATTGACAATACCAAACGGCAAAAATGTGGAAAAACTGGGACTCTCAGACATTGCTGAGGACAAGGGGTAAGATGATAAACATAAAATAAAACAACTTTTTGTCATTTTCCAATAAAGTTACACATACACCTTTCCTATGAGAGAGATTCCACTTCTAGGTCTTTACCCAAAAGAAATGAAAATATATGTCCACAAAAAGATGTACAAGAATGTTCTTAGCAGCTTTATTCATGATAGCTGCAAACTGGAAGCAACTCAAATGAGAATGGATAAACAAATTGTATATAGTTATAAAATGGTATAACACTTAGCAATTAAGGGTAATGAATTACAATAATGTGGCTGAAACTCAAAAACCTTACATTGAGCAAAAAATGCCAGACACAAGAGTACATAGTGTATGATTCCATTTGTATTAAGTTCTAGTAACAGGCAAAACTAATTAGTTATGGTGATAAAAATCAGGAGAGTGGGAGGAGGAGTTTGTTTGGGAGGAGACATTGACTGAAATAGGCACAAGGGAAATTTCTGAGGTCGTAGAAATGTTCTATAGGGTGGCAGTTACATTGATCTATATATTTGTCAAAGCTCATCAAACAGTTCATTAAAGTTTGTGCATTTTATGTAAATTATACCTCAATAAAAAAGAATATTTGTACACCCATGTTCATAGCAGCATTATTTACGATAGCCAAAAGGTGGAAGCAATACAAGTGCCCATTGACAGAAGAATGGATAAACAAAAGTGGTGTATACATACAATGGAACATTATTCAGCTATCAAAAGGAAGGAAACTCTGGGCTGCCCTGGTGGCGCAGTGGTTAAGAATCCACCTGCCAATGCAGGGGACACGGGTTCGAGCCCTGGTCTGGGAAGATGCCACATGCCACGGAGCAACTAAGCCCGTGTGCCACAACTACTGAAGCCCGTGCACCTAGAGCCCGTGCTCCGCAACAAGAGAAGCCACCGCAATGAGAAGCCCACGCACCGCAACGAAGAGTAGCCCCCACTTTCCGCAAGTAGAAAAAGCCTGTGCGCACGGCCAAAAATAAATAAATAAATTTATTTAAAAAAAGAAAAAAAAGGAAGGAAATTCTGACACACTCTACACCATGGACGAACGTTGAGGACATTATGCTAAGTGAGAGGAGCCAGTCACAAAAAGAAAAATACTGTATAATTTCACTTATATAAAGTACCAAATAGTCAGATTCATAGAGGCAGAAAGTAAATGATGGTAGCCAGGGGCTGGGAAGGGGAGGAGGGAATGGGCATTATTGTTTAATGGGTACAGAGTTTCCTTTTTGCAAGATGGAAAGAGTTCTGGAGATGGATGTTGGTGACGGTTGCACAACATTGTGAATGTACTTGATACCACTGCACTGTATATTTGAAAATTTTTCAGTAAAATTATGGTAAATTTTAAGTTATGTGTATCTCAGCACAATTTTTTTAACATCTTTATTGGAGTATAATTGCTTTACAATGGTGTGTTAGTTTCTGCTTTATAACAAAGTGAATCAGCTATACATATACATATATCCCCATATCCCCTCCCTCTTGCATCTCCCTCCCTCCCACTCTCCCTATCCCACCCCTCTAGGTGGTCACAAAGCACCGAGCTGCTCTCCCTGTCAGCACAACTTTTTTAAAAAAGAGTATTGAAAAAAGTTGCACAGGGACTATGATTGTCTCCTTTTTATTTTGCCAGGTGAGACACAAAAAAAACAACAAACAACCTGCCATCTACTATTACCTGCATTTCACAAAAGGAGGGATATTTTTGAAGGTAAAAAAAATGGAAGAAGGACATAGTCTCACAATAAAGAACAGCTCTTTACCCCAAAATGACATTTGGACATGTTCTCCCATGTTATTCTTACTCTTCTTATTTCATTACAGATTAATTAAAAAAAAAATTCCCATATCAGCAGCTGTTTGGAGACCAGAGTTTGGAACTGCTACCACTAGCTACTACAAAGTAGGGGTGGATGGCATCAAAAGCAGTGATAAAAAGCCCGAGCCCACCGAACCATTATTTGACCCAACATGACATTTCCGGTGTCCTGAAACCATGTTTTCATTCACGTGTAGAGACTATCACACAAAAATATCCCAGAGACAGCTTCTGAAAGACTGAATGAAGATCAGAGAGACCTCTTCACCAGAGGATGACAGTGAGGACTGGGGACACAATGTTCTTCTCACCCTGACACCCTCAGAAAGCACACTTGTGACTTTCCTGCATCTATGTTCTAATTTGTGTGCCTTATATAGGGCGCCTGCTTAGCGTGCAAAAGCTCTTGCAGCTGCAGCTTCACAGAAGCCAGGAAGTGAAGCAACCCAAAGTTGACACAGCCAGGAAGGCTGAGTCTGCGTGGGAAGTGGCAAGGTGAGAAGAAAATGCAGTAAGTGTGAAACCACAAGGAAATTCAGAGCTGGTTCCAAGGTTCAACCTTTGCAGTGAGTGGTGTCCCAGAAAATTCTGGGTGCCTGAACGCTAAGTTTCATGTGCCCGTTTAGGAAAGAGGTGAACAGGCATTGCGAAGTCCAGGAATTTTCAGGGTCTATATGCATTCTACTGACTTCACATTCTTTAAGTAGCATTAAAATATTCTATTAAATTAGCACAACAAAATTCTTATTGATACATCCAGAATGATTTATGTATTATGAGAGCAAGATACAGTTGAAAGGAATCGGTGTCGTGTGATTTAATATGATAATCCCAGCATTTGTAGACATATAGTACATCAAATAAGACTTTAAATATATTTTGTATGTTGTTTCCTCCCAGGTAAGTAGCTGCGATATCAGAAAAAAAATCTGATGGGTTACGACACATTTTAAAAAATAACATACTTTCAGAAAAATCATAAATAAGAACAAAAACTTTTTTATGTCCCTCCAGTGGGGATTCCCTTTCATCCTGCTCAAGCTCTCAAACCCTATGCCAGTTTGTGCACCCATAGGACGGCTCTCCTCCACCCTCCTTGGGCTCTGATACCCTCACCAGGTCACCCCTATGCACGGACATTTTCCTCAACTGGCTCAGACTCTAAACCCTGCTCTGAGCCACCACCATCACCACTGCTCCATGAGGACACCATTCTCACCTTGCACAGGCTCCAGCTCCTTGCATTCCACCAGAGGCACCCTGCTCAGATTCGGACACCCACCCTGTGCTGAGTTGCTCCCCTGAGGGGATGCTCTCCTTGCTCCACTCAGGCTCTGACACCCCATACTGGGTTGCACCATTGCATGGATGTCCTCCTCACTTTGCTTGTCAGTTTATCTTCCTTGTTCAAACATGTAGGTCATATTTTGCAATACCTGTAATTGTTTTGCCTTATTTCTAGATTTACATAGATTCAACTTCACGACAAGTCTTGTTATATCCTATTTTCCCCATTCCCTTGTTTTCTGTTCTGAAATGTCTTAATTGGCTGGATTTTATCATCAGGTAGCTTTTTTTTTTTTTTTTTTAATGTCTGCATTGGGTTTTCGTTGCTGTACGCGGGCTTTCTCTAGTTGCGGTGAGCAGGGGTTACTCTTTGTTGCAGTGCACAGGCTTCTCATTATGGTGGCTTCTCTTGTTGTGGAGCACAGGCTCTAGGCCCGTGGGCTTCAGTAGTTGTGGCACGCGAGCTTAGTAGTTGTGGCGCAAGGGCTTACTTGCTCCACGGCATGTGGGATCTTCCCAGACCAGGGTTCGAACCTGTGTCCCCTGCATTGGCAGGCAGATTCTTAACCACTGCACCACCAGGGAAGTCCCCAGCTTTTTCAAAAAGTATTTGTATGTGCCTTACCTGACCCAAGCCATGGCATTTTTGAGACTATTTGTTGGTTTCCTTCATACACAGAAATTTGGCTGGGTATAAAATTCTTGGGTCACCTCATTTCTCCTTAGAACTTTGTAAACATTGCTCTATCATCTCCTAGTGAGGATCACTGTTGTGAGTAAGTTTGAACCCAGATTTACCTCTTCCTAGTACACATGGCTTGTGTTTTTTTGCCTAGATATACATAGGATTATTCACTTAATTCATGAGTTTAGTCATTTCATGTGGCCATGTCATATCTCTATGCTTCTGTGTTAATTTTTCCTACAACACAGTGTATCCTTTAAATTTGTGGATTCTGTTCTTCATTTCAGGAAAGTATACTTTTCTCTTTGAATACTTTTATTCTCCATTTGCTGTACTCTCCACCTCAGGGACACCAAATACATTTATATATAGTGGATTTCTCTTGTCACTTATCAATGTATATCATTTCTATAACTGCAAAATTCTATGTAGTTGTAAGGTGTCTTAGCTCAGGTTTCTACAACAAAATAACATAGACTGGGTAGCTCATAAAAAACAGAAAATTGTTTCTCACGTTTCTGGAGGCTTGGGACGTCCAAGATCAAGGCACCAGCAGATTTAGTGTTTGGTGAGGGCTCACTTCCTGGTTCATAGATGGCTATCTTCTCACTGTATCCTCACACAGTCAAAGGGGCAAGAGAACTCTCTGGAGTCTCTTTTGTATGGGCACTAATCCCATTCATGAGGTCTCCACTCTCATGACCTAATCACCTCCCAAAGACTCCACCTCCTAATACCATCATATTGAGGGTTAGGATTTCAACATATGAATTTTGAGAGGACACAAACATTTAGTCCAGAACATAAGGATCATAATTATTGTTACAAGTGTGATCCAAATATGGGAATTTTACTGTTCTTTCTCAGTTCAGATACTAAAAACTTTGTGAATGACCTTTAGTGTGTGTTTGAGTGTGTGTGTGTACACATTTGAGCATTATGTACTTTTCTTATGAAACAGTAAAAAAAAAAATCAAGCATATGCTACACGTGTGCCACTGTTTACAGCAATATTGAAGGGGAGAAAATAATGTTTATTTAGGAACAGACATACCACAAGGTCCAGGTTTTATAAGCATGTGAATGTGTGATAATGGTGTTGTAGGCTGAGATAAAAGATAACACAGTAGTCAGTTTGTTTTCCAAGAACTACAGTGACCAAGCAATACTTAGAACTAATTTTTAGTTAACGTTAAATAATGCTTCAAAACTGTACAAGGCAAAGACATAAGCACTTTACATGTGTTAACTCATTCAATGCTCAAACTAACTATACAAAACAAATATTATTAGACCATCATTCAATAAAGAGATCAAGCCTCAGGAAAGTTAAATAAATTTCCAGAGTTGCCTCACTGCTAAATGGTAGAGTGGGTTTGGAACCAGAGTTTCCCAAAGCAGTGTTTCCACATTAATCCTCTCTCTCTCCCATCTTCTGCTATAGTGGGAAGTCCTGAAGGACAAAAAGAGATGTGTGTGCCTCTAAAGGGTATTCATATTTTAAGAAGTCAAATCTGTTGGTTCCCACGAATGCATATTATCTTTACAGCAATATATGTCAGAATTGTAAAACATATGGACTGTAAAACTTCTCTAAAAAGTCATTTTTAGTCACTGTCACCCGGCCTTTTTTCAACTATTCCCTAGATCCTTTCAGTTAATGTTCCAAAAGGCACTCAAGTTCAACATATTTAAAGGGAAATCCATTGTTTTACCCCCAAGGACTTTTTCTTCCTCCCAGTTTATTCACTGACACCTCCCTCTCCCTTGCTTTCTACGTACCATTAGTCATCAAAATTTATTGCTCCTGTCTTTTCATTCCCTCATTTTCTTTTTCTTTTTTTTTAAATACTTATTTATTTTGGCTGTGCTGGGTCTCAGCTGAGGCACGTGGGATCTTTGTTGTGGCATGAGGGATCTTTAGTTGTGGCATGCGAACTCTTTTAGTTGCGGTATGCACGTGGGATCTAATTCCCCGACCAGGGATCAAACCCAGGCCCCCTGCATTGCGAGCGCAGAGTCTTAACCCACTGGACCACCAGGGAACTCCCATCATTCCCTCATTTTCTTGAATCTGTTCCTTTCCATTCAAAATGTCACCACTCTAATTTAGCTTCTGCCCTGACATGGTATGTTGCATTGTTCGAGGGCTTGATTAATCTCCTGTCCTGTCATCCTTCTGCCCTCTCTCTACTTTTATCTCATACACAGGTTCAGACCTGTCCTTCTAAGCAGTGGTCTTCAAACCCTTTTGAAAGCACACTCTACCAATAAAAATGCTTGAGCATGAATTCCTACTATAGTTATTTATTTCTAACTAATGTATACATATGACTTTGTACACATATACATGTACTTTGTAAAATGTACAGAAAAATAGAAAGTAAAAGGAAATAGAGAGGAAATGAATACTTTAAATTTTTATTTGCTTTCTTAAAGGTACAAAATCATTTTTGTTCTCCCTATAATTGAATAAATGTCACTGTTTTTTTAAATTATTGGTTAATAATTTGTGATGCAGAGCTTCACAAGTATGTTTCTAACTTCACTGTCTTTTGAAAATAGGTTTTAATTGTCATCATAGCTGAAGAAGATATTCACAAAGTTACATAGTACCAAATGCACCAAAAATGCATTACTGAATCCTATTATTCATTTTCATCCACCAACTATGCAAAGTGGTTTTTTTACAATTAATCTTTTATTTATTTATTTATGGCTGCACTGGGTCTTCGTTGCTGCGTGCGGACTTTCTCTAGTTGCAGCGAGCAGGGGTTACTCTTTGTTGGGGTGCATGGGTTTCTCGTGGTGGATTCCCTTGTTGCGGAGCATGGGCTCTAGGCGCGTGGGCTTCAGTAGTTGTGGCTCGCGGTTCTAGAGCACAGGCTCCGTAATTGTGGTGCATGGGCTTTGTTGCTCCGTAGCATGTGGAATCTCCCCAGACCAGGACTCCAACCGGTGTCCCCTGCATTGGCAGGCGGATTCTTAACCACTGCACCACCAGGGAAGTCCCATCAAAGAGTTATTCTTGCAAGCTCATTGAAAGATATTATAAGTCTACATCTGGAATATTAATAGGTTAGAAGATTGTTTCCAATTTTTTTAAGCATGTAAATATAAATTTTTCATAGGCAATGATACAGTTGTATTAATTTCAGGAATAAAATAATAATGGAAACATTTCCAGGCATTTCAAATAAAATGCTCTCTCAATAAAAAGTGTTTATTTGCAAAAGCAGTTACTTTTTCATTCATTGTTAACACCATCTTTTCCTTAAAGGTACTGGTTAAATAAATGTATTTATTATTTTAATATCTGTTAGGTAGCACAGTATTGAAAGTCACTTGTCATAACAGAAAAGGTCAGGAATTTTGGAACACCGGTCTTTTTGTAAGAGAATAAGTAATTCATCTTTAAATTGACAATTCTTTTAACTCCTTCACCCTCAAGTGACCCGTGAACCTGTTTGATACAATTGATTTTTACTGTTGCTCCCCATCTCATTACAATATTATAAAGGTTCTGCCACTTAAAAATTTGGGGGGTTTGTTTTTGTTTTTATGAAAATGCTCTTAACAATGACACCCTAGAGCACACAAATTCCTCTCAGGAGATTTCTCTTACCATTATGACACAACTTCTGTACAGACAAGTGTGGGTACCAGCATGAATTGATATATTAGATATCAGTAAAGTTTAATTTTTTTTAAAGAAAAATAAATAGAAATTGTAATATTTTTTCTGTATCCTAAGGCAGCATCTAATGTACACTCAGGAAAGAGCACAGGTACCCCCTTTGGAGGTCACTGTAGTAAAACATTGCTCTGACCCTGTCCCTCTTCTGCCAGGAGGCCAACGTCAGCAATGCACTGTTTGGCCTGAGCCAGTCCTTCTACTGGGCACAGTCTGACCTTAGCAACTTAGTTGCCAGTTATGGTTTTCTCGCCTTGTGTCCTCATTCGTCAATGCTTGGGATTGAGTCCCGGATTGAAAATAAATAGATGATAGATACATAGACAGATAGATAGGTAAATAGATAAAGTAATAACAACAACAATAATAGCAAATACTACAGCGCTTACTCCTTGCCTAGTATTGTTCTGCGTGCTTTACATACATTTATTTAATCCTCGTAACTCTCTAAAATAATATTATTATCCCCATTTTACAGAAGATAAAACTGAGACACAGAGATTATACAACTTCCCCAAAGTCACTGACTAGTAAATGGTAGAGGTGGGTGGGTTGGAGTCTAGGCAGTTTAACACCAGAGCCTGTGCTTATAGCACTTCATTGTTCTGCCCTGTCTCATGCCAACTTGTCATGGCTAATTGTAACAGGGGTGGAGAGGCATTGCTAAGTCAGACAGCTTTCAGCCAATAACATGGCCGATCCCAAGTTCAATATGAGGCAGTGCTGCTTCTGAGTGGATCAGATACTCAAGTTCAGAAACGCTGGCACTGGTTGGGGGTTGAAATATGAAAAAAGACTGGGAGCCAGAAATGGTTCAAAAGCTAGAGTGAAAAACAGAGACTGTGGTTGAGTCCAAGGAAAAGGATCTGGTTGCCAAGGAATAGGGTGACAGAGGAATACGAACAATAGCCACCAGTTGTTAATGCTAACTATGTCCCAAACACTGTCTTATTCACCTTATGTTCATTGTCTCTTTAACTCTTACGGTGGCCCTGTAAAGAAGGTACTGTTATGACTTCAATTTCTAGACAAAGAAACTGAGGCTTAGAAAAATGAAGCCATTTTCCTAAGCCCCATGGCTAAACTAAGTGGCTCAGCCAGGATTTGAACCTAGGTATGTCTGAATTACGTATGCTAAAGGATGGTTTGGTGTGGAGGAGTGCTCCAACCACTGTCTCTCCATAATTTCTATTAGTTTGCCCAAAGCCACCTCAAATACCTCAAATAAATATACAATCTAAGGAAAAACAACTCTGTGAATGCAATTTCAACACAAGACCTCCTCCAGATTGCTGTATCTTTGATCTGGTCCAGTCTTATTCCAAAGGTGTACTCTTAACGCTGGAGCGCTATACCTCCTCACCACTGCAAGTGTCAACAGATAAGAAAGACAAGAGTAAGCCTGCACTTGCACGCCCCTCCCCTCAACTTTGAGTTTAGAGCAAGTGACACAATGAATCCAGAATTGCATATGGTGCCCAGTGGCAGCTTTGGTGGGAGAAACATCCATTTGCAGGGGCTACAGTTTCAGCAGTGGGGTAGTGTCCAGTGCCTCTGGGGACCGTGGTCCAACCTGTGGCATTCAATGTTTCAGCACTTGTCACAGAATCTCCCTGGACTGACTTATGGCAACATTTAGGCTGTGGTCCTGACTGCTGCTGGGACTGCCGCCACCCCCTGCCACCCCGACTTCTTGTTTTGACCATTTTCAGAGCCTATTTCTCCATCCTTCCTAGCAATAGCTCTTCAGCAAATTTTCTTTTGTGCTTAAATCACCTAGTTTCTGTTGCTTGCAACTAAGAATTCTGACTGAACAATGATCAAATTTGCATTTACATTGTTTCTATCACAGTGCACCATATTTCCAAAATTTTAAAAAGAATTAATAGTAGATTGGTTCAAGATGGCAGAGTAGAAGGACGTGCTCTCACTCCCTCTTGCTAGAACACCAGAATCACAACTAACTGCTGAACAATCATCTACAGGAAGACACTGGAACTCACCAAAAAAGATACCCCACATCCAAAGACAAAGGAGAAGCCACAGTGAGATGGTAGGAGGGGCACAATCACAATAAAATCACATCCCATAACTGCTGGGTGGGTGACTCACAAACTGGAGAACACTTACACCACAGAAGTCCACCCACTGGAGTGAAGGTTCTGAGCCCCACCTCAGGCTTCCCAACCTCGGGGTCCGGCAACGGGAGGAGGAATTCCTAGAGAATCAGACTTTGAAGGCTAGCGGGATGTGATTGCAGGACTTCAACAGGACTGGGGGAAACAGAGACTCCACTCTGGAGGGCACACACAAAGTAGCGTGCACATCGGGACTCAGGGGAAGGAGCAGTGACCCCACAGGAGACTGAACCAGACATACCTGTTAATGTTGGAGGGTCTCTTGCAGAGGCAGGGCATGGCTCTGTCTCAAAGTGAGGACAAGGACACTGGCAGCAGAAGAACTGGGAAGTACTCCTTGGCGTGAGCACTCCCAGAGTCCGCCATTAGCCCCACCGAAGAGCCCGGGTAGGCACCAGTGTTCGGTCCCCATCAGCAGACAAGTGGATTGAAGTTTTACTGAACTCTGCTCACCAGAGCAACAGCCAGCTCTACCCACCACCCGTCCCTCCCATCAGGAAGTTTGCACAAGCCTCTTAGATGGCCTCATCCACCAGAGGGCAGACAGCAGAAGCAAGAAGAACTACAATCCTGCAGCCTGTGGAACAAAAACCACATTCACAGAAAGATAGACAAGATGAAAAGGCAGAGGGCTATGTACCAGATGAAGGAACAAGATAAAACCCCAGAAAAACAACTAAATGAAGTGGAGATAGGCAACCTTCCAGAAAAAGAATTCAGAATAATGACAGTGAAGATGATCCAGGACCTCAGAAAAAGAATGGAGGCAAAGATCGAGAGGATGCAAGAAATGTTCAATAAAGATCTAGAAGAATTAAAGAACAAACAAACAGAGATGAACAATACAATAACTGAAATGAAAAATACACTAGAAAGAATCAATAGCAGAATAACTGAGGCAGAAGAATGGATAAGTGACCTGGAAGACAGAATGGTGGAATTCACTGCTGCAGAACAGAATAAAGAAAAAAGAATGAAAAGAAATGAAGACAGCCTAAGAGACCTCTGAGACAACATTAAATGTAACAACATTCACATTATAGGGGTCCCAGAAGGAGAAGAGGGAGAGAAAGGACCTGAGAAAATATTTGGAGAGATTATAGTTGAAAACTTCCTTAACATGGGAAAGGAAATAGCCACCCAAGTCCAGGAAGCACAGAGAGTCCCATACAGGACAAACCTAAGGAGAAACACGCCGAGACACATAGTAATCGAATTGGCAAAAATTAAAGACAAAGAAAAATTATTGAAAGCATCAAGGGAAAAATGACAAATAACATACAAGGGAACTCCTATAAGGTTAACAGCTGATTTCTCAGCAGAAATTCTACAAGCCAGAGGGAGTGGCATGATATACTTAAAGTGATGAAAGGGAAGAACCTACAACCAAGATTACTCTACCGGCAAGGATCTCATTCAGATTTGATGGAGAAATCAAAAGCTTTACAGACAAGCAAAAGCTAAGAGAATTCAGCACCACCAAACCAGCTCTACAACAAACACTAAAGGAACTTCTCTAAGTGGGAAACACAGGAGAAGAAAAGGACCTACAAAACCAAACTCAAAATAATTAAGAAAATGGTAATAGGAACATACATATCGATAATTACCTTAAACATGAATGGATTAAAGGCTCCAACCAAAAGATACAGGCTCACTGAATGGATACAAAAACAAGACCCATGTATATGCTGTCTACAATAGACCCACTTCAGACCTAGGGACACATACAGAATGAAAGTGAGGGGATGGAAAAAGATATTCCATGCAAATGGAAATCAAAAGAAAGCTGGAATAGCAATACTCATATCAGATAAACTAGACTTTAAAATAAAGAATGTTACAAGAGACAAGGAAGGACACTACATAATGATCAAGGGATCAATCCAAGAAGAAGATATAACAATTATAAATATATATGCACCCAACATAGGAGCATATTTTCTAAATAAAAGTAAATGAATAAATAAGAAAGTGAAAAGACAACCCACAAAATATTTGCAAATCATATATCTGATAAGGGATTTAGGTATTTAGGGATAAGGTATTTAGGGATAAGGGATTTAGGGATAAGGGATTTAGGTATTTAGGGATAAGTTATTTAGGGATAAGGTATTTAGGGATAAGGGATTTAGGGATAAGGTATTTAGGATATATAAAGAATCTTAACAACTCAAAAATAAGAAGAAAAATAACTCAGTGAAAATTTGGCAAAAGACTTGAATAGACATTTTTTCAAAGAACAATTGCAAATGGCCAATAAGAACATGAAAACATGCTCCCCATTATTACTCATTAGGGCAATGCAAATGAGAACCACAATGAAATTGCTAAAAGGTACCGAGTTTCTTTTGGAGACAATGAAAATGTTCCAAAACTGATTGTAGTGATGGTTGCACAACTGTGAATGTACTAAAACCCATGGAATTGTACACTTTAAATGGGTGAATTGTATGCAGGTGAATTATATCTTAATAAAGCCATCACCGGAAACCCACAATGAGATGCCACTTTACACCTACTAGGATGACTAAAATAGAAAAGACCGACGATAACAAATGATGACAAGTATGTCGAAACATTGCACCCCTCATATGTGGCTGGTGGGTTCATAAAATGATGCAGTCACTTTGAAAGTTCCTCAAAATGTTAAACATAGAGTTACCATATGACCCAGCAATTCCCCTCCTCAGTATATACACAAGAGAAATGAAAACATAGTCCACACAAAAACCTGTACATGAATATTCATAGAAGCATTACTCACAATAGCTAAAAAGTGGAAACAATCTAATTGTGCATGAATTGATGAATGAATAAGCAAAATGTGGTATATCCATACAATGGAGTAATATTTGACCATCAAAAGAAATGAAGTCCTGATACATGCTATACCACAGATGAATTTTGAAACCATCATGCTAAGTAAAAGAGGTCAGACATAAAAGACCACATATTGTGTGATTACATTTATAAGAAATGTCCAGAATAAGCAAATCCATAGAGACAGAATGTAGATTAGTGGTTTTTCAGGGACTGGAGGGAAGGAGGAAATAGGCAGTGACGACTAAGAGGCACAGGGGTTTTTCTGGAGTGATGAAAATATCCTAAAATTAGATAGTGATGGTTGCACAACACTATGAATATTCTGAAAACCACTGAATTGCACACTTTAAAAGGGCACATTTTATGTGAATTTTATATCAATAAACCTATTATTAAAGTTTTTTAAACAAATCATTAATATGGTAATGTGATACCATAAATCAGAATAGCATTATAAAGTCAAATAGTGAACAGGACTCTAGTGAAAATATAGAGTATGATTCTGTGTGTTATAGAATAAGCATCTGAAAATACGATTAAATTGCACAGGTAAGCAAAAGATAACAGTGCGAATAGTAAAAGGGATGATGAGTATCTGAAAATTGGATATTACTGGGCTAGCAAGTTATTCATCTGTATTCCTCAGTGTATTATTTATTATGAACTTGTTCATATATGAGCATAAAGCCACCCTTGATTTTTTATTGTCATTTTCAAACAAAAGTGACCTGCCTAGTAAAGAAATAATATTTTTCTAGAATAAGAACAAAACAATACTTTCCAAATGGAAGAATTTTGTTTCTAAAGGCAGGCAGAAAATATCAAAACTATAGCAACATCATTGCTATAGTAATGAAATCTACCTTTCTTCAGCAAAATCAGGCTGTAAATCATTCTATTGCCAAATAGGTATAAATCCAATTACGAAGCTAATGACACATTTTATGCTTGAAGAGAAAGGGAACAAAAGTCCTTTATAAAGTCTAGGCAATTGCAAAAATTCAATGGCATACAATGTGAAAGAGCAATTACTATCATGTGTGCATCCTGGAAGCTATTGCCCATTGCATAGGAAGGAAACGGCTGATATGCTATGTACAAATCAGCCCTTGACATATGTGTGCTACATATATGAGGGGAAAACGCTCCATGACATTTAATTCTATTTATCGCTACAGATGCATGCTACAGGAGAAGAAATTTTTCATCTACAAAAATTATTTTCTGAGAAAATATATGTTGGAGTCGGTACTGATGGAAACCTGGCCATATGTTTAGCAAAGAAAGGTTGCACTTGAATGCCAATCTTCTGCTTCATTCCTAGAGAATGATTAGCAGACAACATGCACCCTGACCTTGAATCAAGGATAAAGGCAAGAGTGAAGATCGCAGATATGTTCAGGTCACAACCACTGAGTGAATGTCTTTTTAGCGAGAAGAAACAAGATTCTGCTTTTCTAAGTGGAGACATGTTGTCTGCTGAAGAAAGTCACTCCCACACATTTTTTTAAATAAAGGAAGGGATTTTTGGTATTTCTTCGTGACACTCATAATGCCTGCAGAGACATTTCTCTATTTTCAAGTGGATTATCTCGGCTCTGTGTTCACAGTCTCGCATGGCCTGAACCTGTCACTTCAAGATGGATATAGCAACAAGTTTTAAAAGTTGAAAATAAACCAGCAGAATTTCTTAAGAAGATATAAACAAGCTGAATTAATTATTTGTTGCTACATAACAACTTATCCCCAAACTCAGCAGTATAAAACAACAAACAGGGCTTCCCTGGTGGCGCAGTGGTTGAGAGTCCGTCTGCCAATGCAGCGGACCCGGGTTCGTGCCCCGGTCCAGGAAGATCCCACATGCCGCGGAGGGGCTGGGCCCGTGAGCCATGGCCGCTGAGCCTGCGCGTCCGGAGCCTGTGCTCTGCAACGGGAGAGGCCACGACAGCGAGAGGCCCGCGTACCGCAAAAAACAAACAAACAAACAAACAAACATTTATGATCTCACAGTTTCTGTGGGGCAAGAATCTGGGTGCAGCTTAGCTGGGTGCCTCTGGCTCAGGGTTCCTCACAAGGCAGCGGTCAAGCTATTGGCTGGAGCTGCAGTTGTCTCAAGGCTCGACCGGAGAAGGATCCACTTCCAAGCTCACTTGGGCGGCTGTTGGCAGGACTCAGTCATCCCTGGCTGTTGGCTGGAGATGGCAGTTCATCCAGTGCCACGTGCCCCTCCATTCACCCCGAGGCCATCTCACAACATGGCAGCTGGCTTCCCTCAGAGTAAGTAAGAGAGTAAGAGAAGGCCAGCCAGACGGAAGCCACAGTCTTTTCGTAACCTAATCTCAGAAGTGACATCCATCCCTTCTGCCCTAATCTATTTGTTAGAAAAGAGTCAGTAGGTCCTGCCCATGCACAGGGAGAGGAGATTACACACAGGTATGGGGACCAGGAGGTAGGGATCATTAGGGCCCTCTCAGAGGCTGCCTGCCACAGTAACCATATACTTCGTGGGTGTGGTTTTACTTGGACCAGGTGTCACACAATTCACCAGGTCTTGATCAGTGAAGCTCTCTACTCCTCCATTTGGCATGGGCTGAATTCTCAGTGTTCTGTGATCCAGGAGGCCAAACTTGACCAGCCATGTCAGTTGCTGAAGATGGGTGTAAGGTCTAAATCAAAACCTCATTTAGAAGTCCAGTGTCTGTGCATACACCTGTATTATAGAGCTAGTGGGTATTCCTCCGCCCCCTTCAGCTGGGATGGCTGTTTGGTGGGAGAGGTCTAAACCTATTGTTCTTCCTTCCCATGGCAGGAATAAAGGTTGTCTTCAGTTAGCGTGCCATTTCAGCTGGGATACATTGAGAAATGGATTCATCCTAGTTCCTCAAATAGAGTTGGTCTGACCTGACTGAAACAGCAGTAGAGTGGGTTTGACCTGAGAGGATTCTCCATCGTTATGCATTGGGAGTAGGCTTTCAAACTTTAGGCATTTTTTGTTTCGGCCAGTCAGCCCAAATAAGAGTGGCTTGAATTAGGGCAGTGAGCCTTTCATCGATCTGCTTTACCAGGGATGAGTGACTGTTGGTCATCCTCCAATCTCCATTTTCCTCTTTGTCCTTAGTAAAAAAAATCTCAATTATTAGCTGGGCACATGGCTGCCAGGAGAAAGGACAACAATGGTCAGTTTTCTTGCAGTCAGATGTGGTCATGTGACTGTGTTCTGGCCAATGAAATATAAGCATAGTTGGTATAAGCAATATAAGTAGATGGTGTGAGCAATTTTGAGGAAGTGACCCTACAGGAAAGCAGTATACCCTTCTATAGCCTTTTTCCTTTATGTTAGCTAGAATATGCATGTAATGACTGAAACTGTAGCAGTCATATTGAGTTAACCTTGGGAGTAGAAGCTATGCAGGATGAAACAACATGAAAGAAGGACACTCTGGCAGACCACATCAATCTTGGGATGACTATCTTTGGATTTCTTATATGTGAAAGAGAAATAAATTTGCATTTTTGTTTGAGCCATGTCTTGATTTTTCTGTTACTCCTGACTGAAGCTAATCCTAACTACAGATGTGGCTTTGTCCAAGTGCAGATCCTAAATGTATGCAATTCACATCTAGTCTTGCTATGACCTGAGCTGCCCCACTACTTCCTACTTCTCTTCTAATGGGCAGGTATTGTTTCCAAGTATAGGGCAGAAAGCTATAGCAAACGTTGCCAGGTTCCCACTGGTAATGGGTGAGGACCTAGGATGGGCTGACTGGCTGTGTCCAGATTATGGGGCAATCTGCAGTGAGCTGGATGTACATGTTGAACCCCAGGGGTGGGGCTACATCAGGGCAGGGGCTAGTCCTTGGGGTTCTCTTCGGGTAGCAGGGCTAGCAGGAGGCTGTGGGACCCTGAGCTCTCCTGCCATCTGCCATGGGTGCTGCCTAAGTCCAAAGGCCTGACAGGTTCACAATCTGTAGGTCAAGTCCCTGTCTAACTCAGATATGCAGAGCCAGCAGGTACCTTTAAGAACAAGGGGTGGGAGTTGCCAGGGACAAGGAAGTACAGATAAAAGATAAGCAAAGCTGTCTTCTGAAAGTAGGCAGGGAATAGACACAAACAAAAAACCCATATCGAGCACCAACGTGCACAGTGTTTGCGTTGTGTATGCAATGCCAGCCAGAGGGCCCTGGGAAACAAAGGCCATGTCTGTTTTCCTTTCACAGCCTCTGCTCTACGGTATCAATGACCTTCTCTAGTGAAACCCACACCCAGGCTTATGCCAGGGCTATGCTCAGCTCTCACTCTCCTTTTCACGGCATACCAAGAAATAACTTGCCTCAGGGCACACACAGGGGATGTTTCTGGGGCATTTTGTGCCGATGAGAGCAGTGGAGAATCCAAGGTATCCACCAGTTTCTTAGGTTCAAAGTATTCCTATTGTAAAATGCAAGTCCAGCCTTGTGGAAAGAGCAGGAATTCACCTTAAGGAACAGGAGAGTTTCAGCAAATTTATTACCTACTGTCAAAATTCTAGACCATGCACATTTTTCTGAATGCTCTGAACTAAATTTAACTTTAGTTTGATAAACTTACTCCATTATCTTCAGACTGTTCTATCTTGGTATGCACTGGCCCAAGAATACCCCTTGTTCAAAATCCATTACCAGTGCCAATTATTTTAAAATACATTTCCCAAAAATCAGGCAAAGGGACCTTCACTGGTCCAGAAGGGGTCAGTGTGGGAGGCTCGGTGTGGAATACAAAGTGTTTGGGTCCTCAAGTCAGGCAGACCTGCACTGAGATCAAGACTCTCACACTGGAGTCCAAAGATACTATCTGTAGCTGTGGAACAAGAAATGAAGGGGTACATCCATTGCTTAGAGTTACAAGATGACCAGCTGAAGAACTAAAAATATTGATAAAATCTTACCGGGAAGCAGCTTGGGAGATGAAAGGGAAATGCTGTTAGTGCACTAGAGCCTGTTCTCTCACAGCAGGAGGTCAATTGATAAATCACGAAACGATATTCCTGCACTGTTGGTGGAAATGAAAACTGGTGCGGCCACTATGGAAAGCAGTATGAAGGTTCCTTAAAAAACTAAAAATCGAGGGGCTTCCCTGGTGGCGCAGTGGTTGAGAGTCCGCCTGCCAATGCAGGGGACACGGGTTCGTGCCGCGGAGCGGCTGGGCCCGCGAGCCATGCCCGCTGGGCGTGCGCGTCCAGAGCCTGTGCTCCGCGGCGGTGAGAGGCCCGCGTACCGCAAAAAACAAAAACAAAAACAAAAAAACTAAAACTTGAGTTATCATATGATCCTGGAATCCCACTCCTGGACTTATATCCAGAGAAAACTCTAATTTAAAAAGATACATGCACCCTAGTGTTTACAGCAGCACTATTTACAATAGCCAAGCCATGGAAGCTACATAGATGTCCATTGACAGATGAATGGATAAAGAAGATGTAGTATATATATATGTGTGTGTATATATGTATATATATATGGTGTGTATATATATATATGTATGTATATATATACGTATATATATATGGTGTATATATATAGGAATATTAGCCATAAAAAAGAATGAAATAGTGCCATTTGCAGCAACATGAACGGACCTAGAGACTATCATACTAAATGAAGTAAGTCAAACAGAGAAAGACAAATATCATATGATATCACTTATATGTGGAATCTAACATATGATACAAATGAACTTATTTACAAAACAGAAACAGACTCACAGACATAGAAAACGAACTTATGGTTACCAAAGGGGAAAGGGGGGTGGGATAACTTAGGAGTCTGTGATTGGCAGATGCAAGCTACTGTGTATAAAATAGACAAACAATAAGATCCTACCATATAGCACAGGGTACTGTATTCAATACCTTATAATAAACTGCAATGGAAAAGAATTTTTAAAAAGAAATAATGATATTTTTTCAACACATGTTTATGACGTGCCAAGCACTGTTCTAGGTATCCAGGATACAAACATAAAATACTAAACTAAAAAAAGCCACTGTACTCATTATTCTACTAATAAGCCTATTGGTTAAAGGTGGAGACATTAAGATGACTACCAGAAGAAACAGTGAAAGTCTGAAAAGAGTTCCTTTGGGGAGTGGATTTAGGATATGTATATACACACCTTTCTTAGATATAAAAAATTTTAATTATCAACAAAATATTCTACTACCTACTAGCTATATATCCTTGAATAGATTAAATCCCCTGGGCCTCTGTTCTTTTGTCTGGAAATTGGGAATAATGACTATTTATTACAGGAGTACCTGGCATAAAGTAGGCATGAAAATGTCAGTCCCTCCCCTCTGTCTCCCATGTAATATTTTGTAGCTCAAGGTCTTCAGGCGGAGAAGTGACATCCGTTCCTGGGTTTGACTGGCCTGAGCAAGTCACATGACTTTTCTTTGCCTGCTTCTGTCCATCTGACACAAAGCTGCTCATCTCAAATTTCTCTGAGTGCTACAAGAACGGGATGTACACTGGTGAAAACTGAGCATTGTGAAAGAACACTGACCCAGTATTAACATGGTTTCCATTTGGATGATACTGTGCAGTTATTCGTGTCCTGTTTACTGCTCACTTATGGATAGCTAAGGTAAATCCCCTATCCTGACCAGTATTATTGCCTCAGAACTTTCACAATTGGCTACTTTAATCCCTGAGGCACTGAGGGCCTCATGATGCAAGGGAGAGAACAATTGTGAATGAGAGAGAGAGAGAGAGATCACTGTGTGAGATCACGATGTAATTAGTAGAAAAACACCAAAGATGTCAGCACGACAGAGCAAGGACGACTGCTGACATCCAAGCTGGCCGTAAAGGGGAAAGTGTGCATATATGATCCTCTGTGTGTCTACACATATACAAATACGCAGGGGGATGTGCCTGCAGGTTCTGTGATGTGTCAGTGGGTGGGGTGGGGCAGGAGGAGGAGAGTAGGTTAGGGGTGGGGTGCAAGCAGCAATGTGCTGGTAAAGGTCTAACAGCCCATCCTGGAGAGGAGAGCCCTGATTTGTAACGGTTGCCAATTTCAATGGTGTAAATGCTCCCAATGAGGCCAATTTCAATGTACCAAGTTGAAGTCACTGAATGCAGAGTTGAGAAGAAAAGCGCAGAGGCAGCTCTTACTAGTCGGTACTGGCAGTTCCACCACGTTGCTGGCTGCAGTTTCCAGCACCATATTCTCTTTCAAAAACAGAAGCAACTCCTTACACTCATCTGCTTCTACATTTGTGGATATTGCTTTAACTGGTATTCCAAAATCCAATCCATAAATCCCAAACAGAATTGTTCATTCAACCCTGGTTGATTATTTAATCCTTTGTAAACTTCATGGCTTATCCCAGCTCACAGGAATTCTGGAACCAGAGTTCTGTTTGGTTGGTTTTTTCCTCCGAAATCTACACAATGGTTGGCAAGACCATTTGTTTATTCAGAAAGCAGCCAACAGGATGCTACAGGCTTGTTAGTTCACCTGAAGATTTGGCAAACTTCTACTGGCCAAGGAAAGCTCTGAGCAGGCAAGAAGGAGCCCCCTCACTTCTGGTGCCCTCACAGTTACAATTCTTTGGAAATTAAGTTGCTGTCTGGTTCTTTGGCACATGTATGAATCTCTTCCTCATCCCACAGAAAACTCTGGTTAGTCTCCAGGGACTTTGAAACTCTCCCCCACCTCCTTCCTCCCTGACATCCTGTATCCTGGAGCCAGACAGGCTAGATCCAAGCCCTGTGGGGCCTAATGTTTATATACTCAGGGGTCTTCTTTAAGGAAAAGAATTACAAATATAATTACAAATATAAAGCTACTGAGGTCAGGGCCTTTAGAATGAGCCTGTGCAAATGAGGGTCTCCAGCTGAAGCATCATTGGCTTCCAGTAAATATGCCCCTGGAGCCAGACTACACTCAGAAGGAAATTGGATGTTTGCCTGGTGTTGGTGAGTGGTGGAATGTCCTGTATTTTTTTTCCTTTCGGTTGAGGAGGAAGCTCCAGACCCCTGCTTCTGTTTAAAAACTCTGCCTTCGAGCCTGACACTGGAAGACATTATCCGATTTCTTCTTAGAAAGCCATTTTATTCTGCATCATTCCTGCTGTATCACATGGATACTTCCCCACTGCCAGTTATGCCTGTAACAGGCAGAGATCTGCCCCATTGGTCCAAGGACATATCTTCTCTAACCCCTAGCAAAGTCTAACTTCAGAATCACTGTGGATAAAAAGGGACCTCTAGTGGTCAATCTCAAAGGTCACATCACTGCGACCTTCTACCTATCCTCTGAAAGGTGTTCTGACCTGTCAACTCTGGGTTGCCAGTCTAAGAAGTGGAGGAAGTAAAATATAGGATAGTTAAGAGGAATTTTGCATTTTGATATAGGTAGGGTGTGGAGGGTAAGATGGCTTCCACTGCATGGCATGTAGAAGATGTAGTGGATGGTTTTCTGTATACTTGCACTCAAAATCTATTCATCTCCTAGCATGATTGGACCCAGTGCTGTGCCAGGGAATGAAGGGATATAGGGGAAGCAGAAATGTGATTTCAGCCCAAAGTAGTAGATGTCTGCATTTTGAAAGCTGAACGTAGTACTGTGAAAGAGTATGTTTTATTTTTTTATTTTTTTAAAATTTTTTGGCTTCGTTGGGTCTTTGTTGCTGCGCATGGGCTTCCTCTAGTTGCGCCAAGCGGGGGCTGCTCTTCGTTGCACTGCAAGGGCTTCTCATTGCGGTGGCTTCTCTTGCTGCGGAGCACAGGCTCTAGGCGCGTAGACTTCAGAAGTTGCAGCACGCAGGCTCAGCAGTTGTGGCTCGCGGGCTTATTTGCTCCGCGGCATGTGGGCTTCCCCGACCAGGGATCAAACCCATATCCCCTGAAATGGCAGGTGGATTCTTAAACACTGCGCCAGCAGGGAAGTCCCTGAAATAGTATATTTTAATATTTTATTAAAATCTTGACTCTTGAGAAGCTAATTGAAAAAGCAGAGATGACCTCCCCAGAGAAATATCCACACGCACTCGCACACACGTTTTTGCCTGAAATTCAGGGATTTTACTGACACTCTAAAATTCATCCCTAGTGGTTCAAGAAGCCAAGTTAAGAAACTCTGAAGTAAGGCATTTGGAAAAGGATACAGTGTGGCAGCGAGGAATCCTGAATGGATTCTAACCCTGTGTCACTTTAGGAACAAGTCGCTTTACCCCTCTGAACTTCACTTCCTCACCTATTAAAAAACAGGAGGATTAGACAGAAGTAGAGTTGCCACATAAAAGACAGAACACCTAGTTAAATCTGAATTTCACATAAATAAAGGGTTTTTTTAGTATAAGTATATTCCAAATATTGGCTTTGTCATAAATTAACAGATAGTAGGTGCACAGGACATAGTTATACTAAAAAATTATTTGTTACTTATCTGAAATTCACATTTAATGGGTGTCGTATTTTTAATCTGGCAACCCTAGATAGGTGGCCTTTCAGGTCTTGATTTAAGGTCTAGGATTTTTGGGGATGAAGGAATCCTAATGGAGGATGGGAAGTTAGAGGATCATTAATTACTGTTTACAAGCTGGAAATTCTGAAGTTCCATGACCAATTTTAAGCAGTTTAGTTGAAACTGTCGGATTCTAGATGGAAAGGCACCACACTGGGTCCCTGCATTGCTCAAAGAACCACTCTGTCATTGCAAGGCTGTGACTACCAGATTTCTAAGTTTTCTTTTACATTAAAACCCTCAGTTGTATTTCCAGTGACTGGCCAGATGACCCTGATGGCCTGTGACCCTCCACCCATTTGCTGAGCTGCTGCCTCTGTCACATCAAGCTTGGTGACAGCAGATGTGAAGGCTGCAGCTCAAAGGCCTTTGGGGATGGCACGTGTCAGCAGTCAGCTGTGCTGCCCATCGGGTCTTTCCTCCTCGTTGTCTGTTTCCCTCTCTGTTCTTCATTCCCACACAGCGGAAGTACTGTGAGGTCTGTGCACCAGCAGAGTCATTTTCCCACGGGGCAGCCCTGTGTACACATTCTCTTCCAGGGCAGAGCACCCAATTTACCTCCGAGTAGGCATCCTCCCCATCTTTCCCCCCCTCCCTCCCTTCCTTTTTTCCTTTCTTCCTTCCCTCCTTCCTTCCTTTCACTACTGTTTCCTGAGTACCCACCATGCACTAGGCACTGTGCTAGGCACTTACCCTGAGCTGAGGGGCTTCTACCTTCATCACCCGCATCAATACTTAGTCCCATAGTCCATGGTTCGCAAAATGAGACCCCTGAACAACCATGTCAGTCACCTGGGAGTTTGTTAAAGATGAGATTCCTGATGAAGGAAAGGTGCCCAGGACTCCACAGGTGCTTCTTGGGCTCACTTAAATCAGATGGCCATGGCTGCCAGTTCTTGGACCCCTTCCTCTGCCCAGAAGTACATGGGCCTGATGTGGAGCAGACTGTTTCTACTCTCAGGAATTTCCACATTTGAGGCTGCCTGTCTTCTGTCCCTCTGGGCCTGAGCCACTTGTGGAGGACGTGGAGTATTGGACTCTGTTAATACTCCAACCAGCGAAACTACTTAGGCTTAATGGTTAACTACTGGGCTTAACTACTTATGGCAAAATGGTTTCCTCTCTCGTCGGTCCTAGGAAAGAGGAATGTTCCAGGGACAACTTATATGTTCTTGGACAAAGCACGTCACTTCTTTGACTCTCTAGAAGGGGCGCCATGATAACGTTTTTTAATCTGAAAATGCACTCTAACTGGCTCCTAATCATTGTTAACCCTCTAGAAATGTAAGACGCTTGAAGACCAGGAGCTTTGTTTTGCTCATCTTTGTATCTCCCAGGGTACCAACCTAATGTTGTGGAGTTAAGGGAGCACCATTCGTTTTATAGACATTATCCATTGTATAGTTATTAAAACAGTTCTCCACAGATGGCAGGAGAGTGACTTGAAAAGCCAAGTCTTACTAATTCATGACAAAGCTACCATCTTGGTTTGGATGGGACTGGCAACCCCATTGCTTAGAGTGTTCAGCACATAGCAGACACTCAATAAATACTAAATACTTTTCCTCAACATTTTATTTATGAAAATGTCAAACATACAGAAGAGTTGAAAGAATAGTACAATGAATATCTATAGACCACTACCTAACTCTAGATTCAGTAAATGTTAACATTTTGCCATATTTGCTTTGTGAGTGTGTTTATTTATTTTTGCTGAATCATTTGAAAGTTAGTTGCAATCACTGTGACACATAAGTATTTCAGTAGGCATCTCTTAAGAATGAGGACATTCTCCTATATAACAATAATACCATTATTACACGTAAGAGTAATTAACCGTTATTTCCTAACCACCTAGTACCCACTTGTAAAAGTTGATGTTGGTGCCCTACTCACATTCCCTTGGCCTGCCTAGAGGTCACCCGCAAACAATTCCCGTATAGCCAATGACTTCCTGAGGGTCTGCCTGGACATTCACAGCCAGACCAAGAGAGTGCACTCTGCCTTCACAGGGTGGGCTGGAAGTGCTGGGGAGTCAACACCCCAAAAGTGCCCCTTAACCAATGATGGAGGAAAGTTGGTAGATAGATACTCAAGCTTCCTTCCCCTGCATGAGTTGATTCTGAGGTGTGTTCCACAGAGCTTGTCAAAGGGTCCACAGCAACAGTCGCCCATAGTAACCTGTTCATTAACACATCCTCTATTAGTTTTCCTTCCTTCCCTATCTCACTACCTTACTGTGCTTCCTGAGATCACCTTTAAATAAACTACTTGCATGCAAAGTTTTATCTTCAGGTCTGTTTTGGAGGGACCCAGAACCAAGATATCAATCCTCTGCTAAGTTCATTTTAAAATGAGAACAAGGGCTTCCCTGGTGGCACAGTGGTTAAGAATCCACCTGCCAATGCAGGGGACACGGGTTCAAATCCTGGTCTGGGAAGATAACACATGCCTGGTCTGGGAAGATACCACATGCTGTGGAGCAACTAAGCCCGTGAGCCACAACTACTGAGCCCGTGTGCCACAACTGCTGAAGTCCGTGCGCCTAGAGCCCATGCTGTGCAACCAGAGAAGCCACCGCAATGAGAAGCCCGCACACCGCAACGAAGAGTAGCCCCCGCTCGCTGCAACTAGAGAAAGCCCGCACGTAGCAACGAAGACCCAACACAGCCAAAAATAAATAAATAAAATTAATAAATAAATGTAAAAATCTTTAAAATGATAGCAAAACACAGTGCCCTTAGATCCATACAGAAGCAAACTCAAAATCTGCTTAGATGGAGCTTGCAACCCAGTCAACAGGAAATGCTCTTAGTTATGATTCTTACTGGAAGAATGCTATAGTGAGGCTGTGTTTATTTATTATGCCCTGCCCAGCCTATATTAATAATAATAATAGCTAATGCTTAATAAGAGCTTACTGTGTGGCTGCTTCACATGCTTTATTTCATTTAATCCTCAAGTGACCTTGTAGGGAGGGCACTATTATTATTCCCATTGTATTGATGAAGAACCTGAGGACCCTAGGAGTAAAAAGGTTTATGAACTCATACAGCTAGCAAGCAGCAGATCTCTGATGCTCTTAACCAATGTATTAAAATGTACAGATGACCATAAATATTTTTTTATTCTATTCTTGTATGAATGGGAACAACAGTACTTGCCAGATAAAATTCATGTTGCAACAACACCATAAACATGTATTTTTAAAAATTTCTTTTATCGAAGTGTAGTTGACTTACAATGTTGTGTTAATTTCTGCTGTACAGCAAAGTGATTCAGTTATACATATATATACATTCTTTTTCATATTCTTTTCCATTACGGTTTATCACAGAATATTGTACATAGCTCCCTGTGCTATACAGTAGGACCGTGTTGTTTACCCATTCTATATATAATTACATCTACTAACCCCAAACTCCCAGTCCATCTCTTTGCCTCTCTCCTCCCACTTGGCAACCACAGTCTCTTCTCTATGTCTGTGAGTTTGTTTCTGTTTCGTAGATAAGTTCATTTGTGTCATATTTTAGATTCCATGTATAAGTGATATCATAAACATATGTATTTTAAACCAATTAAAAATGTTATCTTCATTATTCAACATAGTTTTGGAAGTCCTAGCCATGGCAATCAGAGAAGAAAAAGAAATAAAAGGAATACAAATTGGAAAAGAAGAAGTAAAACTGTCACTGTTTGCAGATGACATGATACTATACATAGAGAATCCTAAAGACGCCACCAGAAAACTACTAGAGCTAGTCAATGAATTTGGTAAAGTAGCAGGATATAAAACTAATGCACAGAAATCTCTGGCATTCCTATACACTAATGATGAAAAATCTCAAAAAGAAATTAAGGAAACACTCCCATTTACCATTGTAACAAAAAGAATAAAATACCTAGGATTAACCTACCTAGGGAGACAAAAGACGTGTATGCAGAAAACTATAATACACTGATGAAAGAAATGAAAGATGATACCAACAGATGGAGAGATATACCATGTTCTTGGATTGGAATAATCAATCAATATTGTGAAAATGACTCTACTACCCAAAGCAATCTACAGATTCAATGCAATCCCTATCAAATTACCAATGACATTTTTTACAGAACTAGAACAAAAAATCTTAAAATTTGTATGAAGACATAAAAGACCCCAAATAGGGGCTTCTCTGGTGGTGCAGTGGTTGAGAGTCTGCCTGCTGATGTAGGGGACACGGGTTCGTGCCCCGGTCCAGGAGGATCCCACATGCCGTGGAGTGGCTGGGCCCGTGAGCCATGGCCGCTGAGCCTGCGTGTCCAGAGCCTGTGCTCCGCAACGGGAGAGGCCACAGCGGTGAGAGGCCCACGTACCGCAAAAAAAAAAAAAAAAAAAAAAAGACCCCAAATAGCCAAAGCAGTCTTGAGGGAAAAAAACGGAGCTGGAGGAATCAGACTCCTTGACTTCAGATTATACTACAAAGCTACAGTAATCAAGACAATATGGTACTGACACAAAAACAGAAACATAGATCAATGGAACAAGATAGAAACAAGCCCAGAGGTAAACCCACGCACCTATGGTCAACTAATCTATGACAAAGGAGGCAAGGATATACAATGGAGAAAAGACAGTCTCTTCAATAAGTGGTGCTGGGAAAACTGGACAGCTACATGTAAAAGAATGAAATTAGGACACTCCCTAACACCATAAACTCAAAGTGGATTAGAGACCTAAATGCAAGACCGGACACTATAAAACTCTTAGAGGAAAACATAGCAAGAACACTCTCTGACATAAATCACAGCAAGATCTTTTCTGATCCACCTCCTAGAGTAATGGAAATAAAAACAAAAATAAACAAATGGGACCTAATGAAACTTAAAAGCTTTTGCACAGCAAAGGAAACCATAAACAAGATGAAAATACAACCCTCAGAATGGGAGAAAATATTTGCAAACGAATCAACCGACAAAGGATTAATCTCCAAAATATATAAACAGCTCATGCAGCTCAATATTAAAAAAACAAACAACCCAATCCAAAAATGGGCAGAAGACCTAAATACACATTTCTCTAAAGAAGACATACAGATGGCCAAGAAGCACGTGAAAAGCTGCTCAACATCACTAATTATTAGAGAAATGCAAATCAAAACTACAATGAGGGGCTTCCCTGGTGGTTCAGTGGTTGAGGGTCTGCCTGCCGATGCAGGGGACACAGGTTCATGCCCTGGTCTGTGAGGATCCCACATGCCGCGGAGCGGCTGGGTCCATGAGCCATGGCCGCTGAGCCTGCGCGTCCGGAGCCTGTGCTCTGCAATGGGAGAGGCTGCGACAGTGAGAGGCCTGCGTACCGCAAAAAAATAAAAAAATAAAAAAACTACAATGAGGTATCGCCTCACACCAGTTAGAACGGGCATCATCAGAAAATCTACAAACAACAAATGCTGGAGAGGGTGTGGAGAAAAAGGAACCCTCTTGAACTGTTGGTGGGAATGTAAACTGATACAGCCATTATGGAGAACAGTATGGAGGTTCCTTAAAAAACTAAAAATAGAATTACCATATGACCCAGCAATCCCACTACTGGGCATATACTCAGAGAAAACCACAATTCAAAAAGACACATGCACCCCAATATTCATTACAGCACTACTTACAATAGCCAGGTCATGGAAGCAACCTAAATGCCCATCGACAGATGAATGGGTAAAGAAGATGTTGTACATATATACAATGGAATATTACTCAGCCATAAAAAGGAGCGAAATTGGGTCATTTGTTGAGACGTGGATGGATCTAGAAACTGTCATACAGAGTGAAGTAAGTCTGAAAGAGAAAAACAAATATTGTATATTAACACATATATGTAGAACCTAGAAAAATGGTACAGATGAACCGGTTTGCAGGGCAGAAATTGAGACACAGATGTAGAGAACAAACATATGGACACCAAGGGGGGAAAGCCGTGGGAGGGTGGGGATGGTGGTGTGCTGAATTGGGAGAGTAGGATGGCATGTATACACTGATGTGTATAAAATTGATGACTAATAAGAACCTGCTGTATAATAAATAAATAATAAATAAATAAATAAATAAAAATGTTATCTTCAAATTACTAATTCTTGAAAGTGTAAAGCAAGGATTCTCAGTCAGTTGAGAGCCTCAAAGGGATAAAACTTTCCCCTGCCATGCCTGTCTTAGCACAGCTTATATACTACACTTGGGTTGCCAGTGGTAAGTAATATTTTTCCAGCATTATTTAAGTTGTGTGGAATCTTCCAGTGTTTCAGCTGCTATGAAAATCAGACTCCCCTCAGACTTGCCCTATCACAATTCTCAGGCTGTCAGATTATCAAGCACAGCCTTCTAACTTGAGCATGACAACTCTCAGTGAGGTTTGCTACAATTTTTGCACAAGGTCAGGCTTTCTTGGAACAATTACATCCTTGTTAGTAATACCTGGCCCCACCCAGTAACTTAAGTACACAGAAAAACTTGGATCTTAAGAAGATGCCTTTCCCAATTACTCTCTTCTCTAAGAATCCACAAAGAGAAACAGACTTTGAACCCAATGTACCTTATTTACTTGACCCTACTGTCATAAAGTGTTCAAATTCAAGTATTATAAAGATGGTAACAGGAAAAGGATTCAGGGTTCCCAGACGGAGGAACGATTGGCCAAGGAAGTCAGCTTTCAGAGCTCAGTGGGTAAGCGGTAAGACTTTGTCTTGTATAGAAAGTAAAGGGTCATGAAAATTAAAAACAAATCAAGTGAGAGAAATTCATTTTGAAAAGTTGTTGTCTTAATGGGGTGGAAGAGAAAGGGAGACAGCAATCATCCTCCTTAATAGGGTAGGGTGAGGTCTGCTAAGAAGCTCACACTCTCACCGTTTACTCAGCATCTACAGTGGATAGTGCTTGAGAAAACTCTATTAATGACCAAATTCTGAAATCATCACTGTTAACAGTGCTGTATTGGAAATCTTACTGACAAAATTTTTAAATTATAAAAGAATCAATATTATTTCTAATAGCATCTTACTGAAAGATTGATGAAGACATGCCAGCCAGAAAGAGTGAGCCTGGCAGGAATGAAACTTGCTCCTGGCAGGACAGGCCTGGCATGGGGAGGAGCAGAGCCAGCCCCCAAAAGTCATAGGTATGTTCCAGCTCTTGAAGTTTTATATTTGTGTTAAGAGGACAAAACTCCAAGTTGCTGAGGTCTTTGGAGTGGACAGGGACAGGAAGGGATTAACAGCAGTTTCTTTAAGGGAGATAATGTTTACCTAGGCAGCAGCATGGTGAAGAACATTGCTTTAGGAGTCCTGGGTTAGAATCGTCACCCTGACATTTACAGATCATGTAATTTGACATTTGGTCAAATTATATAATCTCTCAAAACCTTTAGAAATGACCTCAAGAAGCTTGTTAGGGGCTTAACTGGGATTGAAATAATGTATGTAAAGTGTTTAGCACACTGCCTGTTGCTTAGAAAACATTCCATATGTGTTTCTATTGTATTTATAGTGATACTCCTAAAAGGAAGTAATAAGTACATGTTTCTCCCAGATGGAAGCAGGGAATATCTTTGGGAGAGAGATGGCAGCAGGAAAAGCGCAGAAGAAGGGAGAAAAGAGGCCTTTGTTATTTATTCTTTTTAGCCTATACTGGGTCAAGGGGGAAGAGTGTTATGAGGGGTGGAGGGAAGGGGGAAAGCAGAGATTAATGTGGTTTAAAGCTTGAGGCTGGGACTTCACTGGTGGTCCAGTGGTAAAGAATCTGCCTTACAATGCAGGGAACGCGGGTTCAGTCCTTGGTCAGGGGACTAAAATCCCACATGCCATGGGGCAACTAAGCTTGCGCGCCACAACTAGAGAGAAGCCCACGCACCACAACAAAGATCCCGTGTGCTGCAACTAAGACCCGACACAGCCAAAAATAAATTAAATAAATAAATAATAAATAAATCTTTAAAAAAAGACTAGAGGCCATGTTCGAATTGAGTCTTTTCTAAGGTACAAACCATTTGAATCTATGTGATTTGGAACAGTTTCAAAAACCCTCTATTAGCAGAGAGCAACTTTATGAAAAATGACCCAAGGGAGGCTTTCAAGACAAGAATTACTTTGTTCAGCAGAGGCTATCTGAGCAGAAAGGAAATTTCACTTTTCTTACTGTTAAAATGACATTCTATCAATGTCTCTAAGGAAGGCTGGTTTCACCTTCCCCGGGGCTGCTCTGTAGCTACCCTCTGTTTTATGGCCTATTTCCTTGTGGTTTCGTTTTTTTGCTGTCTTTTAAAAAACCCCTAATACGGGCTTCCCTGGTGGCGCAGTGGTTGAGAGTCCGCCTGCCGATGCAGGGGACACGGGTTCGTGCCCCGGTCCGGAAAGATCCCACATGCCGCGAAGTGGCTGGGCCCGTGAGCCATGGCCGCTGAGCCTGCGCGTCCGGAGCCTGTGCTCTGCAACGGGAGAGGCCGCAACAGTGCGAGGCCCGCGTATCGCAAAAAAAAAAAAAAAAACAGAAACCTAATACTAGAAGTACTTTGAACTTAGTAGTCAGAACAAGATTGTTTAATTAAAAACTAGAAATAGTACCATTATAACTGGGATGACTCATCTGGGACTTCATTTTAAATATATAATAGACAAGAGGAGGTTCATAAGCTCAGTGTAGACCAAAGTGCAGAACCAAATGCACTCTTTTTCCCCCAGCAGATCAGACTTAAATTCATTAAACATGGCATGGAAGACCAGCAGCCTAATGCAAATGTACAGATTTCTTCTCTTAGTGATTTTATTTCTGCCACATGAGATGACAAGTAAGTTAATACTTTTGGGCTTCTTTTTAAATGAAGAAAATTTCAGATTATAAAATGATTGGGGGCTTTGGGAAAATACAGAATCCAAACTGGAATGATTACACAGTTGGTATGGCTCAGAGTACAGAAGTCAGATAAAACAGTGAAAAATTAAGTGGAAAAATATTTTTATGGTTCTGATATTATAAGACAGGGTTGAAGTATTTTATTCTCTCCAGAGCCACAGCCAGAATTTTCCTACATTTTAATGCATTTCATTACTAATCATACCTAAAATAAACCTCTGCTCTTTATCTGAGCGTACAACATACACGAAAATCTTTTCTATGTTTGCTCCCCACCCCAACCTGGAAATACCTTTTTCCTTCTTGATTCAAAAAGTGATAAGCAGTCACTGTAATATAAGTTAGGAAATATATAAAAGAATAAAGAAAAGTAAAAATCCCCCCAAATCCCATCATCAAGAGATAACCACTCAACGTTTTGATGTATATTCTTCCAGGTTTTAAAAAAATGCTAGGCAGCAATCACCAGTAGTTCATGCTTTTTACAGGAAAAGTTAACGCATTTACAGAATATATTAACAAATGATACACAGGGGGCAAGTTTGTGGCAGCTAAAGTCATTTTTTAGCTTTGTTACTTGCTTCTAAATGAGGAAAGTACAAACTGAAATTTAGGTATGTTACAATGGATTTCTAAAAATCAGAGGTAAAAATTAACTGCTGTATATCCTAATCATCCACCCCACAACAACAGCTTTACCACACAAACCACAGATGTTTAAACATCTTATTGTACTACACTGTCAGTATAACAGCGAAACATCAGATATACAAAACCAAATTTGTCTATAATCCCATCATCTAATCAAAAATGTTTTCAAAGTAGCTTTTGCCCATATGCATATTCAATTTTGATATATTTATAGGAATTGTTAGAGACGTACTTTACATTCTGCCTATTCACCTAATATTATGTCTTAAATATTTTTCCATTTTGCTCTTTCTTTCTCCTTTGTATTTCCCCACTCCCATCCCCTTACTATGCTATTTCCAAGCACTTGAAATAAACAATTTAGATCTGGTAACTATTTCTCCACCGTTTTCTCTATTTTTATCCATCCTAGTCAATATATAGATAGGATTTTCCCAAGACTTGTCCATATATATATATGTATACATATATATATATGTATATGTGTGTGCATGTGTGTGTGTGTGTGTTTGTGTGTATAGATGGGGTAATTCCATACATATTGTTTTCTAACCCAGTGGTTCTCAAACTTCTCTGCATACTAGAATCACCTGGGAGCTTTTTAAAAACCCCAGTGCCCAGGTTACACTAATATTAATTAGTCAGAACGTCTGGGGGTGGGAGCCAGGCATGAGTACATTTTTGAAGATCCCCAGATGATTCCAATGTGCAGCAAAATTTGGTAACCCTCATTTTTTAACCTTTTCCTTTTTTAAATTAATAATCCTTTTTCGATCTTTTCCTTGTAAAATCGCATAGCTCAATATGACTATTTTTAATCATTGCAGAGCATTTCATTGTACCGATGTAACATATTTAACCAATTCTCTAATTATGGTCATTTAGATTGTTCACTCTATCTTAATAGTTTCTTCCTGCACTCCCAGGTTCTGTTTTAACCGTGAATGGTAAAACTGAAAACTATATTCTGGACACTGAGCCTGGCCTCGAAGAATCTCTGAACTGTGCTGTTCAAAACCATACCAGAGAAGAAGAACTTCTCTGGTACCGCGAAGATGGGAGAGTGGATTTGAAATCTGGAAACAAAATCAACTCAAGCTCTGTCTGTGTCACTTCCATCAGTGAAAATGACAACGGCATCACCTTTACCTGCAAGCTGAGGAGGAATCAGTCGACATCCATCTCAGTGGTGCTGAATGTCATTTGTGAGTGAGGGGAAAGAAACTGCTAGTTAGTCTGTGTTGTGTGTACTACACTAAGTGGTAGATGAAATCTGGGTCTAAAGAGTATGTGTATTTTAACATTTGCTTGATACTGCCCAATTGCCCTATTTATGATCCCACAACATTGCATGAGGGTGCCTGTTTCCCACACCCTCATGAGCCTGAGTATCCTCAAGCGCTAAGAATCTGCCAGCCTGACTTGAAATTTTATTTTCATTTTCTAAATCAGGAATGAGGGTGTTCACCTTTTCGTAAATGCATTAGCTTTTCACGGTTCTTGTCTGCAAAATGCTTGCTCATGTCCTTTACCCATTTTTCTATTAGGTTATTTGCCTTTTTCTTATTGATTTGTATAAGCGCTTTGTACATTAAGGAAATTAGCCTTTTATCATTTTGAATGATAAGTATTTCGTCTATTCATTTTATTTTTATTTTAATTTTATTTTATTTTTTTATTTTTTTGCGGTACGCGGGCCTTTCACTGTTGTGGCCTCTCCCGTCGCAGAGCACAGGCTCCGGACGCGCAGCCTCAGTGGCCATGGCTCACGGACCCATCCGCTCCGCAGCATGTGGGATCTTCCCGGACCGGGGCACGAACCCGTGTCCCCTGCATTGGCAGGCGGACTCTCAACCACTGCGCCACCAGGGAAGCCCCTCGTCTATTTATTTCTGACATTTTAAAATAGTTCTTTTTTTTTTTTGCCATATTGAAATTTTAAATGTTTGTGTATTTAAAATTACCAATCTTTTCTTTCTTAAACGTTTTTCTAGCTTTTGTGTTCTACTTAGAAAGATATTCATTGGCAATCTTTTAACATCACCTTAAACTCTCAAAGGTGAAGCTCTTTGATATTTGGGTTCCAGGTACTGGTAAGCCATTGGTGGAACTATCTGAGGTTAGTCGTCCTCCGAATGAGTCTACGGAGGTGATCACGTAGGTGGTTTGGGTGGAAAACTGGTTCTACGTGAGGGGGGTGTGGATAGTGTGTGGTGAGGGGTGATGTGAGTAAGGGTGATAATATGGTGTGGTCTGGTAGAAAGAGCTCTGGACTTGGAACCTAGTAATAAAATGTCAAAGCCATTTGATCCCATGAGCTCAGCAAACTTTTCTGTGAAAAATTGATGCCATTGTTCCTGAGATAAAAGGGTGGGGAAAATGCCAAGGAATCCAGTACTGGAATCTGCTGGTATCCTGCAGCTTGGGCTTCCAGAGTGAATCACTTACATGTTTCTGGGCAAAGGAGCTTTGCTTTTTATTTCCTATGAATTGATAAAATGTGATTTTTAACAAGCTATCTCTTGGCGACTTTGTTAGAATCCAAGACTATCAGCATACCTTGGAGCTTTTGTAATCCTTATAAAATGACAGACAAGAAAACTGAGGCCCAGAATGAAGGCCCTAATTATCACATCTGGAACTGAGAACAGAAAACAAATCCCCAGGCTCCTAATCTAGTGCTCTTCCCACTGTAACCTTCTCAAGAGAGACGCAGTAGAAATGCTGATAATATGATTCAGTGGCTTAAAAAAATGATTTTCAGTTTCCCAGCCTGATTCCACATTTAATATTATCATCGTTGCACATATATAGAAAAAAAACCCAGTTGGTCAGTGATTCATAGTGACAATAACTGACACAAACTCATCAATCAATAAATTAAGATAAAGTCATAAAGTGACAAGAATATCATGTACAATCTTGAGTATTATGGATTATTGTTATAAATGGCAGACCAAGAACTCAATGGAAACTTGATAATACACTATTTGAGGAGGGTGTGCAGAAACTTCTTTTATAATGTTGTTGCTGAAAGTATAAATTGAGACCACCTCTTTCGCAATACCTATCAAAATTTAAAGTGCACCTACCCTATGACCCAGCGTTTCTGCTTTGAGATGTTAACCTTAGAGAAATACGTGCACATATGCGTAAAGAGACATATACAAGGATTTTTTTGGACTTTTCCTTTTAGATTTTATTTAAATATTTGCTAAACATCTGGTCACATTTTTCTCCTTGTTTTTGCTTTTAGTCTTTAGATTATAGTCACTACACAGGGTTCTGTCCTGAGCCCATACTTTTTTTTACAAGGATGTTTATTGAAGCACTGTTTAGCATCTTAAAATGAAAATAACCTGATGCCCATCAAAATAAAATAATTAAAGAGTCAGATATTATACTATAGCACTCTAAAAGCAATGAGCTGGAATTATGTGGTTCAACATGAATATATCTCAAAGCGTGCAATTGTTGAGAGAGTGAAGTCTTTTATGTAAACACTTCTCACCCTCCTAGAATAATACAATATATTTCCTATGGGAATATCATATGTATTTTTAAAATACTATTTAAAAAAAAAAAGATCTGCAAGTATTTACATCAAACTCATAGCACTGGGTGTCTCTGGGGAGTCAGGAAGTGACCAGGATGGAGTCAAGGAGGACCTTAACTTTATCTGAAATGTACTAATACTTTTAAAAGGGAATGCTCATGTAGAGCCGATATGCTTAAAAATTAATTTTAAATAGTTAAATAAAAAGGAACAACTATCTGAATACCATATAACATTCTTGTTGGACATGAATACAGAATTCAAACACATTCCAAAGAGCAATAAAATGTCATTCTTCTGAGAGAGCTATTAATAGCACAGCCTACTCAGGGTCTAATTATTCAGCGTGCAGATTATACAAGCTCCTTTTTTCCCTCCTTCTCTGCGTCTATCTCTTTCCTACTGCCCACTTTTCATGCATTTTATTACTCTTCTGTACCTTGGCCAAAAAAATGCAAGGAGCATGGAGAAGAGGGGAGAGTCAGTTCAGCCATTTCTCCCCCTAGATGTTGGAAAGCCCTGGTGGTAGTAAGGGTTGGAATCATTTGGTGAAGATAAATGTGTTTGACAATCTATGGGTCTACAGATGTCCTTATCATGACGGGAATAAGAAGTTGCTCACACAGAAGGTTGAGTGGGACTCAAGGTTATGCTCACCTTCCATGGATGCCAGAGTTGCCACGACTGGAGTGCCTTCTGATAGAAGGACATTATTTCTAGAAGATCATTGAGGAAATGCAAATATGCGTTGGTAAATCTCTGGCCAGGACAAGTATGGTTATTGTTCCGTGTGTTACAAATTGTCTACTTAATACAGATTCATTATTATATACATTTGTTTCATGGTTTATCTTCCCCACCACATTAAAAGTGCTATTAAGTTTGAAACTGGATGTATGTTATTTACCATTGTACCCCTGGTTCCTAGCCCAGTGCTTGCCATACAGTAGGTACTCAATAAATTTTTGTCAAATAAATGAATGACTACATGAGATAGACTGAAGGGACATCTTGAACACCGGCAATAAACTACTGCTTATCTGCTAATTAAACTTAAATGCTTGCGTCTTGCAGTTCCTCCTCTCCTAAGTGGAAACGACTTCCAAACAGCTGAGGAAGGCAGTGATGTGAAGTTGGTTTGCAATGTGAAATCCAACCCCCAGCCTCAAATGATGTGGTACAAAAACAGTGGCTTCTTGAATTTAGAGAAAAACCATCACCAAATCCAACAGACAAGTGAGTATCTTCAACTGTCAATCACCAAAGTCAAGAAATCTGACAATGGAACCTACAGCTGTATTGCAAATTCACTTATAGAAACGAAGACCAAGGACTTTCACCTTATTGTCAAAGGTAACTCTATTGTTTATTTACTGAAATATAGTTGATTTACCATATTATGTTAGTTTCAGATGTACAGCATAGTGACTTAATATTTTTATAGATTATACTCCCTTTCACATTATTACAAAACAATGGCTATATTTCCCAGTGTTGTACAATATATCCTTGTTGCTTACACACAGAGTTTGTATCTCATAGTCCTATAGCCCTATCTTGCCCCTCTCTCCTTCCCTCTCCTCACTGGTATCCACTAGTTTGTTTTCTATATCTGTGAGTCTGTTTCTGTTTTGTTTTATACATTCATTTATTTTTTTTCCACATATAAGTGATAACATACAGTATTTGTCTTTCTCTGTCAAATCGACAGAGAGCGTAATACTTTTGCGGTCCATCCACAAAGGTAACTCTTTTTTTTTTTTTTTTTTTTTTTTTTTGCGGTACGCGGGCCTCTCACTGCTGTGTCCTCTCCCGTTGCGGAGCACAGGCTCCGGACGCGCAGGCTCAGCGGCCATGGCTCACGGGCCCAGCCGCTCCGCGCCATGTGGGATCTTCCCACACCGGGGCACGAACCCGCGTCCCCTGCATCGGCAGGCGGACTCTCAACCACTGCGCCACCAGGGAAGCCCGGTAACTCTTTTTTTAAGTAACATCTAAAATAGTACAAAACTCAGAGAGATGCTCAGTAAATATTTTTTGCGACAACTAATGATGATGACAATTATGATTAGTAGCTAGGATTTTCTTTGGAGAATTATCTCGATCCAAGGAATTCTAGTTGTTTCTTTTAGGGGAATTATTCCCATTCCATATAGGATACTGCTTTTTGAGCAAAGGTCCTTTTCTAGAATCAAGTAGTAGAAGACAGTTCTGTTTGGCTTTTATGGAGGAGTATTTCCATGAATTTTCCTAGGCAACAAGGTTTGTAGGAACTGGACTTTTTTTTTTTTATTTGCCTGTGTTGGGTCTTCATTGCTGCGCACGGGCTTTCTCTAGTTGCGGCGAGCGGGGGCTACTCTTCGTTGCGGTGCGTGGGCTTCTCATTGCGGTGGCTTCTCTTGTTGTGGAGCACAGGCCCTAGGCGCGCAGGCTTCAGTAGTTGTGGCACGCGGACTCAGTAGTTGTGGCTTGCAGGCTCTAGAGCGCAGGCTCGGTAGTCGTGGCACACGGGCTTGGTTGCTCCTCGGCATGTGGGATCTTCCCGGACTAGGGTTGGAACCCATGTTCCCTGCGTGGGCAGGCGGATTCTTAACCACTGCGCCACCAGGGAAATCCAGAACTGGACTTTTGAGTTAACAGCTTAGTGACAAACGGAAGAGAAGTCATAAACACATAGAGGAAAAATATACTGACTAGATAAGAAAACAGATCTATAAAATCACTCCTAACTCTGAAATTGTAACCTATAGGCTAATCAGAAAAGTGAGTGAGGGAGAATGGGGGAAACAGCTTCTTTCTCTTGGCTTCATACTTCTTCTACCCAGGTTTATGATCTCTGCAATAACAAGGAACAAAAGAAGCTCCACGTGTCTTTCCCTCCTCTTATTTCTCACTCATACAGAAAGAGGAAGGCGAGATACCTGGAGAGGCAGATGCAGATAATGCTCACGCACACATTTCCTGGTCTGGGGCCAGGATGCTAGAAGCAGCCGAACAAGCTGAGGCTCCCACATCTTGTTAGAACATCACTCACTTTGTCATTTGCCTCTCTGTGCCACTCATTGCCTTTCTTGCCAGTCCTCAGGAAGCCAATTGAACCCCAGCCAGAAGCGTTGGACGTGTGACCATAGGGCTTCTTATTACTGTACCAATAGAGTGGCTGGTGGGTAGGAAGGGCTGCCAGTTGAATGCCCATCACTGTGATTACTGGTGCTTTCAGTAATTTCTCCTGCAGAACAGTGACAGTATGCCCAGGGGCTACTTGCTTTAAAAACCAAACCCACGGGCTTCCCTGGTGGCGCAGTGGTTGAGAGTCCGCCTGCTGATGCAGGGGACACGGGTTCGTGCCCCGGTCCGGGAGGATCCCACATGCTGCGGAGTGGCTGGGCCCGTGTGCCGTGGCCGCTGAGCCTGCGCGTCCAGAGCCTGTGCTCCGCAACGCGAGAGGCCACAAGAGTGAGAGCCCCGTGTACCGCAAAAAAAAAAAAAAGAAGAAAAGAAAAACAAACAAAAAACCCCACCAAACCCACAAACTCTTGGTTAAGAAGGAATCATAATTGCTCTATGTCACATTAAACATACAGCTTGTGTGGCAAGCAGGATGCCAGCTTGGCAAATTAGCTTTCATGGGCAGAATCCTGTTTGGGGTTGAGCTCTTCCAAACCAACTGGTTTTTCTCATTTCTTCCTGCGTTATTACTTGCCTGGCTATTGGCTGCCTTAGGAGCATAAGCACTCCGATGCTGGTGCTCAGGCTAAATGCCAGGTTTGCCATGAGCTCTCCCAGCTTCACCGCTCAGTGGGGTAGTTTATAAATGAGGCTGTGCAAAGTGAGAAATGACATCACGGATCTTTTCTTGAGCACAAGATTTTAGCCACGTGTTGAGATTATTTTACCGTAATGAATATGGGCTGGGTTGGGTTGGGGGGAAATACCAGATCTGGTTATAAATAAGAGAGTAAAGGGAAGAGATGCAGTTACACTTTCCAAACTCACTTTCAACAGAAACTTGGAATCCAAAGTGAGCCAGTGGGTCAGGCAGTTTATTTCAGTTTGTTTATGGACTGAAAGCTGTCACGTGTGGCTTCATTTTATTCAGCTTGGTAAAAATATTCTGATCTGTGACTGAGTTCTGATTTTTTCCCCCAACTGTACCACCTTTGCCTCTCCTTCATTTTGACATCTTTCCTTGGCACTATAAGTTCATGGGGTCCCCAGTAAGATGCCCTTTGGTGTGTCCCAGGGCTGGCTATTACAGAGTCAGGGTTTACAAGAAGTCCCAGGGACTTTCCTGGTGGTCCAGTGGCTAAGACTCTGTGCTGCCAATGCAGGGGGCCCGGGTTCAATCCCTGGTCGGGGAACTAGATCCCACATGCTGCAACTAAAGATCCCACATGCCGCAACTAAGACCCAGTGCAGCCAAATAAATAAATATTTTTTAAAAAAAAAAAAAAAGAAAGAAATCCCATTGAGAAGAGCTTCTCCAGAGGGTTGGTGTCACCCACACCGTCATGAGAATAATTTTTAGCAACAGCCAAAAGAAAGCAAAAGTAAAGGATGCTTAATCTACTCCCTAAAATTATCCTGAGCCGGACACATAATGGAGAAGACAATAGTTGAAAGGTAAATAGTGTGTCATACAATTATGGAGGGATAAACCCCATGTCATAATCTTGAGGCATATAGGGCTTGGGCTTTGAAATTAGATTAATCAAAAGTCTTCTCTTCCCCTTCTCTCTTCCTTTCACCCTTCATATACTATCTCGTAACACTTTGTCCTTTACAACACTATCTCAATCTGCAGCAGTTTTTTTTTTTTAATGTCAGTCTCTCCCACTAGAATATGAGCTCCTCAGACACAGGAGCCTTCCATGCCTGTCCTATTTTTTCAGGGCTAAGAACAGCACCTAACACACAGTAGTCATTTAGCAAAAATCTATTGATTTCATTCACTCTACAAACTCAATTATACAATAAATAGCACACTCTTTATTTCCTATAAATTCCAAAAATTTTATCTTAGCCATGATTGGAGACCCTTTCCCTCCTAGGGTGGCATCAGAATCCAGGAGCTTAGACAGAGTCATTTAAATACCTTTGTTGACCTTAGCACTCTTACTTTTGTACGTTTCACCCCATATCAAATATATTAACATGAAGTATTAAGTATACTTTTTGGCTGTAAAAATTTGAAAGGGTATTTAAAACTTGCATACATTTAAAATTTTTCTATAAATAAGTTATTAATTTGGTTCTTAAGTTTTAAATGTTATTATTATTATTTAACAGTTCGGTGATAGTCGACACAAAGTTACATTTTATAGATGCTTAAACATTTATGCATTTTGATTAACTTTGCCACTTTATTTTCATATTTTGGAGCCAATACTTTTTTTTCCAGTCTCAAATATTTTCATAGGCTCTTGGAAAGCTTACAAGCACAGGGACTGCACCTATAGTACAAAATGGCTCTGAGCTTACCTGGTGTTCACAAAACAAGGGAATGGGCTTTCACTTCTAGGTGGCTGGTGTCTTCCTAGCCCAAATTAGAAGTAGACTCTCTGTTCTTCCATATCATTCAGGCAAAGATAAAAATCTTTGCCAAGATTGGGAAGGCTGATGCTTAGAGTTCTACTTTCCTAGGGGCAGGCACTATGCAATCACCCTGTATAATGTCTTGTCACCTACCTGGGGCACAATCACAGCACAGCTACAAGGGTCCCACTGTTCCTCCCTCCTTAGTCCAGCAGCTTCCTCACCTTTTCTGTTCTTCCTCTTAAAACCTTCCTGCCTCTCTCTCTCCTTCGAGGATACCTCCCAACATCTTTCAGGCTTTTCAAATGGCAGGAAAAAGCATTGATTTCAGCTTACTTCTGCTTTCCGCATGGCAAAAATTATGGATCAAGCACAAAATGATCTGACTTTGGGGAGTTATTCATATTATAATAAATTATCCTTCCAAAGAGGAGTGGATTCAAAGCCTGTCTCTGCTAGTTACTAGTTCTGTGACTTTGGACAAGTAAACTCAAAGCCCCCGGTTCCTCGCCTATAAAAAAGAATGATAATAAAATTCTTCAGGACTGTTTGGAGAATTTAATTAAGAGGAAAAATGTTAAGTGCAAGGCACCGTGGCTGGGACATACTAGAAGTACATAAATTAGAAGCATATAAATGTTAACTTTCTCGTTTCCTGTGTTTGCACTTCCAACAGATAAAGCTTCATCTGTACCAATAGAACCCATTATTGCTGCAGGTATTGTGGTCTTTCTGACCTTGTTATTTGGACTGATTGCCAGAAGAAAAAGAATGATGAAGGTATCTAAGTATTCTAAGCTAAAAAGTCATCTAAACAAAAGCAGAGAACTGGCTATATAAGTGACTATAGAATTAGGAACCATACTTGAACGATCTGGTCTCTCTCCCATGAGATCTAAAATGGAAGTTGCTTAAGGGAATAAAATTGTACATCTATTATGAGTACAGCTTTACGAAGAATAGAGTAGAAGGATAGAAGTGCATGTGGACAAGACCTGAATGAAAATAGCTGTGGTGTTAGAAGTAGGTGCTGATTTTTCTTCCTTTTAAATTTCTCTTTATTGTTGCTATGGTTCCTTTGGTACAATAAATAAATAAATATAGAGGCGCATCTGCTCTGGATTCAGAGATCTGTGTGAAAAAGACGGCACTTACTGCTCACCTCTTGAGTACAGCCACATGCCCTGGCTGTGGTGGGCTGGAGTTTGAATTGTTGAATGGTTAACCTTGCTGGTTAGCATGATGCAGAGGACCTGCATGCATAGGTTAATGCTATGCATTTGCCTCCACCAGTTAATCCAGTGCCAAAGGCAGGCAAATGTGGCAGAAAGCCTCTAAGGAAAGGCCAGTGTGGAATTACCTTTTCTTAGGTTAAATAAAAATGATTAATGTGGTCAAAGAAATAAGACCTCGACCAGTGCAGAGGTGGCTGTATTGCCAGCCACCTCTGTATTGGTATGTATTTTTCTACATAGACGATTAACAGACGTTTGGGTTTCCGGTCCCTTGAGCCACCTTGATGCATTCAAAATGTTTATGCGTGGGCCTTAGCAAAACAGGCAAATTCATTGCCCTTGTCCTGTTTGCTTTTAGCTCTGCGTAAAGGATACAGATCTTCAAAGCAGAACAGCTCTGTAAGTACTCTGGGCTGGGGTCAACGATTTTCCATAAGCAGATGGGTAGCAGTCAGTGGTGTGCATCATAAAGCCCATCCTGGGCAAACTCCTCCTGAGATGGAAGGTGCTAGAAGGTGAAGTGGTTCAGAGGAGAATGGAGGGTGGAGGAGAATCTGCCTCCCCTTTAGAGGAAGACAGGTGAGGCTAGGTTGGAAGGTTGCTTGGAACTGACCACACCTTTGGTCTTGAGCCTACTCTTTCTTTAAGCAATTTCAGGCTAATTCTTGTGCAAACTGCCTTTTATCGCCACACAATGTAAATGTCTGAGAGAGCTTACCCTGGGGGAAGCCACTGCTGCATTCTCCTTCACAACCAGGTCAGAAGCCACATTCCTCATCCTAAATACCGCCTCCTCTTTGGAGCTTCCTTTAGACTGTTGGCTCCAGCATACCTGAAGTGGGCAGTGGCTAAAAAGAACAGAGGCATACTTTCCAAGAGTATGAATTTTGTTTTGATTTTTTTTCTTAGTGTTATGATCACCTTTATAATTAATTTCTTGATTCATTTCAGATGAAAAAGCCAAGATGACATCTAATACGGCAAGAGTTTTGCATCAGGACCTCCTTGATTTATGTAGTCCCGTCTGTATTTATTGCTATTACTAAGTTCATTCCTGTCAGATTGTCAGAGGTTATGAAGAAGTGTTTCATTAAGCACTTAGAAGTAGTTATTATGACTAATTTAATATACTTGCAAGAACACTTTCAGGAAGAAAGCTGTAAAGATTGAAAGATAAGATTTTTAAAGTCTTCTCCTTGAAGGATATGTCAATTAATTGAAATTTGTCCTGAAAAGATTGGTAACCATTTACATTTAGTGTGTATTCTTCTAGGTAGGAGATTAACAGACATTTGGGTTTCACAAATCAGTACACTACCAAAAAAAACTGGGGGATGGGGGCAACATAGAGGGATCAATTTCTAAAGTTGCCAAGGAAACACATAAGTAATATCAATTATATCTACCTTCACTGTCATTTCAAAAAAGAAATGTTCTAGGACTAAAAAAGGAAGGATATAATCTCAGAATATAAAGTACTCCTTTAAATGGAAAAAATTCAGTATTATAAAAAACAACATATGTCCTTATTTTTCTCATCTTACCGTGGTTGACAGTCACAAACTTTGTGAGTTTTGTGTGGTGAGGAAGATGAAAACGGCAGGGGACAGGGGATAGCATGTTTGTTTCCTAGTATCCTTTGTTCTTTTTGCATAGTCATTTGCATAGATCCAGCGATATTATGAATCAGCCTGTACTCTTCTCATATACGTTAATTTAAAATTGCAGCTCTCTTATTATTTATCGCTGACTTTCCCCACTTCCATTCTTCATTTTTTTCCCTGTAAGAGTCTCTGCTTCAGTTTCCCACACAGCTGGGGTGGGTTATAGGGAGAGGCAGCCTTGGCCAGAAGCACCCTTGATTGTCTCTGCTGTGCTCTCACTCTATCTTAGAAAAAAAAATTTTTGTCTAATGTTGCAGGAGCTAAATGTGCCACAGTGAAAGAGAAAGAGAGAGAGCTGCTTGCTGTCAGACAGGTGGTTAAAATCCCTTTATTGCCTTAGAAGCAAAGAGAAGAAATGAGCAGAATGTATTAAATCTTAACAGTGTTTTGTTTCTAAGAAGAACAGACACATCCTCCTGTTAGGCTCCTCTTTGCTTCCTTGGAAACGTCAGCATGAAATGGAGAGAGAGACCATTAAAAACTGTGGTTCACAGATTTCTCTGTCTTCTTGGAGGCCCTAGTAGGTTTTGTGGGGAAGCCTTCAGATCATGTCCCTCATTCAGGATTTCTCAAATTAGAATTTGGAAGCCCTGTGAAAATGCTGTAAGGATAAGGTAGGAGGACTGTGAAAATCTGAAAGGTTAGACAATTAAGTAGAACCCTGGAAACAAGAAATTAAAAAACGGTGGGTTGGGATAGTTTAAAGTGGAAGAGGAAACAGAAAAACTTAACTTTTTTAATTGGACTTGGAATCAGGAGATCTGAGTTCCAGTCTTGGCTGTGTTACCTTGGGCAAGTGCTTTTCCCTCTCTTGGGCCTTTGGAAAATAAGGAGGTTGGATTAAGAGGAGGATTAAGATGCATTTTCATTTTAGCTTGAAAATTCTGTGATCCTAAAAAGATTCCCACATAGTTTAATGTCTAAAGGAGTTGGCAAGAAAGACTGAAAATGTAATACCTTTGCCCCGCCTAGCAGAGTTATGAATCAGCTTTGTTCTAGGACATATAAATATCCTTGAGAATTACAGGTCATCAGGAAAGAGTTTCTTCACCCTTGTTAAATACAATGACCTTGTACATTAGCACAGAGAAGGAACCTTAACTAGTTTTAACAGAGCACAGCAATATTATAAATAGTCATTGCCTCTCATTTTGCCTTACAGTTTTGAAACAGAGTCTGTACTAAAACTATGTCTATTATTTAAAATTAGAAGTTAGCCTAGAGCCTGTCTTAGAAAGATGTGAAATTCCAGGATTCAAAAGAAACCCCATATGTAAATCAACTATACTTCAATTAAAAAATAATAAAATTAAAAAAATAAAGACACCCCATAACCTTTCCCCAATGTTTTCTCTACCTACTATGAGGTACGGGGAATTCCAACATTCCCTCATCTGGTTTTGACCCTTTGGACTACAAATACTAGTGGAGAAGTGACAGAAAAATCCAGTTGCTCCCCTCTCAACCTTTTTATCAATAAGGACAATTTTCATAATTATTATTTTTCTCCTTCTTGGGCCCCATATTTTGAAAGAACTGGTCTATCAAACAAATTTTACTTATTAAATAAGAGTCATCTGTTTTCCCAATTTAAAAAACATTTATCAATAATACCTACTTGTCAGTCTAAGCTTCTTTTATGACAATACAATTACCCACTTGATGTAATTCCATTTAAAAGAAAATAAATCTCGTACTATAGTTAACCTGCGCAGTTTTTTAGAGGTTAATGATATAATCATTGCAATCAGGCTTTTTGAATCATTGAAAATAGCTTACAACTATTACCAAATAGTTCACCAACTTTACGCCTCTCATCACCATGATCATGACTACTTTCCTGAACCTATTAGCCAGGGGTCATAAAGTCAAATTCTTACAGGGGTCAAGCAGATCAATGAGTGAAGCAGGCTAGATGTACAACAATAGGGAGTGGTGGAGAATGTGGCAAATAGCACATCTATGTCTAAAAGGGGGCTGATAGTTACCACTGGGGACAGGTCTTCTGATTCTGTAAGAGAAGTCAGAAATCTGGATTTTTATGTGTAGTCCTCCTAATTTAAAAAAACTTAAAAAAAATCTTGTATATCTAGGAGTAGAAGAACCTTCTCACCCCAATATGTGTCATTCTCTGTTAGGTAAGTTAAAACCTGGTGTTGACTTGGGCTTTCATTGTTTCATGGAGATTTTTGTGAAACAGCTCTTGTCATTTTCACTCATAGTCTACTATTCCCCGAAGCTCAAGCATGATCACGATGAACCAAATCAGAGGACAGTTAGTTCTGCAGAAATACCTCAGAGATATTGCAGATACACTGCAATAAAGCAAACATCTCAAAAAAGTGGGTAACAAATTTTTTTGGTTTCCCGGTGCATATAAAAGTTAGGTTTACACTTCACTGTAGTCTATTAAATGTGCAATAGCATTATGTCTAAAAACGATGTACATACCTTAATTTAAATATACTTTATTGCCGGGACTTCCCTGGCAGTCCAGTGGTTACGACTCCGGGCTGCCAATGCAGGGGGTGCGCGTTCGATCCCTGGTCGGGGGACATAAGATTCCCACATGCTGCGGGGTGCAGCAGAGAAAAAAACCCAAAACTTTATTGCTGAAAAATGCTAACCATCATCTGAGGCCTCAGTGAGTTGTATGTAATCTTTTTGCTGGTGAAGGGTCCTGCCTCAATGTTCTTGGCTGCTGACTGATCAGGGTGGTTGCTGCTGAAAGGTTGGGGCGGCTGTAGCCATCGCTTAAAATAAGGCAGTAATGAACAATGAAGTGTGCCACATCAATTGATTCTTTCTTTCACGAGTGACTTCTCCGTAGCAGGCAATGCTGTTTGATAGCATTTTACCTGCAGTAGAACTTCTTTCAAAATTGTAGTCAATCCTCTCAAACTCTGCCACTGCTTTATCAACTAAGTTTATGTAATGTTCTAAATCCTTTCTTGTCATTTCAACAATCTTCATAGCATCTTCACCAGGAGTAGATTCCATCTCAAGAAACCATTTTCTTTGCTCATCCATAAGGAGCAACTCCTCACCCATGAAAGTTTTATTATGAGATTGCAGCAATTCATCACATCTTCAGGCTCCACTTCTAATTCTAGTTCTCTTCCTATTTCCACCACATCTGCAGTTACTTTGTCCACTGAAGTCTTGATCCCCTCAGTCATCCACGAGGGTTGGAATCAACTTCTTCCAAATTCCCGTTAATGTTGATATTTTGACCTCTTCCCATGAATCATGAATGTTCTTAGTGGCATCTAGAATGGTGACTACTTTCCAGAAGGTTTTCAATTGACTTTGCCCAGATGCATCAGAGGAATTACTATCGATGGCAGCTATAGCCTTATGAAATGTATTCCTTAAATAATAAGGTTTGAAAGTTGAAATTACTCCTTGATCCATGGGCTGCAGAGTGGATGTTGTGTTAGCAGGCATGAAAACAGCATTAATCTCATTGTATATCTCCATTAGAGCTCTTGGTGACCAGGTGCATTGTCAATGAACATTGTCAATATTTTGAAAGGAATCTTTTCTTCTGAGCCATAGATCTCAACAGTGGGCTTCGAATATTCAGTAAACTATGTTGTAAACAGATGTGCTGACATCCAGGCTTTGTTGTTCCATTTATAGAGCACAGGTTTTCAACAGGTACCAAAAAACTGGAAAGCATTTCAGATAAGATGTTAATAGCGCAAAGATAGATACATGCCTCAGTGAGACAGATTGAGCCTTATACTAGCTAAATAATGAGAGCAATACGCTGTAGGACTGTTATTTTCTGAAGTAAAGTTTATCTGTTTCTCAATTTTATGTGTATAATACTCTCCTGGTGCTAGCTTTGACTGGCGAATTTTGAAATGTTGGCCCCAGTAATGATTGTGCTAGTTCATAATCTTTATTAGATTATGAGTATAATCCCCAAAAGTGTTAGAAATATTTCCAAGCAGTTTCTGATCTTTTGTTTTTTTGTTTTGTTTTCTTTTTTGTTTTTTGTGGTACGCGGGCCTCTCACTGTTGTGGCCTCTCCCTTTGCAGAGCACAGGCTCCGGACGCGCAGGCTCAGCGGCCATAGCTCACAGGCCCAGCCGCTCCGCGGCATGTGGGATCTTCCTGGACCGGGGCATGAACCCGTGTCCCCTGCATTGGCAGGCGGACTCTAAACCACTGCGCCACCAGGGAAGCCCCTATCTTGGTTTTTGACATGCCTTCCTCGTTAAGCTTAAAGTAAGAGATACGCGCATCTCCCTTCATTTGAATACTTCGAGGGCACTGTAGGGTTATTAATTGGCCTAATTTCAATACTGTTGTGTCTCGGGGAATAGGGAGGCCTGAGGAGAGAGAGAAACAGGGGAACAGCTTGGTCGATGGAGCAGTCAGAACACACTCAACACTTATCAACTGTTTGCTGTCTCATATGGGCACAGTTTGTGGCACCCCAAAACAATTACAAAAGTAACATCAAAGATCACTGATAACAGATCACCATAACAAATATAATAATAATGAAAAAGTTTGAAATATTGTGAGAATTACCAAAATGTGACACAGAGACACAAAGTGTGCAAATGCTGTTGGAAAAATGGCACCAATAGACTTGCTCGATGCAGGGTTGCCACAAGCCTTCAATTTGTAAAAATCGCAATATCTGTGACGCTCAATAAAGCGAAGGGCAATAAAACAAAGTGCGCCTGCGCTGTGCGGAGGACTTTACCTGCATTACTTGATCCTGTGAACAACTCTACAAAGTAGTCATGATTGTCTCAACTTTGATGATGAGGACACTTGGGCTCAGAATGCTTAACTAAGTAATAGAGAGGGACTAAGCTGGAATTCATACCAAGCTGATCCAAAGCCTGGGACCTGGAGTAGGAGAGAAGCTATCACAGAAGGGGCAAAAGTTGAATAATAAAGACAAACCACCTCTCTCATAATTTCCTGTTGTTGCAACAACCCTAACAGGTAGGTGTTGGAATCCCCGTTCTACAGATGAGGAAACTGAGGATTAGAGAAACAAAACAACATGCTCAAACTCACACAACTAGCAGGAGGTGTAGTTGGGATTTGAACTCAAGGCAGCTTGACCCCACAGTCCATGCTCCTTCCTCTACATTGCCGTATCTTGGAGACTAAGGATTAGGATAAAGCTACCAGAAAGCGATTGAGAACATCTTACTGCTTTAGGAGTTTGGGGGTTGTAGCAGAGATATTCATCATTCGCTGAATATCCTTGTGCTCTTCACATTTCCCTGCTCGCTTGCCATTAACTAGCCCATGTGAATAGTTCTAGTCAAGGGGCTATGGATAGAATTAACGGTGTCACTTTCAGACAAAGCAAAGCAGAAGGGATGCATATTCTTTCACTTCTTCCTTCCTCTGACATGGCAACTGGGGAGAACATCTGTTAGTCTGGGATTTGAATAATGATGTGGAACAGAGCTACCTGCTCACATGTAAGTGAGAAGTAGATCCTTGTGTTAAACCACTATTCTTTAGGGTTAATTTGTTACTGCAGCATAACTTAGCCTATCCTGACTAACACAGGTATTTTCATTGGCATAATTCAAATACTCAGAAAACTTTCATTATAATAAGAATTCAGGGGAAAGTTTAATCTAGTTTAATGAAATACTGCTTAATTTCAAGGGCAAGTTCATAATAATCCCCATCCCTCCCACCAGGGACCCTGAGTCATATAAAATGCTGAATAACCTGCAGTAAAATCATAATTTTCCCTCGGAATAGACTTACATCTATTGACAACACATCTTTAAGGAAATAGGGCAGCAGTAGTGCAGCTAGAAAAACATTAATTCATTTGTTTCATTTTATTAAAAAAGACAAATTATACTTAATCTCATGCCAGCAACTACAGAAAATAAAATCTATATGTTAATGACAAATTCCTTAACACTCATATAATCTTGTTTCAAGAGCCTATCTCTGAAACATCAAGGTTGTTGTATAGCAAACATCATGGGTAGTTTTTTTGTATGTAATACTAGAAAACATGAAGGACACTACTGTGAATTCTCAAAAACCTGTGCTCTCAGAGGATTGTGTACATATTAAGAAAAAATTGGAGATCTGGTGTTCCTGCCAACAGATTCCTAAAGTGTTGCTGTGGAAACTCATGAATTATTTGTCTTTATTTCTCTGGGCAATCTTGGTAGTAACAATAGTGTCAGCCTCTGTTTAAATTATAGGTATTAACAGCAATCTCTTACATTTTCATGTTACCTTATAGTTTATAAAACATTTTACACATGTCTTGTTTGATCCTCACAGTCACTCTGTGAGACAGGTAGTGATATCATTATTTATGATGATTTTGGCTCTAGGTGAGTACTACAATTGCTCTCGGTTTTGTACAGGACAATCATTCAGCCCTTTTGCCTTATGGGTAATCACTGTATGCCAGTAAGAATTGAGATAGGAGATGAGAAATTAAACTAACACATGTAATTTTTAGAACTTCTCAAAACTGAGTTCTCTGAGTTACCTGAAGTATAGTGACATCACATAGCAATAGTTATACTCCAATAAACACTTCCCTTATATTGTACTATGCTAAGCACCTTACGTATAACTTACTTAATCTTTATAACAATCACATAAGAAGGGTCCTATTTTTATCACACCCATTTTACAGGGGAGGAAAACTGAGGCACAGAGAATTTAAGTCACACGTCCTGGGTCACACAGTTTGTTAGTGGCTGAATAAGAATTGAGACCAAGGTTGTATGGTTCCTGGGTCTTTAACCATTAGACAAAATTGCCTCTTACATTAATGACTAATTTATATAGTACTTCCTACATGGCAGGAACAAACATATATAAACTCATTTAATCCCTATAAGCAACACATTTAACATTTGAATTCAAATCGAAATTAGATTTAGGAGATAGGGAGGAAAAAGAGGATGGGTAAAAAAGGAGGGGTGCGGAGAGAGAGAGACAGACAGACAGGAAGAACAACTTAAAAGTGCCTGCAATGAGACCTGCCATTCAACTGAAAGAACATGTGCCCTGAAGTGAGCATGAGATGAGGAGGAGAATCAGCTCCCCTGGCCAGTCCCAGTTAATTCCCTCATGGCTCTCAAAGTGTGAGCATCTCATGTGCTGAGGAAGAATCTAGTGCTCACAGATTTGTCAACTACTTCATTTGGTTCTCAACCGAAGAAACAGCAATCTCTTCCCATACTGGAATAGAAACCTGCCCTGCAGTGCTTATTAAGAGGAGGTGTTTGGGTCTCTGAAGTGATACTTTCCCAAAGAATTTCCAAGGATAGTGTTGACTATAGTCTATTTTTGCCTGACTTTGGAACTTTATCTCTGAGTAAGCTGCAACCCACTTGTATCACTGAACATGAGCCGGGTCAAAGGGAGTAGCTGGATTCCTATAGCTGTAACGCAACTCTGCTGCATATATTCAACATTGCTCATGGAAAAGTTTCAGCTACCAGATGTACATGAAGCTACCACATGTACGAACAGAAAAACAGGCCTCTCCTCCTGGCTCAGCCACTAAAGAGCTGCTCAGCTCAAGGGTGTCACATAATCTTTCAGAGACTCTGAACTAAGGGACTATACCAAAAGATAATCTCTAAGATCCTGCGAGTCCTCATATTATATGACTGACATTTAAAAAAATAATTTAATGGTAACAAAACTTAGGAAGCCTTACCTCCTTGTGCGTCATTCTGCAAACTGTATGTTCCTCTTGCAACAGATTCTCATCCCAAAACAGGTCATTTTTCACTCCAGCTGTCATTTGTAGGCAGTTTATAGGCAGCTCAAGGGCATCATTTAAAACACTGCACTAAAGAGGATATAGACTTTGGTGTCGATAAAGAATCATAGCCTTGAATTCCTGAATTTTATAGTTATGGTACTCATAAAAGTGTTTAATAACAAACTTGGCTCACTTGGAAATCACCAGTCTAAAGGACTTTGCCCCAATCTGACATGTGGATCATATTTGTTTTTAAGAAAATATTTAACGATTTATTAACAATTTCATATTTCTGCTTAAGATTTCTGCACAACCTCTTTCAATCACTCTAGATGTAGGCATAATGTGTTTTATGATTCCACAATGCTATTAAGTTAAGCATCTTGGGACTTCCCTGGTGGCGCAGTGGTTGAGAATCTGCCTGCCAGTTCAGGGAACATGGGTTCGATCCCTGGTCCAGGAAGATCCCACATGCTGCGGAGCAACTAAGCCCGTGCGCCACAACTACTGAGCCTGTGCTCCTAGAGCCCGTGAGCCACAACTACTGAGCCCACGCGTCTAGAGCCCATGCTCTGCAGCAAGAGAAGCCACCACAATGAGAAGCCCGCGCACTGCAATGAAGAGTAGCCCCCGCTTGCCGCAATTAGAGAAAGCCCATGTGCAGCAACGAAGACCCAACACAGCCAAAATAAATAAATAAAATAAATTAATTTTAAAAAAAGTTAAGCATCTATTAAGCTATTAAGGCTTCTATCATTGACTTTGTTTTGTCATGATGAGTGGTTATCCTGATTTTCTACCTATATTAGACCAATTAAAATGGGCCAATGCGAAAACTTAACAGCTGCATATGTATGGGCCCAAGAAAAACTTCCTGATTATGTTCTATTTGTCAAAGCCTAGAGTAAAAGCACCCATAAAACTAAACCATCCACAAATGGAATATCCACAATGGTTACTTCATTGCAAATTGAAAAATAACGTTCAGCAATTTATAAATCTGCAAGTTTATTATTTAAACTGACATGTCTCAAGTACTTGTTTCAAAATTCTCTCACTTACATTATATCTTTTGATCCTTAGGCTTAGAGAGCCTGAACTCTTAGTCTCTGGAATCAGACTACCTAGGTATATATCCAAATTCTACCACTTTACTAGCTGTGTGGTGATAGGCAAGTTACCTAACCTCTCTGTTCCTGCATTCCCTCATCTATAAAATGGGGATAGAAATAGAATCTACCTCCTGACTTATGGTTACTATGAGGATTAAATGAGCTGAGATGTGTACACTGTAAGTCACACTAAGCACTCACTGAATTTTAGCTATTATAGCTACTATCCCACTTTACAGAAGAAACTGAGCCTCAGATTAAATGATTTTTTACACCTGTAAACAGGAGTTGGGACTTAAAAACAAGGTCGAATGAACTTCAAACCTTTGCCTCTTAACTCCACATTGCTTTTCTTATTTAAGAGAAGAAACCAGGCTTTCTAACAGAGAGCTTTTAAGGAACATATTCTTTTCTTTTTTTAGTCCTTAAAAGAGAGGACAAGTTTTTCATCTACTTTCAGGGTGAGATGCATGTTATCTTCTTTTAGTTTTTTATTTGCCCTGTGAATGTGTCCAGTTTTACTTTTATCTGATGAATTATTCTTGGAACAAGGAAGAAAGAAAATTAAATGAAAGAAAAATAAAATGAGATGCACAAATGGGAATCTGATGAGAAAATATTATAAAGAATGTGCATTAGAAAAGGTGGATTTGAGTCACCACCTCCTTCGTATTAACTATATTTCTCAGATTTTTATACTTTGTCTCAAGAAACACCTCTGAAAAGAGTACAAGAATGTCATAATTATTACACTTAAATATTTGCTTAAGATAGCAAAGAATGTAGTTCATGAACAAAAGAAGAAATAAAGAAAGCTCTGGTTTTGTTCATTGCACCATTAAGGAAAACCAGTCTAACAGCATTCCTAAAAGGAAACCGGGATCTATGGTCTCCAATGATGCTTATTATTTTCTCTCAAGTCCAATTTCTCCTTTTTCATCTCTATCATTTTCTCTTCCATGTGCCTTTCTTTTCCTTTCATACTCATCTCAATCTTTCTGTGATTCTACAATTTAGGTTTTGGTGATCACGGGTGATCATTTTCTAAAAACGATTAGTTCAAAGAGAAGCATTCTCAGAGTAGCCCAGCTAGGGCCTCCTTGTGGCTAGATCTTCACAGCGTTATATCGGTTCCTTATTTTGTTGTTGTTCACAAGAATCTGGCAAAAGGAAAGAAAAACAAGGGCAATTTCCCTGCATCTTCCAGAATAAGGTCTTAACCCCCAATGGACACAATGGGCTCTCCGCGTTTGGCCCCTGCCTTCTCGCTCTTTAGTTCCAACCATGCTCAGTGTCTTCAGTTCCCAGACAGAGACTTGCTGCCTTAAATTCTTCTTAAAAGAAGAATTACCTCCAGGTAGAATGCCTTTCCTCAATCATTATCATTTAACAAACCCCTAAGTGCCCCAAATTCAAATCATTTCTCCTCTCTTCCAAGGAGCTCTCCCTAAACCTCCCGGTCTGACTTACATATTCCTCTTTCATGCTCCACATTACACCATGCAAACCTCTACCAGAGCATAATGGTTAGGGTTAGGATTGGGGTTAGGGTGATTCACCTCCAAAACATATCCCATTTTCATCTACTTCCTTTCATCTCCACTGCTGCCCTCTTGATCAAGGTCACCAGTCACCTTTTGCCTGGACAATTATAGTCTCCCAACAGGTCTCTGGCTTACATTCCCATCTCCCTTCAGTCTCTCATTTACACTGCAGCTAGAGTGACCTTTTTAAGAAGAAATATTTCATATATACAAAAATATGGATAACGTATGAAATCAGGTGTAACAGATAAGATGAAAACCCACGTACCCACCACCAGTTTAAGAAACGCAATATTGCCAATACCTTTGAAGCTGGCTGTGTCTCTTTCCCAAAGGCAAACACTACCTTAAATTCGATGTTTAATATTCCCTTGTTTTCTTTTTTTAACATCTTCATTGGATTATAATTGCTTTACATTGTTGTGTTAGTTGCTGCTGTATAACAAAGTGAATCAGCTATACATATACATATATCCCCATATCTCCTCCCTCTTGCGTCTCCCTTCCACCCTCCCTACTCCACCCCTCTAGGTAGTCACAAAGCACCGAGCTGATCTCCCTGTGCTATGCCCTGTGCTATGCGGCTGCTTCCCACTAGCTATCTATTTTACATTTGGTAGGGTATATATGTCCATGCCACTCTCTCACTTCATCCCAGCTTACCCTCCCCCCTCCTCGAGTCCTCAAGTCCATTCTCTACATCTGCATCTTTATTCCTGTCCTGCCGTTAGGTTCTTCAGAACTTTTTTTTAGATTCCATACATATGTGTTAGCATATGGTATTTGTTTTTCTCTTTCTGACTTACTTCACTCTGTATGACAGACTCTAGGTCCATCCACCTCACTACAAATAACTCAATTTCGTTTCTTTTTATGGCTGAGTAATATTCCATTGTATATATGTGCCACATCTTCTTTATCCATTCATCTGTCGATGGACACTTAGGTTGCTTCCATGTCCTGGCTATTGTAAATAGAGCTGCAATGAACATTGTGGTACATGACTCTTTTTGAATTACGGTTTTCTCAGGGTATATGCCCAGTAGTGGGATTGGGTTGTTTGTTTTTTTGATATTGAGCTGCATGAGCTGCTTGTATATTCCCTTGTTTTAAAAACAAATTCTTTTACCACGTATGTCTGTATGTCTAAACAATACATTATGTAAATTTGTTTGTTGTTGAACTTTTAAAAAGTGGTTGTGTGTCATTTGCTTTGCAATTTGCTCTTTGCACTCAACACTATGTTTCTGAAATTCACCCACGTTGATTTTCATCTTCTCTGTAGTAGTCCATTGTATGAATATGTCACAATTCACACACACTCCTGTTGATGAACTATTTGGTTTTTTCCAGGTTCTATGCAATCACCAGCAATGCTCACATAAACAGTCATGACTATGACGCCTAGGGCACGTATGCAAGAATTTCTCTAGGGCAGGGCTGTCCAATGGAACTTACTCTGATGATGAAAGAGTTCTATATCTATGCTCTCCAATATAGTAGCCGCACATCATTACTGAGCACTTGGAATGTGACTACTACTATTGAGAAAGTAGATTTTTAACTTTAATCTTAATGAATAAATTTAAATAGCCACAAGTGGCTAGTGGCTAGTGGCTACCATACTGGACAGTGTAGTTTTCAAATACAAACCCACGAATAAAGTTTCTGGGCTATAGAGTACTTGCATCTTCAACTTGACAAATATTGACAAATGTTTTCCAACTTGGTAATATTATTCATATCTCCTCAAGCAGTATGTAACGATTGCCAATATTACTTTTTAATACCTGCCTTTAAAACTTTTGCCTATCAAGAGATAACATGGCATCTTATTAAAATTTTATTGTGCATTTCCAACATTACTGTTGCCATTCATTCTTCCTTTTGTGTGAAATGCCTGTTTAGGTCTTTTTTCCATTTTTTATTGGGTTTTTTGTCTTTTTCCTACTGATGCTGAGGAGCTCTCTACATATTTTTAGTATTATTTTTTAACTTGCCTTGACACTGGATCTGTTTAACTAGGGAAGCCCCATAGAAGCAATAGGCAGAAGGCATATCTGCAAAGGCAGGTGATGCCACTCACTGAATTTATATGCATTTTCTTTTCTAAAAGTGTGAATTCATGCTAGAATCCTGCTTCTTGTAGCTTTGCTCCATGAGATGTCACAGGGCTCAACAGTATCTTTTCTGGATGGAGTTACAGGGGTAGGTCTGAACAATCCTACCCTTAGGGAAACGTCTTCCTGGCTTGGTCATCTGGGGCAGACCCATTGCAAAACCAGCTTTCCTCTGCTCTTCTTCTCCGTGCCCACACACGGGCCGAGTGTATGGGTGTGAGTTGCTCGGTGGGAAACTGGTACTAAGGGTTCACCCTGGCAATGAGGGCAGAGCAGGAGACCTGGCAAAGTGATGATGATAGGAATTTCTGGGCACGGGGTGGGGAAATGTAGTCATTGGCATGAAAAGGGTAGCAGTAAAACTGGCCCCTCCACCTTCTCCAGTGATTCCATCCCTCCTCTTTTCCAGTGCTTATATTCTAGCCATGGTACCTTCTCTGCCACATATTTAATCTCTCATCTGTACTGGTTCCTGCCTTTCACTCTCCAGGTAGACATTAGTTTTCCTTTTCTCCCAAAAGACCTTCCCTGGTATTTCCTTCTCTCTCAACTTACTGCAGTGTGGCGGCTTCTGCCCACCCCACCATTCACTGAAGCTGTCCTCTCTAAGGTTGCCTCTGACGTAGTTACCAAACTTTTCTGGATCTTTCAGTCCCATTCACCATCTTCTCCTTGCCTTCCTGGGATTCCAGGGCATAATTCTACGGGTCTTCTCCTCCCTCTCTCAGTGCTCTTTCTGTGATTTACTGCTAGCTTCTCTGTCTTCACCCATTCTTTAATGCCACTATTTCCAGAGTTAATGGTACCCCTTTATGGCATCCTTGTAACAAGCAGTAAAAGGTTCACCATACTCTGATTGGGCGCAGCCCTGGGCCAGGGCATGTGGCTTCAGGTCCCATTCACCCCACTCAGCCTGGTACCCTTGTGCCATTAACACCCTGCACAACAGCATGCAGCTGCCCAGGGTATAATCTTGGTGCTCATCTTTTTCTTCTTTATTCTCTTTCCCTGTGCAACCTCATTGACTTTCATGGTTCGAAGCCCTGTGTAATTCTAGACATCTTTTAATCTGCCTCCTGGACTTCTTTTCCTGGGTGTCCTGTGGGCATCCCAAACTTGCCAAGGCCCAAACTAATTTCATTACCCACTCACTTGCATATTCCCAAACATATCCATTTTTCTGTATTCCTTCTCTAAGTTAAGGACACCACCATGCATCCACTCCTCAAGTGAAAACTTCCAGATTATCTGTGCTTCCTTTTCCACAGTTTAAAGCTTCTATCATCCCCCAAGTGCACTGCTGGGTTAGCCTTCTAACTAGTTTCCCTAGGTCCAGAATCTCTCCCCTCCAAATCACTCTCCCCACTGCTCTTGCATTTCTTTCTTTACATAGAAATGAGGATATGGTTCCCTTGTTCAAAAACCTACATTGGCTTCTAGTTAACCATAAGATAAAGTCCAGATACTCAGGCATGGCATACAAAAGCCTTCATATTCTGGCCCAAATCTACCTTTCCAGTCCTACACTTTGTCCCTGATCTCAACACCTTCCCTGATCTTAACCACATCAGACTATGATGCACAGTTCCTTGAACATAATTTTGCCACATGCTTTAATGCCCCAGTGCCTTTGCTCGTGCCTTGCATGCCCTTCCTCTGTGTTTTGCCTTGTGAAAGCCCATCATCCACTCTTTAAGACTATGTTCACTGTGACCCCTTTTTTCAGGCACCTCTGGTCCAACTAACAGCTCCTTCCTCACTGCTTTTACATCTCTACTGTTATGTTAATACAGATTCTCCAAAAGTTATTTTGCATCTTTTTCATTACATTGTGTGTTTCTTAAGGGCAAGGTTAAGCTTAAGGTCTCCATATCATCAGCAGTTTGCCCAGTGACTGTACATGGTAGATATTGAATAAAATTTTGAGTTGAATTGGGCAGGATGCGTGAACATCATTTTGTGAAAGGACCAATGATTTCTTTCAGCATAATTTTCAACCTGTTCCTTTTCTTCAGACATCAGAAGATTCTCAGAATGGGACAGCTGATGGGCCCTGTTGGAGACAGTTGCTATGTCATATCCCCAAACTTTGGCTAGGTCTCTCTAGGGACACAGAGACTGTGATTTCTCAAATGACTGATTGGTGTCTGAGTATGGTTTTTCCCCAGATATTAGAGTTCCTTAGAATCAGAGATTATTTTCAATCTAGGACCTACATGCTAGGTTCCACAGAAGACTCTCACTGCTCTAAGTAGCAGAGTCAGGCTTTTCAGTGGTAGATCTATCTGGATTTGTTTCATCACCTTTGGGTCCCATCCCAACATCTCACTAAAGTTTGAGATTTTAGAGCACGAAAAACAACATAAAAAGGCTTCACTATCTCAAAACCTTGTTAAACTTCTCAGTTATCCTGAAAGCCTGGGGACGAGGGCCCGCTCATTTGAAGGTTTTGTAGAGGGCTGGACAAACAGTATCGATGCATCAGACTGACTTCTGTCACTTCCCTTAGCTAGGTAGGAGACACTCACTGACTCCATGAAGCCCAGAATGGGTAGTTTCCTCGAAATGAGCAATTGTATGTTTTTTATGTTGTTGGTTTTTTTTTTTTTTTTTGGCTGCTTTGGGATTTTTGGCCGCGCGCAGGCTTTCCCTAGTTGCCGCGAGCGGGGGCTACTTTTCCACGCAGTGCGTGGGCTTCTCATTGTGGTGGCTTCTCTTGCTATGGACCATGGGCTCTAGGCACGCAGGCTTCAGTAGTTGCAGCATGCGGGCTCAGTACTTGTGGCTTGCATGGGCTTAGTTGCTCCACAGCATGTGGGATTTTCCCGGACGAGGGATCGAACCCGTGTCTCCTGCATGGGCAGGCGGATTCTTAACCACTGCGCCACCAGGGAGGTTCCAGCAATTGTATGTTTGTTGAACCCTGGTAGCAACTGAGTGGGTAAGAAAGAGCTTGATTCCATTTCCCCTCAAACACAAAAAACATTGCCATTGAAAGTGCTGTGGCTGGTCGGCCAAGGATACCTATTGGAAGAGCTTTCGGGTTCATTTCTGAAACGAGTCAACCCATCCTAAGCCCAGTGCTTAATTATGCGGCCCCTGAGCCCGCCCTACCGCCTTGGAGCCCCCTTTTGGCCTCTGAAAAGGCTTCATGGGGCCAATTTCACAATGCTAGGGTATTCGGTCTCCGGGCCCAGCATGTAACCCCTCGAGTTCCACGCTCGGGGCTGACCTTATCCCAGGCGGGCGCCCCGGTGGTCAGGAAGCGTAATCACGGCTGTCTGTGGACGCCGGCTCCGCCGGGGCCGACGGCTGGCAGCGCTGAGGGAGAGCTTGGGCCTGAGCCGAGGGGAACCCGCCCGTGGCGGGGGCGCAGGCGGCTGCAATGCGTCAGCGACCCGCCCCCTCGGCCCTCCCACGGGCGGGGCCAGCCCCGATGGCGCTGACTCAGCAACGCGTGGGGGGAGTTTTGTCCCTCCGCGGACCCCGTTTCTCTCAGCCGTCCGCTACCGCTGAGCCGGTTTCCTCTTTCCGGCGGTCGGGGTGCGAGAGCCAGGTCGGGCCGCTTAGGCAGCGAGCTGCTGTGCAGCCCCGGCTCTTGCCTGAGGACCCCGAAACTACCGTTCCCCCGCCGGGCAGCGTGGGCGCCATGAACGACGCGGGTGAGGCGCCACTCCTCCCCGCCGAGGGTAAGCCGGGGGGCGCGGGTGGCCTCTGGGGACTCAGCTGCGCCCCGGAGGCCCGGCGGCGGGGAAGGGCCGGGGCGGCGGGGAAGGGCCGGGGCCGGGTCCCGGGGCGATGGTGAGGGTAGAGCTTTCTGGGTGGGCTGGAGCGGCCCGGAGGGAGGCAGCATCGTGGGCGAGGACGCCGGTGAAGGGCTTCTCCGCTGCTATGGTCACCACGGGATGCTCTTACCAAGTTAGAACCCGAGTGTGGGAGTCCCGGATCAGCCCTTCTCAGCCTCTTTTTGATGTTATAATCAATCCCGTTTGGTCTTTTAGCAGGACTGAATTCGGAGAAGGTAGCTGCTCTGCTTCAGAAACTGAATTCCGATCCTCAGTTCGTACTGGCCCAGAATGTCGGCACCACCCACGACCTCCTGGACATCTGTCTGAAGAGGGCCACGGTCCAGGGTGTTCAGCATGTGTTCCAGCACGCCGTGCATCCTGAAGGCAAGCCCGTCACCAACCAGAAGAGCTCAGGTGAGGTCTTCAAACTTCTTGCACACTTCCCTTGACTTTATTGACAGCGTCCCATTGTGGTGTCTTACCTAAGAATGGCCTTGGGGAGAAGAGGTTTGGATAGAAAGAAGTTGTAGTGAATTTTTAGAGAACAGGCGCCAAGTACAGGCAGGTCCAAGAAGGTTACTTTGTAACTTGTTTTCGTGCTCTGTGGTTCGTTAATATATTTGATTTGAGCACTAAAGTGACTGACTAGCCCATGGTCATCTGTTTGAATGTAATTCACGATATTCTGTCTTGAAGTTATGTGACTGCAGCCCCATGTCTTGGAGATATATGTTCTTGGTACGAAACAGATCATGCAAAAAGGTTCATGCTCTAGAGGACACCTCCACGTTTCCCTGAAGGCCATGTACAAATGTATGGGTTGGAAAAGACACAATGTAATTGCATCAAAACGTCATCAAATGTTATTTTTAAGTGTACCTTTTGGTTGCAATTTGAACACATGTGCTAATGGGCTAAGTTACCACCAGTAGACTAGTTTGTAATACAGAAAAATACTCATTTCTCATGCCTTGCTGGTCAAGAGCTCTTGCTTTGCTATCTGCTATCTAGCACCACTAGAAAACAGAAAAACAGCTACAGTGGAAGATGGGTTATCCAGGAATGTAAATAAGGACATTCTCATGGCAGAATTGTACTAAAAGGACTTTTTAAAGTCTCTCCATTTTAAAACTACTCCCAGTCTATTTATTTTGGCAGAAAGTAGATCACTGCTTGCTTAAAGCCAGTCAGAACTCAAAGTGTACATTTATAACATGGATGTATTTTATTGTATGTAAATTATACCTCAGTAAAGGTTATTTTTAAATTTTAAGAAAAAAATTATGATCTTGCAGTAATTAATGTTTTGCCACAGTAGAAAGTGCTTGTGGTGGTGTGGCCTGTCAGGCTACAAATTATCCAGTTAGATCCAGTTAGTAATGTTATTAGTGGTCCTACATGGTTTAGATTGCAGTGCCCTTTTAGGGAAAAGCCTGGAAATGTTCATCTAGAACAGATCATGTCTTATGTATCCTGTAATGTCACTTTTATTTGCAAGAGGTACAAATAGCACATGAGCTATGTAGGTTATTTTCCTGCAGTTTTCACATTAACAGTTCATCCAGATTTCCTCACTAGAAAATAATAGTGTGCTTATGAGAGAGGTGGCATACAGATAAAACCAAGGTAGAGATGAGCTATACTAAGTCATTAGTGACTTTTAAAAAAAAATTTTATTTATTTTATTTATTTTTGGCTGTGTTGGGTCTTCATTGCTGCGCGCGGGCTGTTCTCTAGTTGCGGTGAATGGGGGCTACTCTTCATTGTGGTGCGCAGGCTTCTCATTGCAGTGGCTTCTCTTGTTGCGGAGCACGGGCTCTATGCGTGCGGGCTTCAGTAGTTGTGGCTCGCGGGCTGTAGAACGCAGGCTGAGTAGTTGTGGTGCACGGGCTTAGTTGGTCCGCAGCATGTGGGATCTTCCTGGACCAGGGCTTGAATTCGTGTCCCCTGCATTGGCAGGTGGATTCTTAACCACTGTGCCACCAGGGAAGCCCCATTAGTGACTTTTGAAAAACACTGTGTGTAGTTACTTATTTTTAATTATTTTTTCTTCATGTAAGATTACTGTTGTTCAATTGTAGAATATTTGCAAAATACCGATGAGTAAGTATTCTGTCAGGTCTTTATTCTGTGTGTGTGTGTTTAACATAAGTGATACCTTACATATTGTTAGGTAACCTCCCTACCTTTTTCACTTACCAATATATTATGAATGTATATTCATATTAGTAAAAAAGTTATTCCCAGATAAAAGTCAAGGTTTTTCCCCTCTGAATCTTCCTTAGAAAAGAGTTACCCTATGTGTGAGGCTTTACAAAGACTTTGATAATGAGCATTCTCAGTTAATTTAATTTGAAGTAAAGTACATTTTGGCAAAGACATTAATTACTCTGAAATGACCTTGATCCATGCTAGTTTGGGATACTTATGGAGATCATTTGATTGAATCCGTTTTTTTAAAAAGCAGAAAATTTGAATGCAGTATTTTTCTAGGACGTGACCTCACGTGGAAATGTTGGATATCCTTGTAAATAGACCTCTAAAGATCACTTGGTGAGAGATGAAGTACAGAAGTACAGAAGATGGTGACATTGTGGAGTGTGTGATTATCCACTTACAGGACAAATGACGAATATGATTACATGGTGGTGGCATAACATTTTTTAGGGACAGCATTATGCATGGATTCAAAGCATTGCTGTGACTCAAACATAGTAGATGGAAGAAGGATGATGTGTTCTGTTTGAAAGAGTGGATCTAATAATGGTAAAGGCACTGATGCCAAGATGCACATGAAAAGTGTGTATCAGTGTGAAAATGACATGTGAAAGTGGAAAAAACAATGCTTCTGCATCAATTTATTATATTAATATGATTTGAAATATCTAAATATTAAAGCTACTAAATTAAATATTATAGGCAGACAGTTACTATTTCATCTATATTTTTAAGTGTTTATATAATCCAGTTAACTAAATAACTTAAAAAAAAATTCTCGTTGGGGGCATGGGGATTGACTTATGTTAGAGTCATCTTACACTGAAGCATATACTATATATTCCACATTAAAGGGTGGAGACTTTTTAAAGGTTTTGCCACATATTGCCAGATTGCCTTCAGATATTTTTTACCTGTTTAGATTCCTATCCAGGGTATATAATAATGCTGTTTCCCCAGGTCCTTGCCAATATTGGGCATTATTAATTGAAAAATAACGTTTCTCCATTTAGCAGGTGTCTTATGATGAACTTTAAAAAAATGTTTCTTGGCTATTTGTATCTTTTTTGACTATTAAATTAGCTGTTCATGATCTTTGCTCATGTTTCTCTACCAGTATTTCTTTTTCTAATGTAATTTTCTTAGGTGATTTGTAATTGATTCTTTATGTGATACGTAAAGCGATTTTTTTATATGTTAAGGATATAAACCTTTGCATATACATTGCAGATAGTAAGTACTACCTTTCTTGTTTTTGTTTTTGTATCTTTCTGCTCTTTCTGATTTGGTCTTAAATTGTCCAAGATCTTGTCATAGATTCAGTGTTGGGAAATACAGTTGGAACAATGGAATCTATGTGAACATTCATCATAATTTCTTGATTTGCTTTCTTTTTTCAGGGCGATGCTGGATCTTTTCTTGTCTGAATGTTATGAGACTTCCATTCATGAGAAAATTAAATATTGAAGAATTTGAATTTAGTCAGTCTTACCTCTTTTTCTGGGACAAGGTATGGGACTGATCTTGAAATATTCTTTTTGTTTCAATATCAACCTTGGTAGGGACTATCTCTTCGTTTCTTGCTTTTCTAGTTGTAGTCTGCCTTCCATTATAGATGGGACAGCATTTATTCTGATTTCCAAAGTATCAAAAGTTGACTCTTTCCAAAGGCAGAACTACTTTTGGTTGGTAGGTGGCTACTTTTTGCAATGAAATAATAAGTCTGATGACTCACCTTACTACTTCCTTGTTTCTTTCTTATTTAAAATTTTTTATTTTGTTTTCAGTGATTTCCCCTTTTAGCATCTTTAAGTAGATTATTTGTATTTCTAGGACCTAATTCCCTTTCTCCGGGTAATACTTGTCTGAAAAACAGTAAATAATTTTATTCCAGTTTTTTATCTTTAAAGTGTATGTTATATGTGTCCATTAGATCTTTATTGATTGAAGACTCTAAATATCAGATTTTTCTGTTTCAGAATAAAGCAGTGCCTTGATTTGGATAAACTATTACAATGTGTACACACAGATAAAGGAAAACACTTCAGACATTCTCATGAAGCCAGATACTGCTTTTTTTTTTTTTCCCCCCCACACACACCACGTGACATGTGGGATCTTAGTTCCCCGACCAGGGATCGAACCCATGCTCCCTGCAGTGGAAGTGCGGAGTCTTAACCACTGGACCCCCAGGGAAGCCCTAGAGATACTGCTATGTAATTACCAACTTTAGTGTAAAAATACCTACACTGTTGGGTCTACAGTAGTTCCAGGACTCATATTCTGTTGATAATGCCAATAAAGATATTAGCTCTCTTCTCCTTTAATTTTATTTAACTTCTCTTACTCTAGGTTGAACGCTGTTATTTCTTCTTAAATGCTTTTGTGGACACAGCCCAGAAAAAGGAGCCTGAGGATGGTAGGCTGGTGCAGTATTTGCTTACGAATCCTGCAAATGATGGAGGACAATGGGATATGCTTGTCAATATTGTTGGTAAGAGCCTTTCTCTAATGAAACTGAAACCCAGCATGATCAAGCACGGCTCTGTAGTTAGGCATAGGCCATTTCTTTGGTGGTTAAGTACAGAGTAGAATTGGTCCCCAGAGGGGTATACAGTTAGCTCTAAGAACCTTTATCTCACACTCTTACCTATTAAGTACCTTTCTTAAATTAGAGGTAAGGAGATAGGTACTGTGAAGGTTGAGTTAGAGAAGAAAAGGTTGTATTAAGTAGAACTAACTTTCTATGAAAAAGTTTATCTCTTATCCATTGATGTAATCAAGAAACGCGTTGAAACTGCAACTGTTTGAAAATGTCCTCATTCAAAAAATTGTCTTTTGGAGAAACTTCATCATGCTGAATACTTTACAAAGTGTGTTAGATTAAAAAGAATTAATTCAAGATAAATGGATAAATAAGCAGATTAAATGACCTGTTTAATAATATTGTAAGCTCATTAAGTTTTCTGAGTTAGACTAGCAAAATATGGCCCTTTTTTTTTTTTGTGGTATGCAGGCCTCTCACTGTTGTGGCCTCTCCCGTTGCGGAGCACAGGCTCAGCGGCCATGGCTCACGGGCCCAGCTGCTCTGCAGCATGTGGGATCTTCCCGGACTGGGGCACGAACCCGTGTCTCCTGCATCGGCAGGCGGACTCTCAACCACTGCACCACCAGGGAAGCCCAATATGGCCTATTTGAAAAAGCAATAGTTATTTTTGCCAGGGTTCCTGTCACTGGAGTATACGTTTACTTTATTGAACATTAAAATTTGTTTTCTTTTAGAAAAATATGGTGTTATCCCTAAGAAGTGCTTCCCTGAGTCTTATACAACAGAGGCAACCAGAAGGATGAATGATATTCTGAATCACAAGGTACAGCATATGGAGCAGGGTGGGATTGCATGTAGTATGCTTACCTTAAAACTCCTAACTGATTTTCCAGGGACGTTCCTGGGCATTTCAGTATACACAGTCTATGTATAAGATAGCTACTCAGTGTCTATCCAAGGCAATGTAGTCTCATATTAACTTTAAAAATAATTGAGATTAGGGTGGTTTTTTTCCTTCTCTTTAAAAATCTCCCACTTTTATTTCTATTGATTTTAATATTTTCTTATGGGTACTGAGGAAAGAAAGTCCCATTCTCAGCCACAAGCATGCTAACTTGGTTCTAGTGGAGGTGGACTGGGGCAGCTTTATGTTCTAGTAAAACCAAAAAGAACTCTTTGGAAGACTTCCTCAAAGAGTGTGCAGAGTTCTGCGGCTTCCCCAATCTATATCAGTGTAGTTTATCCATTCACTTAACATTTGATGTAGTCACTGAACTGCTTTTTATTGCCTCAGTTGTCTTAATGAATCATTCTCTCTTCTCTACATAACCCATTTTCCCAAGGAGGATTGTGAATCCTACAGGGATGCTGCTCTGCCAGCCAGACATCTTTTTTAAGAACTGGGAGTTGCCAGAATCTGCTGTCTTGATCTATGAGGCTAAAATTGGATTTGTCATCCCTGGGAGAAAGACTACATTTTAAAATAAACTGTAAATGTGTTTCCTCAATATTAGAAGTAGGTTATTTTCCGCCCAGGAAACTGGGGATTATTATCCACAGGCTAAAAGGTCATTAATAGTATAGCATTGAAAAAAAAAAATAGTATAGCATTGGATTCCATTTCAGGTGGGAGCAAGATTCTCTTTAGCACGGTGGTTAGGTTTATGACTCACCTTTATCTTTGGCATCTCTCAAAATTGAAAACAACAAAAATGAAAAGTATATTGGGGGTTGGCATAGCCATGGTCACAATGATTTTACAGGGAAGAAATGGACAACCAGTAAAATTGTAAATTAAAGTCTATTAGAGTGACTTAGTGGCATAATCAGCTTGTCTCTTGCTTTTTCAGAGGGCGATGGCATTATGGAATTACATGTTTTCCCCATCCCCAGACATGTATCACAGAGGGTGCCATCAGTTGCAGAGCATGAACAGTTCCATCTAGTATTTTTGGGGAGTGATCCATGTCTTTTCTCCTTATGGAGAGTGTTTTTAGCTCTGTGTTTAAGTGGACTGGTTGGGGAAAAATGCATTTGCTTTTATGAACTTTGCCCGGGGTCTTGGCTGAGTTATACCTCAAAATAGAGCTAGCACTGGTCTATTAGGCTCATTTATAGTTGAATATGGGTAACTGAATAAGTTTCTGTCATAGATGAGAGAATTCTGTATACGATTAAGGAACCTGGTACACAGCGGCGCAACCAAAGGAGAAATCTCAGCCACACAGGATGCCATGATGGAGGAGGTAATAACGATTATTTGGACTTTTTGTGTCCCTTCTAAAGAACTCTCAGAATATTCCTATGTGTTACATTGATTGGGAAGCATGGTCATTGTAGTTAATGTTGAATTGAATTGAAAATTACTTATTTTAGGGACTTCCCTGGTGGTCCAGTGGGTAAGACCCTGAGCTCCCAATGTGGGGGACCTGGGTTCAAGCCCTGGTCAGGGAACTAGATCCCAGATGCATGCCGCCACTAAGTAGTCCGCATACCACAACTAGATATCCTGCATGCCACAACTAAGACCTGGTGCAGCCAAAATAAATAAATAAGTAAATATTAAAAAAAAAAAACAAAAAGCGGCTCCCCTGGTGGCGCACTGGTTAAGAATCTGCCTGCCAATGCAGGGGACACGGGTTTGAGCCCTAGTCCAGGAAGATCCCACATGCCACAGAGCAACTAAGCCTGTGTGCCACAACTACTGAGCCTGTGCTCTAGAGCCTGCGAGCCACAACTACTGAGCCCGTGTGCCACAACTACTGAAACCTGCACGCCTAGAGCCCATGCTCCGCAACAAGAGAAGCCACTGCAATGAGAAGCCCATGCACCGCAACAGAGAGTATCCCCTGCTCGCCCCAACTACAGAAAGCTCGCGTGCAGCAACGAAGACCCAATGCAGCCAAAAATAAATAAATAAAAAATAAAGTATAGAATCTTTAAAAAATAAAAGAAATAAAATTACTTATTTTACAGCTGAAAAGGCTGAGGTATAAACTTTGCAGTTTAGCATGGGGCTTATATCTTCTATTTCCCAATTTATTATTCTATAATTCACTCATTCATTTCATAAATATTGACTACGTGCTATGAGTTTGCCACTGGGAATACAAAGATGAGAAAGACATGGTCTCTACTTTCAAGGAGCTCAATCTCTTGGTAAAAGAAACACATGAATAATTATAATAAATCCTATGCTAGAGATGTGTTATAAAGGATTTGGTGGTCATAGAGGAGGGAGTGACTAATTCAGTGAACTGAAGGTTTCATGGGGAAGATATTGGAACCAGCTCTTGAAAGAGCAGTAAAGATGTACCAGATGGGTAACTGGGAAAACCATTCCAGACAACAGGAATTGCATGTACAGTGGCATGAATAAAGGTGGAATCTTCAGAGAACAGAGTAGCTGAAACATAACATTTTGTGAGTGTGTTTGGTAGTAAATTAAGCTAGAAAGGCAGAGCTGTGAGGGATCTTAAGTAGATGCCAGGTCTTTTGGTTTTATTCTACAGGAATAAAGATGAGAAGCTATCAATGGTTGTAACAGTTAAAATAATGTATGTGAAAACATTTTGGAAAACTTAAAAAGCATTAAATATAAGGCAGTAATATTTATTATCAAGGCAGTTAAAAATCTTTATTATTAAATACTATTCATAATCCAGATGAATATGTATAAAACTGTGAAATCACTTTGAGAAAAGTACAAACATTTCTCTTTTTCATCTAGTGGGCCCATTACTAGGAATCACTCAACTAACAGTCCTTTCAAGACTGTTTGTATGGAATTAAGATGGCCTAAATTTTTTCACTGCAGTGCACAACATTAATGCTTCACTCGTGTTTTCCTTTGAATTTTAGAGAGGCAGCATAGTGTAGTCGAGAGCATGGTCTCTGGAGTCAGGCTATCTAATCTCCTCATTTAACAGCCATGTGACCTGAGACAGGTTCCTGAAGCTCTGAAGTCTCAATTTGTTCAAGTGTAACACGTCCAGCTTGATACAATATTCATTTCTTAAATATTGTTCGGTGGATGAATACAGAGGTTTCATTTTGCTAGATACATTTAAATTATCTCATATTTACCTCTTTATTTACTCCTTAAGTGTTCTTTGTTAAGAGAGGTATCTGATTGTAGTAGAAGAAAATAGGTTTTGGAGTAGGACATGGGTTTCAGTTCCGGCTCTATCACTTAACAGCTTAACAGATTTTGGATAAAATACTTAACCTGTCTGAGATTCCGTTTGGGGTTTAAAATATATTTCTCATTGGATTTTTGTGGGGATCAAATAAAGAATTAAGTATAAGAGTATAAGGCATAGTGCCTGGTACATAGCAGTGGTCCAATAAATGTTAGTTTTTTCCCTTACTCCTTGGAATGATCTCTCCTGTTGAGGCCATATCTCCTGCATAATTTGCCTTTATTTATGATTATAGTAAGATGGTGGGGTGTAGTAAGGATGAAGTTTCTATAAAGAGTCATGGAAACAGGCTCAGATAATACTTATTGCAAAAAACAAGCATTCTGTTGGCTTAAGATGTTTGCTTTAATGATCTTTTAAATGATATGTCTAAAATCCATGTTCTGACTCTGGGATTAGCTGATAACAATTAGGGCAGGTTCACTTCCCTGGTGGTCCAGTGGTTAAGACTCTGCGCTTCCAGTGCAGGGGGCGCAGGTTCGATCCCTTGTTGGGGAACTAGGATCCCACATGTGGTGTGGTGCGGCCAAAAGAAAAAAAAAAAAAAAAGAATTAGGGCAGGTATATTTCACATATCATTTTTCTCCTGTTCTTAACCTTGGAAAAATAGTACACCACTACCTTACCAAGTCCTGAGTATGGATGTTTTATAAATAGAGTTGTTTACTTAATGATTCTAGGTAAACTGTTGACTACAGAATTCTGTGTGGTATAGGTCTTTAGATTTTTACATCCCATAGATAACTCTTTATTTAACCTGACTCTTATGTAATGAAGAGTCTAGCTGTGGTTTTAAAGCCACAAATTAGTACATATGTTTTGCCTAGCCTTGTAGGCACATCAAAATGATGACTTAACAGCCATGAAGCTCAGATAGCTTTGAATGAAATGTATTTATGCTAAAGGCATTCTTTCTAAGAGAAGAGAAAGGCAGGTTGTTTGTTGTGATGACAGGCAAGGCAGATCTGGAACCGTGTAGTCACTTCTTTTTTTTTTTTTTTTTTTTGTGGTATCACTGTGTGGCCTCTCCCATTGCAGAGCACAGGCTCCTGACGCGCAGGCTCAGCGGCCATGGCTCACGGGCCCAGCCGCTCCGCGGCATGTGGGATCTTCCCGGACCGGGGCACGAACCCGCGTCCCCTGCATCGGCAGGTGGACTCTCAACCACTGCGCCACCAGGGAAGCCCCCAGTGTAGTCACTTCTGTTGTAGTGTTTTCTTAGTGTGTCTACTCTCTTTTAGCCTCCAGATTCCCTTAGGATTATTAAGTGTATTCTCTACCAAAACTCTGTTAAAAAGCAAAACATAAAACAAAGACCAGAAACAATATTTATCAGTGCCATAGGAAGAGACAGGGAGTCATTATGATTTACTCAGGAAATTCTATAGCAGTGGCTCTCAGCTCTTAAAAACAATATATGGGGGCTTTCCTGGTGGCACAGTGGTTGAGAGTCTGCCTGCCGATGCAGGGGACACAGGTTCGTGCCCCGGTCCGGGAAGATCCCACATGCCGCGGAGCGGCTGGGCCCGTGAGCCATGGCCGCTGAGCCTGTGCGTCCGGAGCCTGTGCTCTGCAACGGAAGAGGCCACAACAGTGAGAGGCCCGCGTACCTCAAAAAAACCAGAAAAACAATATATGGGCTTAGGCTTGCTTCAGACCTAAGGTCAAGGTCATTTTCCTTGAGATTAGGGCCTAGTTATCTTTCTTTTGGAGGTATACCCATTTATTTTTTCAACTGAACAATTAACTTCTTAGTTTGAAACATACAACATATTTGAATTACATTTGCTAATCATTCTACCCTGTTGCACATTAGAGGCTTTTGAGTGTTACACCAGGAGCATGAATAATGCTTGTGCTTTTAAACTTTATAAATATAAGAAATTACATACTAACACAGGGAAGGATGACATAGAAAGTCCTTGTGAGCCAAAGGTTATCACTGCTAACACTCTGGTGCATTTTCTTCCATATTTTTTTCATTTAAGATCATATAAAAATAGCTTTAAAAAGGGATCCTATACACTGTTTTATAACTTGTTTTTTTCATTTTCTTTGTCTTTCTCTAAAGCCTATAGTTTCTTTTAATACAATTTTTAAAGGTTACTTTCCATTTACAGTTATTATAAGATATTGGCTATATCCCCCATGTTGTACAGTGCATCCTTGAGCTTGTCTTACACCCATTAGTTTGTGCCTCCCACTCTCTGTCCCTATATTGCCCCTCCCCCCACATACACTGGTAATCACTTGTTTGTTCTCTGTATCTGTGAGTCTGTTTTTTTTTTTGTTATATTCACTAGTTTGTTGTATCTTTTAGATTCCACATGTAAGTGATATCATACAGTATTTTTCTGTCTGACATTTCACTTAGCATAAATATCAAAAATAGAAGAAGATATACAGTGAGAAGTCTTCTCACCCTATTCTCCATCCTTCCAATTACCATGTACCCCCAAATTAGTTTTATTAGTTTTTGTTATTAGTTTTAGCTGTTAGTCATCCTTCCAGAGATTTCTTTTTTAAAAAACATAATAGAAATAGAATTTTTGAGTCAAGGAGAATATACATTTGTAATTTTGATATATAATGCCAAATTAACCTCTTTGGAGGGTCTGTCAGTTTACGCTCTCATCAGCAATATCTGACAGAACCTGTTTCCCTTTAGATTTATCAAGGCAGTGCATTTATCAAACAATCGGATCCTTACCGATCTGATAAGGTACACAGTTGACAGGTAAACAGTCTGATAGATAAACTGTCTCATTGTAATTTTAATTTATATTTTCTTACTTTGAGTGGGGCTAAGCATCTGTTCTGTGAACTATGTATTCTTATCCTTGTTTTTTTTCTTGGTCTTTTATCAATTTCTAGGTATTCCTTAAATGTTACAGAAATTAGCCCATTGTGATATGAGATGCAAAATTTTTTTCTTAGTTTGTTGCTTATCTGTGATATGCTTTTTTTTTTGCTATGCTGAATTTTTTTTTTTTTAAGATGTTGAGGGTAGGAGTTTATTAATTAATTTTATTATTTATTTTTGCTGTGTTGGGTCTTCGTTTCTGTGCGAGGGCTTTCTCTAGTTGTGGCAAGCGGGGCCCACTCTTCATCGCGGTGCACGGGCCTCTCACTATCGCGGCCTCTCTTGTTGCGGAGCACAGGCTCCAGACGCGCAGGCTCAGTAGTTGTGGCTCACAGGCGTAGTTGCTCCACGGCATGTGGGATCCTCCCAGACCAGGGCTCGAACCCATGTCCCCTGCATTAGTAGGCAGATTCTCAACCACTGTGCCACCAGGAAAGCCCTATGCAGAATTTTTTACTTATATATAGTCAAATTTGAAATTTTTTATGGTTTTTAATTAGAAAAACTTTTCTCAAATTAAAAAAGAATTTTTCTTCTAGTACTTATAGTTTTGATTTTTGTGTTTGAATCTCTGATCCATTTAGAATTTATCCTGGCATAGGGTATGAGGTATGGATCTAACTTTTTTCCTCTCAAGGCTACCCAGTTGACGCACATCTTTTCAAATAGTCCATCCTCTCCCTACCCCTTAATTTGAGATGCCATCCATCATTTCTAAAGTCTCCAGGCATGCAATTCTGTTCGTTTAGTGTGTTTATTCATCTGCCAGTAACTCTGTATTTTAGTTACTGAAGCTATTTACAGTGTTTTAGTGTTTGTAGAGTTAGCCCCATCTCATTGTTCTCTTATTGTTTTCCTGGTGAATTTTGTTTTGGCATTTGTCGAATTGTGGCATCTGTACCATTAAAAGCTTCTCAAGTGATTCTGGTTTAAGAGCCACTGCTGCTAAGAAGTCACATTTTCTAATATGGTCTTGTCTTTTGGATTCTGGAAGAGGAAAGGAATTATTATTTTGATAGTCGTAGAGGACATTTCTGACACTGAATAGGGGACTAACCTTTCCCTTGAGGTTCTTAAAGGAAATAGATTATATTCACAAATTGCATTTCCCTTTTGAAGTAAAGCTGCACTTCAGGAGATTGTTAGTTAAATAGGTGAAACTGGAAGGAAGAGAGGTAGGAAGACCAGTTAGAAGCTGCAGCAGTCCAGGTGGTACTAATTTGGCCTGAACGAGGGTAGTGAAGATAGAAATGGAAGTGAGAGAAATGTGAGACATCTCAGAGGAAAAATCCGTAGCACTTGGCAACTTATCTGCCAGGCGTTCATCATTACAAATAACTTTAAGGTTTTAAGCCTGGCAACTGGGGGAATGCTGCTGTGGGTCGCACACGTCAGTAAGAGAAGCTCTTTTCAGAGGCCACCGTGAAGAGGAGAAATACTGACTTCAGAGTGCCTAGTCCCAAGGCACTGTCCAGTTGGAAATGGGTTTCAAGCATATGGAAATAATTCCAAAGTTCAGGAAAGAAAATGATCTAGAAAAGTGATAGTGATGCTAGTACAGGTGGCTGAAGCCTTGCGAATTTTTGAAATTCCTGAGGGAGAATGGAAGGATAGAATAGGTCTGAGTAAAGAATTCTGGAAAATAATCCGTTTCCATAAAACTTCTATTTCTATAAAAGTGAGTGCCAGAACTGTGTGATGTAGGTGCTGGTCATCAGTGTCAGATGCTGCAGACAGGCCAGAGGCTCTGAGGACTGCGGAAAGGCTGCTGATTCCTGAGTAGGGGTGTGTGGAATGGAGAAGGGAAGGAGCTAGGTGGAGAGGAGTCAGACCACGGCACGGAGAGGCAGGGAGTTTCAAGAAGCTCGGCAGTGCGGAGGAGAGAAGTTGATACGCATTCATTCCATAAGTATTCATTGAGTACCTACTAAATATTAAGCATGTTCTAAGCACTGTGGGGGCAGTGATGACCGAAACAGACCTGGTCCCTGCTCACATGGATTTTACATACTAGTGGAGGGAGACAGACGATACACAAGTAAATAAACAATCTGATGTGATATGTACTCTGAAGAACATAGAATGTGCTGATTGATAGGGTGGTTAAGAAAGGCTCCCTGGCAGTCCAGTGTTAGGGCTTGGCTTATACAGCTGTGGCCCCGGGGTTCAATCTCTGGTCAGGGAACTAAGATCCTGCAAGCCGTGGCGCAGCCAAAAAACTAAAAAGGCCTTTCTGAGGTCAAATACGTGCTGAGATATGAATAGCAGGAAGAATCTATCCATTCAGAGATCTGGACATAGAGCATAGCAGGCTGAGGAGACAGTGGGTGCAAAAGCCTTAAGACAGGAGGAAGCTTGGTATTTTTGAGGAACAGAAAGAAGGCAGTGTGATTCGAGCTTGGAAAGAGAGTGGGAATGGCTGGAATAGATTTCAGAGGAAATGAGAACCGGCTAATATAGCACCTGTGAGCCATGGTAAGGATATTGCATTTTATTCTAAGTGAGCTAGGCACCGGGGAATTTAAGCTGAGGAGTGACATGGTTTAATTTTTGTTTTAAAAATACGACACTCTGGCTGTTTTGAGAATGAATGGTAAAACAGTGGGAGAGGAGGTAGGGAGACCAGTTAGGAGGCTCTTGTGGTTGTGTAGATGAGATATCCTAGTGGTTCCGACCAGATTGATGAGAGTGAGGATTAAGAGAAATGAATACATTTGGGGGTGTATCTTGGAAGTGAAGCTGCCAGGACTTGCTGATGTGGAGGACAAGGAAGAGGGAAGAATTGGAGTGATGTATGGTGTCTGAAGTGGGAGGGGTTACAGATAGGAGAGAGGGCTTTTTGGCAGTGATGAGGAAACCTGTGTGTGGTAAGGGATAGCAGATGCGAATGAGAGAAGCAGTAATTGAAGAAGCAGGGTTTTGGAGGAGGGGAAGAATAAATGTGCTCTAAAGTAGTGCTTTCGAACTTTAATGTACAGTTGAATCCCCTGAGCATCTTGTTAAAGTGCAGATTGAGTCAGTAGGTCTGGGTGGGACTAGAGAGTCTGAATTTCTATCTATTTCTTTGATTCAGCCACCACTCTAGAAGGAGTCTCAAGATGATCATTTGACTCTTAGTTACCATCTGTATGACCTCATTTTCCTTAACATCACAGAAGGGCACATACCCCTTAAGTGTACCTTTTTATGTCTTTCCCTGCCTGAAAATATATTTGGTGCCCCCAGAAAGTATCTCCTTCTCTGCCTGCTTTTGCAGGCACAGGTAAGATTTTTGTTTTTAAAACAGATCCTTGCCTTTCTTTCATTCCCCACCAGAAAGCAGTAGAGAGCTGTCTTCTCTCTCCTTTCTCTGCATTATCAGCAGTCACTAAGGTCTCTACTCCTTCCCTCTTGTAACTGGTTCATTTACCATTAGCACTGAACTTTCTTCAAAGTTCAGCTATATTCTTTGACCACTTATGTGTCCTTGCAGTCATTCTATTCTGTGATCAATAGGTCATTTTACCTATGAGCCTAATTTCTCCATCAGTGAAACTAAAAAGTCAGAGTAGGTGATTTCTTAATGGCACTGTAGCTTTGTGTTTTTATAACAATAGAAGTAAGTAATATTTCTACAGTGCTTTAGACTTTACTAGGCAATACAGTATTGTAAATACAAATGAAGATTCTAATATTCTGTCACTTCTGCAGTAATCATTCCAAGCACTGAAATCTTTTAGCTTTACCAATTTTGCTCCATTTCAGGTAGCTTGGTTGTTACCATTGCACTACCTTCCCATTCTAACATTTCTAATTATTACAGTTTCCTCCATTCTGCATCTGCCTGTAGCTGGCTTTCAACTCTCACCCTTCTAAGTATTCATGACTGACTCTCAACTATTGCATCCTGCCTTCCTCCTCTCACTTGATGCCTGTCTCCAGTTTAGCCATGGGTATAGGAATTGACTCCATCCCACATCATTTGTCTTTAAATTGGGGTTACACATTCTTTCCCTATGTCCTGTATTTCATGCTTTCTGTGTCCTTTTTCTTTTTTCCATTCCCTTTCCTGGTTTTATTATCTACCAGTATTCAGTTCTGCATAATGACTTGTGTTCAGTGTCCAGTATCTTTTTTTGTCCTGAATACCAAGTGCATCTTGTGAGAAACAGGTGACACTCCCAAGTTGCCCACCAGAGAGCAGACTCAGATATCCAAAGCTCACTGCCAGCTTTGTACTTTGGGAACCGGGAATATTATTTCAGAACAGCAGAGTCTCTTATCAAGAAATGTAGTATCAGCAAGGGCCCTGGAGACTATACTTTGGAGAGTTTTTAAAAATTAGAGTTTGTTTAACTATTGTTAGTTGACATGGAGCCAAATATTCCTTCCAAAGTGTTATAAACTGACTTGAATCTGAATGGCTTTGGATAATTATAGTCATGGTAAACAAAGCAACATGTCTCAAATTACAGTTTTACTAAAATCCAAGAGAAAGAGATGTCACCCTTATCCTCATTCATGCCTTATGTGTACCTTTGATAAAACTCCAGATTTATAAATCATATGCAGTAGGGCATAAGTATTTGTATTCCAAAAAGATTAATCATAGAATTCATTTAGATAACTAAAATGCAGGTTTCCTTTAATGCATTTTTGGGGAGAAGGAAGGAATGATTTAACACTTTTTACTTTAGATAGGGAGTCAAATGCATAATGAGGTATATGTAAATTATAGTGTAAAACACTCATTTATATTTAGAATGTGTTTAAAAGTAAACAGAAATTCACTTAGTTGTCTTAAATCTTCATTAGGCCTAGCCCTAGCCTCCTTTTTTTGGCCAGAGCCTAACTGAACTGGATAAACCACCCTTGGGTGACTGAGAATTAATCAAGATGACCCCATATAAAATGTTCATACACATGTGACAATGATTACTAGTTAAAAATACACATCATTTAAGTCTATAAAACCTTCCTTATTTAAACATGTTCTGATTATATACTTTCACTGTCATTGTGTTTAGTTACCGGTGGCAGTGTCCTCATGATGAAAGGTGCCATTTGTGGCCTTGGTGCTGAGCAAATACAAAACGACTCTCTGGTCCTTATGAATCCCAGACAGAGCTCATTAGTCCATGGCTAGATTAGCTCAATTACAGTTGCTAATGTGATGCCCTCCTGCTGCTTTTCTGTACTAGAAACCAACCTGAGAATGATACAACATTAGAAGAGAGGTGGGGCTTCCCTGGTGGCGCAGTGGTTGAGAGTCCGCCTGCCGATGCAGGGGACACGGGTTCGTGCCCTGGTCCGGGAAGATCCCACATGCCGCGGAGCGGCTGGGCCCGTGAGCCATGGCCGCTGAGCCTGTGCGTCCGGAGCCTGTGCTCCACAACGGGAGAGGCCACAGCGGTGAGAGGCCCGCGTACCGCAAAAAAAAAAAAAAAAGAGAGAGAGGTGGTTTAAGGAGCAGCTGTTCAGGCTTATAAAACACAAAGTAAATCCTAGTAAAGGAAGATTCTCTCTTGGGAAACAAAACATAAAATGAAAGGCAAACATAACTTCATCTGTAGGCTAATCTGTTTCTGTTAAGATGGTAGAGTCAGGCTCTGTCTTCCAAAATAACACATGAATTAAGAGTCTTTTTATCCTTAATTATAGGCCTGATGTCATAGGCAGGCCTACATCTAGTTTTCTAGCTTTGGTTCAGAGAATAAGTTTGAGTCTTGGTATCAGGTTCCAGTCTGTCCCAAGGCTTTTTGAGGCCTAGAATGAATGCACTGGAGATGATGAAGAGAAATAAATACAATTTCAGTGGCTGATGATAACATATGGATGCTGATTTAGAATTGGGGGATCTTGGACGTGTGTTCCCTAAAGCCCGATAGGGACTGGGGTATCTAATGAATTTACCTAAAGGTCAGTCGGGAGAAGTCCTGGCTACTCAAAACAACTACTAATGTACAGCTAAGGAGTGTCAAAAACTAAGCTCCTTAAGTGGTCTTTCTGGCTGAAAGTGGTGGGGTTGGGCGTATTAAGAAATCAGGCCGTCATAGATCATTCTCTGGTGATGCTTTCTAGAGCAGAGGCAGGAGCCAACATTTCTGAAGGGAGTGGAGGGTAAAGTGAGGGAAGAGGGTGGGGTCTATCAGGTTAAGGACAGCAGAGTTCTCCAGAGTTGGGGTCCAAGGAGAGGAGGGGAAGGAAAGGTTTATTTCTTACAGGCTATAGCTTTGTTTTATTCTCTAAGCCTTCCCTTTTGTTCTGCTTTTAGGGTCTGCCCAGTTTGAACTCCTAAATTTAAGTTTTACACCAGTCACTGGAGAAGAACTTTCAATTTAAGAAAACTGTTTTTAATGTGGTTCTTCTAGTGTTTGTTGGGATACGTCTAAGGTCTAGTTTCTGTCCCTGATAGATTAAGTCTAGCAGGGGAGACAGTAGAGAAACACAAATAACACTATGGAATCAAATGTTAATTTTTCTAGCTCACACTAATTTCTCCCTTCTCTGAATACTTCTGACATAAAAATTTAATTAGTGAAAACTTTCTGGAAAAGGGTCGTCCTGCACTGAGCTTTTTTTTTTTTTTTTTAATTTTTGTTTTTTGGCTGTGCCACATGGCTTGCGGGGTCTTAGTCCTCTGACCAGGGATTGAACTCGGGCCCTCGGCAGTGAAAGTGTGGAGTCTTAGCCACTGAACCGCCAGGGAATTCCCTGCACTGAGTTTTATAGCATGCGAGTAGGATTGGGTTTTGAGGAACAGAAGAGACAGTAAAGTTATGAAGGTGACAACGAGCTGAGTGCATTGAGTGGACAGTAAGGAGAGACATAGACAGGCCTGACGGGTGAGCAGGCTCCATGATGGGAAATAAGGTTGGGTGAAGTTACAGAGAGCCTTTAAAATCCAGCCGTGTTCATCAGAGAAATGCAGGCTAAAGCCACATTGGGGATACCACTACTTACCCACCAAAATGGCTAAAATTAAAAATACAGTGCCAGGCTCGGCAAGAATGTATTGTTAGAACCACTGGAACTCCCTTCCTTTGCTGGAGAGTATGTAAATTCCTTCAAGCCCCTGGAAAACCGTTTGGATAAAAATATTCTTAGCTGCTTTATAGATAACCCTACACTGAAAACAACTCACATGTCCACCAACACAAGTGAATAAATTATAATATATTTACACAGCAGTAAAGACAAATTAGTGATACCCACAGCACCATGAGTGAATCTTACAGGCATTATGTCAACAAAGGTTACCATACACAGCAAAGAATATGCTGTGTGATTCCATTTATATGAAATTAAAGAATAGGCAAAAATAATCAGTGGTTATATAAGCCAAAATGATGCTTAAACAAAAAAAATGATGCTTACCTTGGGGAAGGTGTGGTTATTGATTAGAAGGGAGCTAGGGAACCTTTGGGACCCTGGAAATATTCTGTATATTGATTTGAATGGTGGTTACATGGGTGTATACCTATGTAAAAAATTGAACTGAGCTGTATATGTAAGATTAGTGCACTTTGCATACCTGTTGAATGTATGTTATGCCGAAGTAAAAAAAAGAAGACAAGTAGATCAGGTCATGGAGTTTAGATTTGTTATGGGAGGTAATAGGAAAGCATTATTGAATCTTCAACAAAGAAGTGACTTGAAGAAAGGGTGGTACTTCTGAAATTATTCATCCTGTGGTGGAGAGTGGAACAGTGTTCACATCATTTATCATATCTAGGTCTGATATAGTGCTAGATGCTATAGGAGATACAAAATATCCATGACCTGGTCCTTATCCTTGAGAAGTTTATGACCTTTTGTAAGAGACAGGTTATAGGAAACTCAGAAAGTTACAGTAAACGATAAATGCTTAATTCATGGTGTTATAGAAATAGTGCTGAGGTCAGACCTGGGTTCAAATCCTAATTTTGCGATTTACTGGCTTTAGGACTTCAGTCAAGCTGTTTATTTCCCTGAGCCTTGGTTTCCTTATCTGTAAAATGTGAACAATACCTACCATTTTTTTTAGAGGATTGAGAGATACGATATTTAAAAATTGTAGTACAGCACAGAAAACAGTCAATAAATGTTCCCTTTTTTGTTTTAAACCCTGTACCAATGGAGCAATACTTTTTTTTTTTGGACAGTGTGTGACGTCAGTTTAGACCATGGTTCTGCCAGTTACTAGCTATGTGATCTTAAGTAGGTTACTTAGTTTCTTTGAGTCTCAATCTCTTTTGGGGGAAGAAAAGAAAAAGGAGGGGAAATTATGCCTTGAGAGAGTTCTGTGAGAATTAAGTTAACCTAGCAGATATATAGTATCTAGCACAAAATAGTCACACTTAATAAATACAGGATCCGTTTCTTTTGACTGTATTGGAGTATATCAATACAAATGTATGGAGCAAATAATACAGGTAATAAGATTGGATTAGGGTGGTGCCTGGGGTGGAGAAAGAAGAAGCAGATCGTAGTGTGTATTTTTTAAAAGATAAAGCAAATTCGATACAGAAGAGGAAGGTATGTCTCTATACTTCTATTTTTGTCTTTCTATAAGATGAAAATAATATAAAATATTGAAATATCCTTGGATTGTAATAATGCTAATTGAAGGTTTTATGACATCATTGGATAGTATGTTTAGGTCTCACAACCCAAAAACTGGTACCTTACTACTAAATTTAGTCTTGTTCTAATAATAATTTTAATAGACATTGTCATCTAAGCTCCACCAAAAAGTTAATGACTTTTCTGTGAGTAGAGACCCCTGTCACAATCAAAGCAAAACCTAGAAGCATAAAGGGAAGGAAATCCATAAAATGTATATAATTATTTGTTACTTGAAATATAATCAGCAGGGCTTCCCTGGTGGCGCAGTGGTTGAGAGTCCGCCTGCCGATGCAGGGGACGCAGGTTTGTGCCCCGGTCCGGGAAGATCCCACATGCCGCGGAGCGGCTGGGCCCGTGAGCCATGGCCACTGAACCTGCACGTCGGAGCCTGTGCTCCGTAACGTGAGAGGCCCGCGTACCGAAAAAAAAAAATTAAAAAAAATAAGAAATACAATCAGCAGAGCAGCAACCCAGGTCTTGTTGTGTATCAGTAGTGAGTGATTTCTTGGCTAAGGAAGTTTAACTTGCAGGGCAAATACTAAGCACTAAATATTAACATTTCAGAATTGTATTGTTCACAGTGTTTATTTAAGAACTCAGAAGTTAGCTGATATCAAATCCTTTTTTGGAGCAATTTTTGGAGCAATATTAGATTTCCAATTTTTGGAGCAATATTAGATTTCCTGTGAAATTTCTGGCTTGAACTTAGCCACTGATTTCTTGTGTTTCCGAAGCTAGAAGAAAATGAAGAGGTAAAAAATACTGCTTCTCCCTAGCCATCGCTCATCTGTCCTCCTTTTTTCCAGATATTCAGAGTGGTGTGCATCTGTTTGGGTAATCCACCAGAGACGTTTACCTGGGAGTATCGAGACAAAGATAAAAACTATCAGAAGATTGGCCCCATAACACCCTTGAAGTTTTACAAGGAACATGTCAAGCCACTCTTCAATATGGAAGATAAGGTTGGAGACTGGCACTGGCAGCCACTGGCTGTTTACTTTCAAATGCCTGTTGACTACAAGAAAGAATACACGATTCCTGGGTTACCATGCATGGTCATCAAACTAGACACTAAACACAATTTTTCCTCCTTCCTCTGAGGTATTTTATGTACCAATTCAGTTGGTCATATTAGCATCCCCAGTGCTCCTCTTCAGAGATTTTTCTAACTATGGGCCAGCAGTCAGTTTAATTCCCATATGCTCCCCTGATTTGGGCCCTGAGTCATTCTCAGGTGCGAAGACAATAAAAGTATACTGAGTGTTTCTTACCGTGGGTTCAGAGCATCACTCTACTGTGGGCCCCTCTCGGGACTCTCTTGCAGAAGGGAGCAGTGTCCCATCCTCGTTTTTCCCGCTCACTTCAGGGCTTCTCCACCTGCCTAGCAAGATGACTAGAGCCCCTTCTTCATTGGCATCTTGACCGTCTTAAAAGCACATGGCGTTGTTTTATGATTGGAGTCCCAACTCAATTGTGGTACTGCCAGATGTTGAGCCTTTCTGGTAACTTGAGAGCAGAGGTCTTGTAGTGATGGACTCGTGAATTGCCATCTTGCCTTACTCAGTGCACACAATTCTGCAGAATTAGTTTTGGGGTGATTCCTGCCAGTAGGAGAAACAGGTTGTTGCAACTCCCAAATATGTCCCTTATACTATTAGAATATACAGGGACCTCTCTCACATGACCTTGCCACCTTTTGTTTCTCATTTAACAATGTGTAATGCTTGTTCTTGTAGGCAGAGGCGCTAAGCTTGATAACAAATATATGAACTTAAAGGAGAGGTCTGCATCTTGCTTGACACTCCGGGTTTTATGTTCTAATCAACATGTTCTTGATCTCAATAGATTTGTTTAGTGAATGACCCTCGGCCCCACCACAAGTACAGCAAACTTTACACGGTGGACTACTTAAGCAACATGGTTGGAGGGAGGAAAACTCTATATAACAACCAGCCCATTGACTTATTGAAAAAGATGGTTGCTGCCTCCATCAAAGATGGAGAGGTTGGTATTGTTTCTTTGTCTTCTGCATAGGGGTTAAAACCTTTTCTTCCAACTTTTTTGGTGTAATAGGAAGAACTTATGTTGACTTCTTTCTTCTTCTTTCCTCTATTTCTAGGCTGTATGGTTTGGCTGTGATGTTGGAAAACACTTCAGTGGCAAGTTGGGCCTCAGTGACATGAATGTGTGAGTGCAAGAAATTTAAAACAGAAAATCATTTGTGGGTTGTGACTGTTGGAGTGCATTCTTGGTACGAAGTGACTCAGCTCAGGTTCACTCAAAGATTAAGGTTGGCCTGAGGGTGGGTCTGTTTCTTTCTATTTTGTAGAGTTTGAGGATTCACAGCAGAAACTCCACATATTTATATGCTCTAACCTGGGAAGTCAAGATCGTTCTTCATATCTGAGTTGAAATTGTTGGATGTTCCTAAAAAGTCATCCTACATGAGAAAGACACTTAAAAAAAAATTTATTTTGATATAAAAAAAAAATAATGTAACACTCAAAGTAATATTGTAAAAGATACAATCAATGTGATGCCAAGTATTTGATACCAAGTATTTATCAAAGATACCACATACTTTTTGTCTTTATTTTTGTACAATAATTACTTTTTAAAAGACAACTTAAGGGACTTCCATGGGTGGTCCAGTGGCTAAGACTCCACACTCCCAATGCAGGGGGCCCGGGTTCAATCCCTGGTCAGGGAACTATATCCCACATGCTGCAGCTAAGAGTTCACATGATGCAACTAAAAGATCCCACATGCTACAACTAAAGATCCTGCATGAGGCAATGAAGATCCTGTGTACCGCAACTAAGACCTGGTGCAGCCAAATAAATAAATATTTTTTTTAAAAAAGGCAACTTAAAAGTTGGATTACTGGGACTTCCCTAGTGGCACAGTGGTTAAGAATCCACCTGCCAATGCCAGGGACACAGGTTCGATCCCTGGTCCGGGAAGATCCCACATGCCACAGAGCAACTAAGCCCGTGTGCCACAACTGCTGAATCCCGCGTGCCTAGAGCCCGTGCTCCGCAACAAGAGAGGCCACTGCAACGAAAAGCCCGCGCACCACAATGAAGAGTAGCCCCAGCTCGCCACAACTAGAGAAAGCCTGCACGCAGCAATGAAAACCCAACGCAGCCAAAAAAAAGAAAAAAAAAGTTGGATTACGAAAGGTTATAAAAATAATAGTAACTGATTACTGTGTAAATCTGCTTAGTGCGTTTGGGGTTATAATTAAAGGTTTTCCAGATCTCTTGTTTGCTATTTGAGCCTTCTTAACTACTTCTATTGCTTTGATACCTTATGTATTTTGTCTTTATGACAACTAGGACTAATATGCATACATACTTTAAAGCATTCCTCCTGTTTGTTTATGACAATGAAGATTGATTTGTGAACTGAATCATTCAACTTCCTTGACTGTTAAAATATATCACTTTAGTGTTACTTGTAAGTAATTATTACTCGTAGGAAATTGAGTAAATATCTTGACAGTTAACAACAGGAGAAAGGAAATCTGCTAAAAGAGAGAATTCATGAGGTTTTTTAAACTTTGAAAATATTCTCCAATATTTTGACACTATTTATTTAAATTTCACAGTTAGCAGTGGTCTAAATGAATTCAGAAACTGAGTGCTTCTGCCGTCTCAAAAGAGAGCATTTTTGAAAGAAATTACTTCAGAAACTTTTAAGTTTTCTTGCCAAAATGACAATGCAGGCTTATCTTGTCAGCTTTTTGATTTGGGGAATTTATGTTTAATAACTTTGTATTTTTCTGAGTACTCTTGTGACACAGAGAGAATGGAATCCCATTAAGAGACTAAATTTTGCATGTACCACGTTCTGCAAAGAGCTACAGCCCAGATATATCTGGAGCTGCAAAGCCCCTTCAGGTTCTTCTATGATCCTTTTACAACCAGAAGCCAATTATCCCCCATGATTGTACTCTGTATATTCTGTGCTATTGTTCTCTTTTACAGCTATGACCATGAGTTAGTGTTTGGTGTCTCCATGAAGAACATGAATAAAGCTGAGAGGCTGACTTTTGGTGAGTCACTTATGACCCACGCCATGACCTTCACTGCTGTCTCAGAAAAGGTATGACCCTCAGCGTGCCCACTCCAGTGTTTGCATAGATGGATCTACATGCTCCTGCAGACCGTTTATTCCAGCAGAGCTTCTTCATAGTGTATATGATTTCTGTTAAAAGTTAGCAAGACATTGTACCTGCCTCACTTGGGGTTTGGCTGGATGCTCAGAAGTAATAAAAATAGAAACTTTCCATGAGGAGCAGAATTTGTGTCAGCAGGGAGTAAGGAAGTAACTGCTTTTCTGTAACTTTGGAAATTCCTGGTGTGAAAAGAGGTCAGCAAGGGAACTTGGGAGAGGATAACTTCAGTTTAATAAGGAATTAAAATGTACCCTGAAAGTGTTCATATCTTGATGACTTATGTTCAGACTCACCTTCCTTTCATTTGTCATTCAGATTCTTCTGCAGTAAAATGTCAATAACAGTAATTTGTAGACTCCATGCCCATTACTGGATTTATGCAGAGCTTCAGGAAATTGGATGTAAAAAGTATGTTGAATTTCCTATGAAATACTCTGACTAGTAATATCACTGTTTCTAAGACACAGTGTTGGAAACAACTGCAGTTTTATTTCACAAATAAGCCTTCCCATTTCTAGGCTGTAGAATAGATATTTACTCCTGTGCTCAGGGATCATAAAGAAGAGAAGACTTCAAAATACTTTAGTTCTTTACCACTGCAAGCAGAAGTGTTCTTTTCCTAGCCTAATTGGAAAGAAAGTCACAGAATAACTACCTTGACCTTAGAAGCAAAATATTAGAAGGAACTTCTCATAAAATACTGTAAATAATGAAATAAAATTCTATAGTAAATAAACTAGAATAAAATACTACTAAAATACTTAGAATAAAATATTATTAAGTGGTTCATATTTATGTTTGGACCTCCTATATTGTAAAATTCAGTGGATTTATAACTAAAGCTCCTTAAAGTTAAACTTTTAAACTATTCAGAGGATTATTAAAAAGGAAAACAAACTAAAAACCTTGTAATTTCCAAGAGAGTTTTGGGTTTTATCATTTTCCATCTCTATTGTAGAGTATTCCTGTTTTTCAGAAATAAAAATCATACATACTCCATGTCATTTTCTCTGGAACTTCCATTCTTTCATTGGCATGGTTTATTAATGTGCTTTTTTTTTCCCCTCTGGGAAATGGAGCTACATTACCTGTAAATATTATAAAGCAGAATCGATACTATCATAACTGGAATTTTATATTGAGATTTTTCTCTTCCTTCTACTTTGAGTTTTTGACCACTGCATAACTAGTTTGCACTGCATTTGAATGATAATGCAGAGATAAATGCTAGTAAGTATTCTGGGATATTCTTTCTTGTTTCGGGTTTCTTGGAATCCCTCTGAGGGAGGTCCAGATATTATTCTATATTTGTAGATGACATGGCTTGATCTAGGTCATGCAGGAATTCATTGGCAAAGGAAAGAAGAAACATTTTGAAACTTACTATAATAAATGACTTTAGGTGATATAGATTCTAACAGTTATATTTAAAAGGAAAGTAAAGATGGACTATAATGCAGGGAGTAGAAAACCAAAACATTTAATAAGCTAGCCCCAGAATGTATAGTTTATTGATGTGGTTTTAAAGGTACCTGGGGCTAAGATTAAGGGGTAGGTAGTATAGATAAGGGTGTTTGAAACTTGTGGGTTTGATTGTTGGCTATTTCTGAGACTGAAAATTGCTGAGATTCAAGAAAACTCTCAGGAGTAAAATCAAATCCCATGTAGATGAGACTCGTGCAGTTTTATGCAGGTGGGAGTTGACAGATGAAATCATTAGGAGATAATTCAGGAGCCAGCTCTCTTCTCATGCTACCAAGATTTAAGTTGTTTTGACATCAGCCAATGCCCTGGGTAAACATGAGAGAGAACAGTCTTTTCCCAAGTGCAGCCTTCTTATCCCTCTCTGTGTCACTGTAATAAAGAGTATAAATGAAGGTTATCATGATGAGTATCGTTGTCCCTTTAAGAAGATGAAAATTGAGCTTATTTTATTAATGAAGATAGAAGGAGAACGGAACTGCCTGGGTTTTGTTTTATGAAAATAGTGTTTGGTTTGCCATTCAACCTCTGTTGTATTAAATTCAATATTTGTGTAACTGAATCAATAAAAGAACACATAGGAGAGTGTCATTACTCGGTTCCCCTAAGAAAGAAAAGTAGGCTGTATTGATGAGAATGTGTTTGTTTTCTTTTTTAAACTCTTGACTAGGTCTTAGAATCATTTCTAAAATAAATACAGTGGGATACCTCTGCAAAGAATGCTGATTAATTAAAAGCAAGAGTCTGTGGCTTCAGATGGTGTTCACTGCTTTCAGTAATTTAATATTTTGTTTTTCTTAGCCAAGAGGCATTTTAATGTGCTAATTTTCTGTATACAATAGAATGTAAAGAAGAAAATAGTATTTATCGCTTTGCTGGGTTTATTGCATTTTCACCCCAAGATATTCAAACTCCACTTCTATTAGAGTATCCCTTTGGTTATAGTGGAAGATATACGGCCCTGGTCATGTATATCATTGCTGTATAGAGAAGGCTCTTTCTTCTGAGTGGCTGAATAAGAGCTAAAATTACATGACATCTCATCAGGACGGATCTAGTTTCAGACTACACACTGTCATCCACTCTTTTGCAGGATGATCAGGAGGGTGCTTTCGTGAAATGGAGAGTGGAAAATTCGTGGGGTGAAGACCATGGCCACAAAGGTAAGCTTAATCTGGTAATACTAACTCAGAGTGACTAGGTGTGCTCTACTCTCTGCCTCCTAATGTGAAGAAAAAGCTGCCCTAGTGTGGATCATTTTTATTTTTCAGTAATTGGTCCCATTAGCTAGATTATTAGCTAGACTATTCTGGAGAAAAATCTGAGGATCTCGTTTGCCCCCAGGATCCCTATGCCCAGCATGGTAGGCCTGAGCTCCCTGGTTGGCTCTGAGATCAGTATGTGCTGGCATTTGTTCCAAACCGTGCTGACCCTAGTAGACCTTCGTACCAGAATCACTTGGCCAGTAAGAAGTTTGAGTGCCCTTTGCCAGGACACTTGCTCTATGGAGTTTGGTGCATTTTCATTTACTGCACTAACTCTAGAATAATCAGAAGCTTTCTAGTGGGAGAATGGGATTGGCAAGAAACTTTAGGCATGTATTGGAGACTCATGAGAAGTTGTGAAGTCTAAAGTTGTGAAGTCTAAATGCTGTGGTTACCATTTAGATGGTTTTATTCTGACAATCAAAACGCAGGCAGGAGTCGTAAGTAAATTATAGTAATTAGGCTTAAAGAAAAACCACAGGTAGTATATGAATTGTAGAAAAATAAAAACTACAGATAAGCCAAAAGAGGGGAAAAAAATCTCTAATAATCCTGCTACCCAGCGATCACCATTGATTAACTGTTAAGGGTATATTCTTGCAAATCTTAGAGACCATATTTCTTAAGACTGTTTTTCATAATAGATTTAGTAGATAAAAGCCTTTTAAGGTATTGTTATGCTTTAATTTTTAGAGTTTCAAACCAAAAAGTGGCAACTACCAGAGAATATTATGCATGTCAGCATGTATTTGCTTGTGTGTTATGCGCTGGTCACATCTTGTAGCAGCTGTTTCCCAGAGTCCATATTTCTTACTTTTAGCCAGTGGATTCTGGCTAGGAAGGACACATAAACCACAGCTCTCTAGACTAGTTAGAAGACTGGAAGGAAATAGGTAGGGAATCCAGTGAGATGACCCAGACACTTGGAATCAGACTTCAGCTATCTCACCCAAGCAGCAATCAGCCAGAAATTTTCTTTAAAAAAAGTAAAACAAAATGAAAGAAAAACAAGAAAAACAAAATAGCGATCTCAGCAACTCTTTACCTGTTGCTTCCCTCTTTGTTTAAGTGATTTTCCAGCTAAGTTCTTTAGAGCTCTAAGATTTCCACGGGTGAAAGGTGGAGGTTTGGAAGGGAGCAGATGGGGCTTCAGTCGTTTATATTTGAAAACTACTGTCTTAGAAGAGCCTTGACAAGACTTGAGTGTGCTGCGATTGAGTGGCACAGGCTAGTAGGTGATAGCCAACACCTAGAGGCCATTTAATCTGTCATTTCAAGTCTTTTCATCTCCCCATGAAATGCTCATTGGTGGATTTTGGCAAACTATCCCTGGGATCTGCTGTGAAACTCAGCTCAGTGATTATATGTAAACGAATATTAGCGCTGTTGGTGTGGATCTGTTCATCATCAGGTAGTTGCGTGTCCCCCATCTGTGATTTCTGTTATTGTTCTGTGATTATGGGGCACTTGCTAAATTAACTATTATGAATTAAAGTGCAACATATTTTTTAATTGGTGATTTCTTATAAGATAAATTCATTTTAAGACACAAAAACATTGGGATCAGGTAGAGGTGGGTATAAGGAAACTAGCAAAAAGATTAAAAACAAACAACTCAGAATTCAGTTATATCCGTTAAGTTGATGATGGTTAAGAAGTGGATGCAAAGGAAAAGCTTGTCTTGAATTGGAAGGATTTGGTATTTGTAACATTTTAAAACATAAGCTATTGTTTCAGATGAAACTCTGTAGCTTCTGTTTCATTTTTGGTCTTATTTGCTCCCTGTAAATGGTTTGTTATTATAAAGATTAGTGTCTAGGAAAAGGACTAAAGTTATGGTTTGTTTAGACCAGCCTGGACCCGTTGGCTTGTTTCTGAGATATTTTTCTATCTATAACAGTCACTGAGTTTGTAGTTAGTAGTGATACCCATTTAAGAGAGGATAAACGCTTGTAAAGTCAGGCAAAAGCTCTGTGTTCTGTGTAGTGTGAGTTATTGTCTTTATTACTTTGAACCTAAATACCTACTCTTAAAGAGGATTCTAGGCCACTTTGCTAATTTATTTTTTTCCATTCAACTGTACCTCTTTACTCCTAACTCAATAAAAGTTTTGCTTCTGCTGACTTACTCATTCTATTATTACGTTGAGAGAGCTGGGGTCTTTTTTTTTTTTTAAGTTCAAAGGTTATAGCTTATTGCACTATAAAACATTAACCAGTTTTGCTTCCAACCCAGAAGTCTAATATTTAATTATTTACATAATTATACGAATTTTATCATTTATATTATAAAGCACACATAATTATATCAGACACACACATTTTCAAATGTCCTTTGGCTCTTTGAACTGATTGTGTTATCTTACTGGTTCACTCTTGTAGTGAGTTGAATAAAAATCTTTAACACGTGTTCATTTTACATTTGCATTATATCACCATTTTACTTCATAAAATTTACTTTAATGACAATGATACGCCCTTCTTAGTTTTTTTTTTTAACATCTTTATTGGAGTATAATTGCTTTACAGTGGTGTGTTAGTTTCTGCTGTATAACAAAGTGAATCAGCTATACATATACATATATCCCTATATCTCCTCCCTCTTGTGTCTCCTTCCCACCCTCCCTATCCCACCCCTCTAGGTGGTCACAAAGCCCTGAGCTGATCTCCCTGTGCTGTGCGGCTGCTTCCCACTAGCTATCTGTTTTACATTTGGTAGTGTATATATGTCCATGCCACTCTCTCACTTCGTCCCAAGAGCTGGGGTCTTGATCCCTGTGGTCTGCCTGTAATCCTTCCTAGTGAAACCTGTCTAGTTAAGACTAAACTAACTTTTTTGTTGTTCTTGAATAACTGAAATGCCTGAGATTATACAGAGTAAAGCATTTCAGTAGAGAGCCAAAAGATAAATTGAACTGAGTGGGGGTAGCGAATAGTTCATTCAAAGCCAAATAAATTATTCTCATGTGTTTCTTGGTAATGTTCTTTCTGACTTAACAGGAAGGAAGGAAAGAAAACATGATCTAATTTAATTGGCACACTTGGCCTGACCTTTGGAGAATACGTAGTATGTTATTATGCGGGCAATGTGTGTTTACCCCAGCAGGGCCCTCCCGTCTGTCATCCTGGTGGGCATTGGCTGCCATGTCTGAGACAGAACCTCTTTGATGCTCTTTCAGGAGACAGGACAACCATAAACAGCATCGCTAGGATTTTGTTTCTGTAGATAACATTGTTAACAGTTTGTTACTGTTCTCTATGGGGTTTCTGCTTGTTAAGATTGATGGTTTCTCAAAAAGCAATGTTGATAATACTACAAGCTGGAGGTGAACAGAGCAGAGATACCTGGGCAGGCTGCCTTTTCCCTCTGCCCAGTTCTGGCTTTGGTCTTTCCCATTGGTCATGAGACTAATAATTGAATCAGATAACCTGACTGTTTCCTAAAGGGGACAAATATTACCTCTGACCACTAGACACATAAAGGGAGAAATAAATTCTTATCTTATTGAAGCCATTGGGTTACTTCATATTGGGGAAGTATTCTAGTATTCTAGAATTCTAGTATTCTTAGTCAGATGGACTGAAAATCGGATACATATCTAAGATGGTGTACAACCAACGTGGCTTTCTTTTCTCCCCTACTTCTTGAAGTACTTGACTGTATGTTTATGGATCACATTAGAAATGGATTTCATAGTTGAATGAGGGAACAGACCTTGGGACTTGGTACATTGTCTTTCATTTTGAAAAGTTGATAGGCTTGTTAGAATCAAGTAGTTTGTAAAATGTTTAAAAATTTAAAATAGGGGTGATAACCTTTGGTGCTTCTTACTCTTAGTCAGAAATTCATCTGAGAAGAGCATAATCTTTAAGCCAAAATAACCTACAGGTCATCTCACTAAAAAGTGGTAGAGCCAGAATTATAATTCAGTCTGACATTAGAGCCTGTTTCTTAATCACTAAACTGTGCTTCCTCCAAGCTTCTCTGTTCTAGTAACATCTAGTCTACTCATGGACATACCAGATCAATTATGAACTTGGTGACCAGAAACTAGTGGCTACGGGGACATAAAACTTGTATAAAGTATCTGGAGACGAGTAAATGTCTGCTGTCAGGAGAAAGGGCTCTTAGAGCACTGTTTATGTCTGGGAATCTGAACAAGGAGGGGAGGATGGAGCATCTCGTGAGTGGTTTGTGTCCAGAGTTAGCACATCGTGAGTTGGGCAAGTGAAAAACTGTATGTAACCACCAAAAATTTCCCAGGATTATTTTGTCGATGCTGCTTTATAAAATGGTTCTTTGTTTTTGTTTCTGTTTTTTTTTTTAACTTTTTATCATGGACAATTTCAGGCATATACAAACAGAATAGTATTAAGAAGTCCCCATGTGCCCATAACCCAGCTTCAATAGTTATCAACATTCTGCCATGCATATAACAAAAGTGTTGATACTCAGTAAATTAAATTCTTGGATGGTCTCCCTAATGAACCAGTCTTATTACGGAACTTCTTTTTATGATTGATTCACTTAGTCATGAGATGATATTCCAGTTCTAAAGTCTGATACATTAGAGCTCTGAAGGTAGAATTATCATAATATAGTTCTTAATGCTTATAGTCTAGTTTCTTAATATGCTGAATAATACAACTTTTTAGTAAAGTTAGGAGGAATATTATTTTCTAACTCTGCAATGGTCATTGAAGGAAAACCTTTATCTTTTAAAAGTTTGTTTCTCTACATTTTCATTTTGAACCAAGATTAGTTTTCATTTTTCAAATTGTTTTTGTGCCTTTTTCAGCTTCAACTTTGAAGTTGTTTTTAACTCACATTCTTTATCTTTCCTTACAAATAAGCCTTTCTGTTCCTGATTTTATTTTAGTAAAATTTCCAGACTTCCTCATAAAAGGGAGTCTCTTGATGATTTCAGTTAAAGAGGCTTTGGCATGTTAGAGATTAATCTGGAAAGAAACTTATGTGGCTGATTCACATTACATCTGGACTTCTGCTGCTTTCTAAAAACCAAAAGAATGGCCTTTAAATTGCCTCACCATGTGATTTGGGGAACAGTATGTCCAAAGCCAGGCACAAAATTCATCATATCCTTCATATAACGTTATATGGTGGAACCAAGAGAGACAGTTACTACTTTCTTGATTATAGATCCTGCGCAGTCATTTGTCTCCTTATGGTTTCACATTTCTCTGTCAGTAACACGGATAATGACTAATTTCCTTATGAGACCCTATAGTTTATATATAGCCATCAAACTGTATACTGTTATATAACTCTAAAAAGTTCAATGAATATTCCATATTTCTGTCAGAGGTACTCAGGACATAGAGTTCATAACATCTTGCTTCATAAGAATTCAACATTTGCTAATGTAGTTGTCTCTTTTTCCCTCACAGCATCATGTAGAGTAACTCAGGATATGAACACCCATGTTTGATGTGAAAAAATGAAAACACGCTGAGAGGTTTTAACTTGTTCAGGTTGCACAGTGTCAGAGAGAGGATTGCAATTCAGATTTCTTAATGTGACACAGGCAGCTTCCCTAAAAATGTATATTACCTATGAAAGATAACCGGTTATTTGCAGATCAGTTTGAGATTTAGTGGATTTCTAGCACAGATAATATAATTATAGACAATATTGAGCTGGACTTGCAGAAATAAGAGAAAATTATATGAGGTAAAAGTGGATGCTTCTGATTTCCTGTAAAAGAGCAAGATACAAATTTGTTTTGTCACCTCAGGGTTTTCATGTCTCTCCAGGCTTGGAAAAAGCGCTGCTACTGTCAGATTCGGGTATCTGAGTTCTTTCAGAGGGACTCCTCATCCTCCATCTCCATTCACCAACGAACCTGCATGACTCAAGCTAAAAAATAGTTCATGTGAGTGGAACAGAGGAAGATTGACCGTTGCTTCCTTATCAAAGTGTGTGACTAGCAGAGGGCTACATTTGTGAGAGGGGGACAAACTATGGAACAGAGGCTCCTCCTAACTTGCAAGCAGGCATTGGTTTCAGGGAGAAATCTCTTCACATTTAATACAGATTTGTGTGTGTGTATTTGCTTTCTCCTGTAGAGAGGATCTGTCATTTTCACCAGATTGTCTCCCAGGTGTGTTCGTATTGCTTTGAGGAGGATAGAGGTTAAGCACAGAACCTGGCACCAGATGCCTGGGAACACATCCTGGCAGTCCATCCTATTGGCTGTGTAGCCTTGGTCATGGTATTTAACCTTTATAAGCCTTAGTTCTCTGATCTGTAAAATGGGGTTAATAATTGTACCTACCTCATAGGGTTGTTGTGAGAACTGTGCCAGGCATATAAGAGGTGCATGAAAATATTAGCTATTGTTGTTACTGTTGTTAATGTTATCTGTAGACAGGTGAGAGCAGGAGAGTGAGAACATAAGGCTCTTTAATCCTTCCCTCTGGGAGAGGGCTGTCTTAACTTGCCCATGGTTCTAGCGTCAGGTCTCTAAGAATTCAAGACCCTCGTGTGACCACTGGACTGCATACCAGTTTACTGGATGGATGACTCGTCATGTGGGCTTAGTTGCATGAAAGAGAGCAGTGGAGGCGAGTAAACCTAGTGCCCAGGAAAACCCATTAGCAATAGCATCACCTCACATTTATTGATGGGATGCAGGGAACCGTGCACAGACCATGGTGGAACGTATGTCTCTGACCCTCAGAGGAATTTATACTTATTCACCTGGGGCATGGAAGGGGATTTGAAGAGGGCTGTGATAGGACAAAAGTGGCATTCATGGTGTGCTCCTCAGACTGTAAGATATAGGATAAGTAGACCAAGGAAAGCAAGAGAAGGGATGATTTCTCCAAGAAGGCAGATGACAACAAAAGAGGGGGAACCGGGTAGAGCCCCCTCAGTGGGGAGACAATAGAAAGACATTGAAGCTGAGGTTGTTGAAATGGGTGAGGGGTTAGGGAGAAGTCATGGAACTAGGTGATGTCAGCGAGAACTTGGTGGTAAATAGTGCTGCAGGGCTTCCCTGGTGGCGCAGTGGTTGAGAGTCCGCCTGCCGATGCAGGGGACACGGGTTCGTGCCCCGGTCTGGGGCACGCGGAGTGGCTGGGCCCGTGAGCCATGGCCGCTGAGCCTGCGTGTCCGGAGCCTGTGCTCCGCAACGGGAGAGGCCACAACAGTGAGAGGCCCGCGTACCGCAAAAAAAAAAAAAAATAGTGCTGCAGCAGGGCAGCCAGAAAATGAGTCAGTGGGAGAGGCTTTGGGATTGGACTTTAAGGCAGATTTTGGAACCTTTAGGAGGGGTGAGGGTAGAAGCCCAACTGTGCTATTAATGCCACATCAGGAACATTTTGTACTTGATTCTTTCAAATGCTAGGTACAGGGAGTGGGGAGGCCAGGAATTGAGCTGGGGCCATTGAGGCTGTAAATCTTGTTCCGTATGGTGTTTGCAATTTATTATAAAAACAAGTTGCTTTTATAATTACAAGTGCAAAATAATAAAGGGGGTAACCTACGAGAGAGATGGTGAGTGATTGGAACAGGGAAGGCTCCTTAGTGATTCTTCAAAGGTGAGCAGAGTTTTAGGAAAGGTGTTAGGGTTGTGGCTCTTTTGGGAAGCGAAGTGGAAGGCCAAGGAAAGGGGAGCTGAGAAGCGTAGCTCTTGACCTGTGGCGCATGCTTCAGGCCAGTCCGAGGCCTGGGGCCAAGAAATAATGTGGCCTGCCATCAATGGAGCTTTTGAGGAATGATCAGAAAGCAGGCTTTGTCTGAACCAAATAGGAGTAATGATGTTTGGGGTTAGAGAGAAGTCGTTGAGTTTTGGTGAGGAAACAGACCCTTGGATGACACCTCAAGTTGTGTTTTCTCCTCCTGTCCAACATCAGAGACCCTGGCGGGATTTTGTGTGATCTCGGACTTGCCTGGCTCATGCCCACAGTCCAGGGAAACAAAAAATCAGACTGGTTGGTGTGCTGCCTTCTCTCCTCAGCCCAGAGGTGGACAGGCTTCTTCTGGACTCCTTAGCAGAGGGCACGTCCTCAGGAAGTGTGCACTTCTGCAGACTGAACTTTGTTGTGGTTTGATGGTTTAAAAAAATGGAACCCACAAACCAAAACAACCCTCTTTCCCAACCACATTTTCCATTCTGCCTTCTTACCAGGGAAACAGAATCTTCTGTAGCCTTTGTTTCTGAAAGAGGCTACAAGTAATATCCAGCTGTAAGAGTATCCCTTCTCTTATCAGCAAAAAGTTCAGGAACTTGAACTGCAGACCAGACATTTGTGTTATACTCTGGAGGAAAAAGAAGCTTCTCCTCAGATCAGTGTCCAGATATCTGTCTCATAAGTAGTGGGTTTGTTTCTTTTTGAAAAACGTCCAGCCCATCCTGTTCTCCAGCCTTCTAAATAAATGCACTTAGAACACATGACATCTCTTTGATTTAAAGATACAAAATACCTCATAAATGGACCCCGCAAAACCTGGGCTCATGGCTCTTGATGTGGGGTGTGTGAGCAGATGGGACCTGGTTCCAGACAGTGCCTAGATGAGGAGCTAGATTAAGCAGTTATCTGTTGGCCAAAGTCATAACTACCTGCCACTCTCTTTGCCCCCCTGAGTGCAGAAGCTGAGCCCCATGGAAAAGACCGAATTTGAAGTTAAGACCTGGATTTCAGTTTGGGCTTTACTTACTTACTGGCTATGTGACTTTAAACAGCTCATACCAACCCCGCCTGCCTTGTAGTGTTGCTGTGAGGATTAAAATCAAAACAAGGATAGTGGATGTAAAATTGCCTTTTTTTTTTTTTTTTTTTTTTTTTCGGTACGCGAGCCTCTCACTGTTGCGGCCTCTCCCATTGCGGAGCACAGGCTCCGGACAAGCAGGCCCAGCGGCCATGGCTCATGAGCCCAGCCGCTCCGCGGCACGGGGCACGAACCCGTGTCCCCTGCATCAGCAGGCGGACTCTCAACCACTGCGCCACCAGAGAAGCCCTAAAATTGCATTTTGAAGTCTAAGCTCCCTACAGATCCCTGTGTGTGTTTTGTTTTATTTTGCTTTCTAAGGTATAATTCTTTTAATAAATAATAAAATTACATTGTTCCAAAATCAAAATACAAAAAAGTATAAAAGGGGAATCTTGTTTCCATCTCTGTCACTCTCTACTCCTTTCACCTCCCCTTCTTTCAGTTTCCCATTTCTGTTCATTTCTATTGTATCCTTCCAGTGTGTTTTAGTGCAGCAAAGGTAGCATACCTTATGCCCCCCTCTGCATCTTGCTCTCACTTCACTTAACAGCATGCCTTTGGGGCCTGTCAGTATGTTTTCACATCAGTACAGCTTCATTATCTTCCATTGTCTGGATGTACCGTACTTTATTTAGCCAGTTCCCTTACTAATGGAACTTGGGTCATTTCCAGGCTTTTGCTATTACAAACTATATTGCAGTGAGTTAATATCATACAATGATTAGAACAGTGCCTGACAATAGTAAGCGCTGAATAAATATTAACTATTATTGTGCCTAAATAAACATGTATTGTCTGCATGTAAGTACTGTTTTGTCCGTAGGATGAAGTTCCAGAAATGGCATTGCTTAGTGAAGAGGGTAAATGCATTTGAATTTTTTCTAGGTTGCCAAATTCCATTCCATAGGGATTGTGTCTTTTTGTACATTTGCAGCATACTCTGTACAAATGTAAGGCATGCTTTACACAGTGGGTAACCAACAGAAGTGGTTGACAGATGGTCTCTACTTAATTACCTGTTGAAATTGTGTATGTTCATAGCTGGGGACTAGACTGTGCCGAGGCCTTACTGAGTGGTGGATTTTTCACTGAGTTTGTGTTTCTTATGTTTTCTTACCACTAACCCTACTTTTCTCTCTTATTTATTTTTTTAATATAGTAGCAGGAAAATGTTTGTAAGCATAACAAAAAAGTTAGAAGTCATAAAGGAAAAGATTGATAAATTTGACTTCATAAAATATAAAAAATTTTAGTATACTAGAAAAATACATCATCAACTAAATTAGAAGGCAAATTGCATAATAGTATAAAAAGTTTGCAATCATTATAATATATTAATATAGAGAGCACTATTACTGATCACTGTGAAAATGACAAACACACCAGTTGAAATTAGGCAGAGGTCCGAAACAGACCCTTTATAAAAGAAAACTGTAAATAGCAAGCACACACAGACAGAAGTTCAAATTGAACCAAAAAGAAAGTTGTAGTTATATATACCAAGTATTGATGAGGATATAAAGAAATTAAATAGATAATTAAGGATGTACACAAAGGTTTAATTACAAAAATGTTTATAGCAGTGTTGTTTCTAAGCCTAAAAAAACAATCCAGATTCCAACAGTAAGGGATTGATTAAATACATTTTGGTTTTATTCATACAAATTCAGCTTAAAAATTAAGATGTAGATAGATGTATTTTTTTATCAATGTGAAAAGAGCAGTATTGGAAAACAGCATGTGTGGTACTCTAATAATAGAGCACGTGTGATGTCTCATTTTTATTAAAAGTACAGAGTGTATGTAGAGACTTTCATCAGAGGATGATAAATCTGAATAGGGCTTATCCCAAGGTGGTGGGATTGTAGGAGTTTTAAAATGTATATTCATCTTCTTACCATCCACCTCTTCCTTTTTCTCATCTTCCTCCTCCTCCTGTGTTTCCATACTTTTTTATAATGGGCATTATTTATTTGGGTAATCTTTAAGGAATCAAAAAGCAATATAACATTTCAGAATTTTGAGGGGAAAATCACCTACCCAGTGATACAAAATTACCATTTTGCCTTTTTTTTTTTTTTTCATGTTTTCTCCCCCTGTGTATCTGGATTTTTAACATAATTATATAGGATATGCCATTTTTATATACTTGTTTTTATATCCATGTTTTGTATCCATGTTGCTATGTAGTCTTTGCAACTTCATCTTAAATGACTGATTAATGTTGGATGAAGTGGTTTCTCAGTATTTATTAGGAAGTTTGAAATACGAAACAAGTGTCAGTAAAGGCTTTGCTTTCCTTTCTGGGAGCCTTTCTTCAGCCTTGAGTTATCTGCATCAGGTGAAAGATTGGCAGTGACTTAATGAGGCTTCAGTCGTCTGGCTTCCTTAGGTCTGTGCTGCCAGACAGATCCATCACAGCAGAGCTGATGACTTGATTTTGTTATACCTTTTTTTAAAATAGCAAAAAAAAAAAATATATATATATATATATATATATATATATAAACCACAAATAGTTTGTTATTGAGGTGAAATACTTCATAGAACAAAGCAAAAAATATATCTAATTCGTAAATGATAATATATTTATCACTTTAATTTAGTCTGAGAGGTTTAAAATTTAGACCTTTAGCAGGATTTCAGAAAACTGTTTTCTTAGGGTAAAGTTCTTCTTTCCCTTAAACGAACCCATTCGAAACTCTTCTGTTTCTGAGTGAATTTGGCCTAACCGGCCTAGAGCTGTATCCATAGACACTTTTTCCCCTTACAGACCGATACTGCCCTTTCTCTTTAACAAATACAGAAACATTGCCAGTGTCTTTGAGGGCCTGTTCACTTATTTTATTTCTTCCTCATAGCATGTAAACAAGACAAAGTTTAAACAAAATTTAATTTAGTTCCTAAAGCTTTCTTTATCCATTTATCTGTTTCCCTGAATGCCTTGTTCCCTGAACCTCGGGATCCTTGGAGCAGATTTTTTGTTTTCCTTTTTTTTTTTCTTTTTTCCTTTTTCCTTTGGGGAACACCAGTTTCTAATGGCCAGAGTACATAAGGGCTAGAAGCTGCAACTTTCCTCAAATCGAAATGGCCTCTTTCATCCTGCCTGAGTGGGTACCTTACTGCTCCTCTGCACAGCCCTCACTTGGGTTTTAGATACACTGATCCTAATCTTCTCAGTCAAACTCCAAGACACGCAGTATCAACAGTTACAGCGGCCACAAGTTCATTACCTACCCAGGGCGCAGTCACTTGGCAGCCACCTATACTGTGGGGTTTCTGTGGGCCCCCAAAGAACTCATATCCTGAAAAGAGAGACTAATCAAGGCAGGCCCTCTTGGCAGGGACACTGAAAGGGTGGATTACAATTGATAGGAGTTTTAATTTGTAAGGACTTACTCTTATCTCCTGCTTTTGGAACAAGATGGTGTAGATGTACTTATTGTCCATTTTCTCTGGGCATTCTTTGAAGACTCATTTGATTGTGTGATGATAGTATTGTCATAAGGATACAGAATTTTATTACACGAATCTGCCTCTATCCTTCACCTGCCTCACTGCCCCGAGCTCCTCTAAGGATTTATTCAGCGTGCATTAGGGTGAGGGGAGGGATGCCTAATGTCTCAAATGGTGTAGCGTTTAGTAGCCTGGTCTCCTGCCCACGAGAACTCTTAGACAAGGCAGATGCTGACTTTCTCAGGAAGTACTTACTTACATTTCTTGCAGCAAGAAATGGTACTGGTTGGCCCTTCAGCTGACCAAGCTTTGGCTGCTAGAACTTAGTGGCAGTAATGTAGGTGATGGTAGGGGCCAGGGACTTTGCAATGGCACGGGCTACAGCGTTTATCTGTGTTCTTCTTCCCTGAATCTCCTGTTGAGAAAGGAACACTGGATCGTGAGGGGATGAGAGCCCTTGCGCGCTTTCCCGGGCATTTTCTGGTGAGGGTAAACGTGCGGTGCCACATCAGGATGAGCTGTCTTTGACTGCTGTCGCAGGAGCAGAATTGGGCATAGACGAGCTCCCCGAAGCAGTTGTGTTTTCAAGTTAAATAATGTCCTCTGTCACACCATTTAGCTTATAAAATTAGACTTAACCGTCATGATGCCTTTTAATTATTTAAATCAGTCTTGCTTTTAGAGCAGCAGTTCTCAGAGTGTGGTCTGAGGACCCCTGCCGGGTCCCTGGGCCCCTTTTAGGGCATCTACAAGGTCTTCCTTCTCCAACAACGTATCTGTGTGAGGCCGGATTTGCTTCATCTACTTCATCCAAAACGACAGATTGCACACAGAAGCAGGTACAAGAATTTAGCTATCTTCTGAATTGTAAGGTAATGCCACTTTCCTAACTAAAATTTATTTTGTTTTGAAAGATATAATTATTTTTCCTAAAAATATATTATTAATATTCACGTTTTTTAATTCTTATTTTTAAATGCACCAATATTTTTAACTTTCTGTTTTAATTTTTACTACGGTAAATATCAGTAAGTATAACCCACATAAACACCTTTTTAGGGTCCTCCGTAGTTTTAAGTGTACAGTCTTGATCCTGGGGCCAGGAAGTTTGAGAACCAACATACTAGAAGATCACCTTAGGAGAAATACTACCTCCTCTCCCTTCCTCTTGGTCCTGTGTAGTGGGAAATGCTATAGCATAGACCTAGATTTGCACGGACACTTTCAGAGAAAAATTGCTCAAGTGTCTAGTATACAGCAGGTGCCAGATATGATAAGATGATGATGAGGAGGATGAAGAGGAAGATTGCTAGTTCCTGTGAGTCCTTGGGTGTGTAGGTGCACGCAGTACCCCTGTGCAGGTACACAGTTTTGTCCTCTGTGCTCTTTCCCTGGCCCATCCTTGTTTTAAATACACGCTCTTTCATCTCTTGCTTTAATTTTGCTCTTTGTATTAGCAGTGGCTCAGGTGAAGCATTTCCCCCCCTGTTTCAGTTTGTTGGATGTGTGATCCTGAAGAGGAATTTGTGTTGTCTTAGCGGAGCCTGAGATGCAGTCTCCCTGAGGGGAAGAGGCAGGTGTCTAGGATAGGTACCTGATGACACCACACTTTTTCTCAGCTAAGCTCTCAGCCTGGGGTGTTCGTACAGCTGAGCCCCTCTCCAGTCCTGCCACTGGAGAGATCCACAAATCCCAGGGCCTTTGTGAGGAATGTAGGTCGAGCAACTGTCGCGTCGTCCGTTCTGCCTGATCCTCACCACAGATTTCCTCCTAAGAAAGCAGCGACTCCCCCAGTACCATCTGGAAATAAGTGGCTACCTGGGAATGATGATCAGGCCCCATCAGGATCCCCCTAATGGCTTAGCTGGTTGTTGTAGGAATTTATGGTAGAGAGGAAGGAGAGACAGCAGCCTCGGATGCTGAGAAGGTGGGTAGGGTAAGAATCGAACTGGTATGCTTGCCCTTCTCACCCTAGAGATTAACCCCCTATGTATGTGTGGCTGTATGAACAAGAAACATTTCCACCTACCTTTAGGGTCATTGACCCACCTTCAGCAAGGCAGCCTGGCCAGTGGAATAGCAAGATCTGGTAGCAGCTTTAGGTCCAAGGCCCAGCCCTGAACTTCTGAACCCATGTGACCTGGGTACATCACTTAGTTATTCTGAGCCCCAGTTTTCTAATTGGTAAAAATATAGCCATCCTGTCCTGTCTGCTTCACAGGGTTGCTAATAAGACTTAATCAGATTAAGTGAGATTATAGATGGGAAAGCTGAGAAACATGTACAAATGTTAGTTTTGTAAAAGACTTTCTTGTAGCGCCAGTAAGGCTTCTGCTCTTTGCCCCCCGCCCTCTGCACTCATGAGGCTTGTAAAAGACTTTCTTGTAGTGCCAGTAAGGCTTCTGCTCTTTGCCCCCCGCCCTCGGGACTCATGAGGCTTCTGTTCTTTTCTCCAGGTTACCTGTGCATGACAGATGAGTGGTTCTCTGAATATGTCTACGAAGTGGTGGTGGACAGGAAGCATGTCCCTGAAGAGGTGCTAGCTGTACTAGAGCAGGAACCCATTGTCCTGCCAGCCTGGGACCCCATGGGGGCTTTGGCCGAGTGATACTGCCTCCAGCTTTTCCTCCTCCCATGGGACCTGAAGTAGCTGCAAAGGACAGATCCAGGGACTGAAGCCAGAGTTACACAGGTGACTGTGTGTTCCCACGGGACACAGTCAGACTCTTGGATTTCTCCTCCAGGAACCTCTTTGGGAAAGTGTGCTTTATAGTGAAACAAAATATTCTCTAAAGAAAAAAAGGGAAAGATCAGGTCGTACTATATCTACTCTCCTCATCTCCAACAGCTCAGGATCTCTTAGCATTTTAATCAGATGTAATTGTTTGTCTTAACTCTGTCACACCAGTTCGGTTCAGTGTCTGTTTTACAAGGCAGGAGAGGATGAGCAATTGAGGTGTGTGGAGAGAAAACGGACTTACTGCTCCTTGTTCCTAGAGTAGAGTGGGGGGAGGGTGCCCTAATATTTGAGCTCTCAAAACTGCATGCTGCCTGACAGTAACACTGTCCCTCCTAGGTGGCAGTCACTGAATTCGGATTTTTCAAGGTAATTTCATGTGCCTCTAATAGCCCAGGATTGGGAGGTTGATCAACACTGACATGATTCCTTCCTGTTGTTCTGAACTGTGGGGGAGCACAGCTCTACTTGAGTCATGGTTAAGTAGAGGGTTGGAGAAAGTAGGTGAGAGAACAACCACAAGCTTATCATGATCTGAATTATAACCATTAGAGGGAGCTCTCGCCAAGTGGTTTAACTTCTGCCTCTGGGTTTGGGAGTTGGGTGGGCATGAAAAGGGGATATCCATTCTTTCTGACAACTAGATGGTGCTGAGAAGCTTTTGAATAAAACACTTTGCTAAATGAGAGTACGTTGGCTTATTTGCTCTAAGAAGTGTGTGTTTGTTTAGCTACAAAGGAAAGCAGCCAGGTGACTTGTGTTCTTGACAGTGAAAAAACAGCAAGATGGTTCGGGGCTGCCCTGCCTTAGCTTCTCTGTGGGATGTGTGATCCTTCCCAGCCTGTGCTGATCTTCACTGGCTTCTGCAGAGGGCTTCCAGGCACCATATTTAGGAGGGCTTGTGCCCCTGCCACTTAACCGTTCTTTCACCAAGATCCAGGGTCTCTACAAGGGTGGGAAGTAAGGCTCTGTTAGGTTCAGCCTTAGAATGGGCTGAAGAGTATGTATTTCACTAAGACTGGGCCTTTCTTTCATTGAAAGCAAATAAATACAGCACCCTAATCAACATTTCCATCAGTGCCTGAGTCCCTACCTTTCGGGCTCTCCAAGAACTTTCTCAGTTCTAGCATGGAATATTGTTTGTCATAGCACTTTCCAAGATAACATTAGTTAAAGGCTCAAGCGTTAATCAGTGTTTACAATATTCTAATAATCCTGTTCCAAGCAGGATAAATCCATTTCTAGACATATCATGATGAAACCCCAGAACAGGTCTTAAAAGCATCCAGGAAGAAAATACAGATTGCCTGCAAAGAAAAGACAGATTGACAGCTAACTTCTCATCAGCAACTATATATGACAGCAGGCAGTGAAATGTACCTTCAAAGTACAATTAGAAATTAACCATGAACCTAGAATTTTATACTGAGTGAAACTGTCTTTCAAGAACAAGGGTGGGGAGGGGGGAAACAAGGGTGAAATAAGACATTTTCAGTCAAAAACTGTTGCCCAAGCAGAACAATAGTGATCTAATATAGAAGGTCTGAAATTCAACAAAAGAATGTAGAATCAAAGTGATAAACACGTGCACCATCTAAACAAGAAGTGACTGTGGGTAGTCTTACAGGGTTCAAAAAAAGATAAAACCAAAATACATGAAAATAGATAATGAGGGAGATGATTGGAATAAAATAAACATACTCTGAAGTCCTCACGTCACTGAGGAAGACGATAAGTATATTGATTAACTTTAAAATAAAACAAGATGGGGGGAAGAAAAGAAAACACAGGACAAATACCATGTCCAAATAAGATAGAAATCTAAATGTGTCAATAATTACAATGTCTATAAATGGGTTAAATGTTTCAGAAAAAAGACAAGTTGTCAAATGGGATTTTTAAAAGAAATTCAGCCATAAGTTGATTACAAGAGACGTCAGTACCTAGGATAAAAGAGGATAGAAGAGATATATCAGGCAGGTACTAACCGAAATAAATTTGGTATAGCTATCTTAATGACCAGTAAAATTATGGCCACTCAGACTAATTCTGGGGTATGTTTTGCACAGCCTCCCTGGAATTGTACAGCACAGTGGCTCTGGAAATAGTCTTTAAAACAAAAAGCATTACTAAGGATAGAATCAGTACATAATTATATGCCCACTTGATTCTCCAGGAAAATTGAAGGATTCTAAATTAGTATTCACCTAATAACCTCAAAATATATAAAACAAAAACTGATGGCTACATGGAAAAACAAATAACCCAATATCATAATGGAAGATTTTAACACTTCTCAATTATTGATCAAGCAACCAAAAAAATCAGGTGAAGATTTAAGCATTTAATAAGTTTGATATAATAGACGTCTAGTATCCTACCACATCTAACAACTGCTAATTCTTTTTTTTTTTTTTTTTTTTTTTTTTTTTTTTTTTTGCGGTACGCGGGCCTCTCTCTCACTGTTGTGGCCTCTCCCGTTGCGGAGCACAGGCTCCGGACGCGCAGGCTCAGCGGCCATGGCTCACGGGCCCAGTCGCTCCGCGGCATGTGGGATCTTCCCGGACCGGGGCACGAACCCCTGTCCCCTGCATTGGCAGGCGGACTCTCAACCACTGTGCCACCAGGGAAGCCCTTCTTTTTTTTTTTTTTTGGCTAATTCTTTTTTTTTTTAATTTTTTTGGCCATGCCACATGGCATGTGGGATCTCTCATTCACCCCCGACCAGGGATTGAACCCATGCCCCCCTGCAGTGGAAGCACAGAGTCTTAACCACTGGACCACGAGAGAAGTCCTTACTAATTCTGTTTTGAGCACATATGGAACTTCTGCAAAAATTGAGCAGATGCTGGGCAATAGAGTCAATCTCAACAAATTTCAATGGATTGTTACCATGCAGACCACACTCAAACCACAATGCAATCAAGTTAGAAACCAAAAGTTAAAAGATAACTAATAAAGCTATAAAAACGAAAGAAAAATGATGACTAATAACTAATTAAAAGGAAATTTAACCTGAACAATAATAAAAATACATATCAAAATGAGATACAGATAAAATAGTACTTAGATTTTATACAGTTAAAAGTTTATTAGAATGTAAGAAAGGCTAAAAATTGAGTTTAGCATCTATTTCAAGAAATTAGAAGTACAAAAAATCCTGAAGAAAGTAGAAAGAAATAGGAAAGATATGTGCAGAAATTAAACATAGGATCAACATTGCCATAAGTGGTTCTTTTTATTTTTTGGCTTTCTTTTTTTCATTTTATTTTTTTATTGAAGTATAGTTGATTTACAATGTTGTGCTGATTTCTGCCGTACAGCAGAATGACTCAGTTATATGTATATATACATTCTTTTTTATATTCTTTTCCATTATGGTTTATCGCAGGGGATTGGATATAGTTCCCTATGCTATACAGTAAGACCTTGCTGTTTGTCCATTCTACATGTAATAGTTTGCATCTACTAACCCCAAACTCCCAGTCCATCCTTCCCCCTCTCCCCTCCCACTTGGCAACCACAAGTCTGTTCTCTATGTGAATCTGTTTTTGTTTTGTAGATAGGTTCATTTGTGCCATATTTTAGATTCCACATATAAGTGATATCATATGGTATTTGTCTTTCTGACTTATTTCACTTAGTATGATAATCTCTAGGTGCATCCATGTTGCTACAAATGGCATTATTTCATTATTTTTTATGGCTGAGTACTATTCCATTGTATATATCTACCACATCTTTTTTATTCATTCATCTGTTGTACATTTAGGTTGTTTCCATGTCTTGGCTATTGTGAATAGTGCTGCTATGAACACAGGGGTGCATGTATCTTTTTGAATATAGTTTTGTCCGGGTATATGCCCAGGAGTGGGATTGCTGGATCATATGGTAGTTCTAGTTGCAGTTTTCTGAGGAACCTCCATACTGTTTTCCGTAGTGGCTGCACCAACTTACATTCCCACCAACAGTGTAGGAGGGTTCCCTTTTCTCCACACCCTCTCCAGTATTCGTTATTTGTAGACTTTTTAATGATGGCCATTCCGACCGGTGTGAAGTGGTACCTCATTGTAGTTTTGATTTGCATTTCTCTAATAATTAGTGATGTTGAGCACCTTTTCATATGCTTCTTGGCCATCTGTATGTCTTCTTCAGAGAAATGTCTATTTAGGTCTTCTGCCCATTTTTCAACTGGGTGGTTTTGTTGTTGTTGTTGAGTTGTATGAGCTATTTGTATATTTCGGAGATTAAGCCCTTGTCGGTTGCATCATTTGCAAATGTTTTTTCCCATTCTGTGGGTTGTCTTTTCATTTTGTTTATGGTTTCTTTGCTGTGCAAAAGCGTGTAAGCTTGATTAGGTCCCATTTGTTTATTTTTGTTTTTATTTCTGTTGCCTTGGGAGACTGACTTAAAACATTGGTACGATTTATGTCACAGAATGTTTTGCCTATGCTCTCTTCTAGGAGTTTTATGGTGTCATGTCTCATGGTTAAGTCCTTAAGCCATTTTGAGTTCATTTTTGTGCATCATGTGAGGGTATGTTCTAACTTCATTGATTTACATGCAGCTATCCAACTTTCCCAGCACCACTTGCTGAAGAGACTGTCTTTTTCCCATTTTATATTAGAAGTGGTTCTCTTAAAAAAAAAAGGAAGCAAATTAACATATTTGGCAAGACTGATCCCAAAAAAGTACATACACAGACATTAAAGAAATTGAAAGGAGGATACTGTTATACTGCAGATATTTGAAAAAGAAAAGATACCCTTAATGTTGTCAAAAGTGACAGAAAAGGGATTTTTTTGGAAGACATAAATCCCCAAACCCCGGGAAGAAGGGAAAGAAGAAATAAACAGAAAAGCAGATTGAGACATTGAAAGGTTTAGCAGAACTGAAAAAGTTGAATCCTGAGCCAGTGGTGGAGATAGCTAGTGATAAGCAAACCAGTTTATAATTGCATAATCGCCCCAAATCTCAGATATGGTAGCACCAGAGAGCATTACTCTGGGAATTGGGAGTAAAAAGAGGGTTACTGAATGTCTGTTAGATTCCCTCCCTGCTTTGGGTAGCTAGGTGACTGCCCCTCCCCATCTCCGCAGCAGCCAATTGAAGATTTATTCTCCATAGAGAAAAGTAGTTTATGGCCTAGAGGTCAGAAACTGAGTTGAGGATGAAAGTACCTTAAGGGGTTCTGTGCCCTCAGTCATACTAGGCTCCCAGAACCCTAGTGCGCAGGAGATTGGAAATGTTCTCTGGGGAATCTTGATTAGATTAAGAGGAAAGATGTAAAGAACTATTTTATGGCATAAAGAATTATTTTATGAGGCTGCCATAGCCTGACAAAGATAGTAAAAGAAAAAAATACATGCAAATCTCCCCCATAAACAGATGCAAAATTCCTAATCAAATATTACTAACCAAATCCAACAATATATAAAAAAGATAATCTTCATAACCAAATATTTAATAAAATCTATTTTCCAAATAAAATTAGGATCCTGTGTAGAGAAACAAAGGATGGCGGGTATGTCTTCTCTGCTGAAGATTAAAGGAAATGGGCCAGAGTTTTAGCCAGACATCTGAATTGGAAGAACTTGCTAACCTTTGGGTAAGCTCGGAAAGGAGAAGGTAGGAATTGTCTTCCCCTGTAACTCTTTGAATGACACTCTCACCTCTGGAAGTTCCTTGCCAGCCCCAGGATTCCTCTTGAGACATGTAGAGTCATGCTGACCCTACACATCCAAGAAGCCGGGACCTGATGATGAGACATTCCTCTAGGATGTGGTTGTGGATCCATCATGTGCTCTGGCTTGTCGTCAAAGAGTAGCTGAATTCTTATTTGCTGTTGGCAGGGCCAGGGCACTTGCGCTTTAATTCCCATTTCTCCGGCCGTGTGGCATGGGTGAGCCTTGTTGCTGACTATGCCATAGTCATTGGTTAAGTTGGATTTTTCCTTTTAAGTGATATCAGATTAGCATTCCCATAGTTAGGACAACTTGTTCAGAACCAGTCTTGCTTCTTAGGAAGATGACTATTCTTCCTTGGGGTCTGTGACACAATTTGATTGAGAACTAGGAATCAGTTGGCCAGAGTTGTTTTGTTTTGCTTTGTTTTCCTTTTCAATATCCAAGCCCTTTACACATTACCACAAAGGGAAAGGAAGAGAGGGAGGGAATGTCTGATTCATAGAAGCTGCAGTTACTTGGGAACAGGATTGTGTGAAGATGGGAAGCCCTTCTGCACTCGTCTTTCTTGGTACGGTTTGAATGCTCCCTGCTCTCTCTCTCTTGCTTACTCCTGTAGAAAAACTCTAGTAGCTCCTCTTGAAGTGGATGGAATGGGCTCTGGAATCATCTCTCAGGCTATCCTAAGACAGTTTTTTGTTTTATTTTTTAAAATTATCTGCTTTGCAGAAGAATGGAGCATCTGAGGCAGGGTGGGTACATGGTGGAAAGTACCAGAGTGTGCGCTCACCTGGGAGGGCCCTTACAGGTTATCTCGTCCACACTGCCCCAAGATGGATAAGGAACCCTTTAAGTTCTCCTTGGACACATTCGGTGACAGGAGCGCACAGCCTCCTCCCTTGTGGCCCTGACCCGCCTCTCGGGACTCAGCTGCCTCCCTTCTCTTCTGTTCCAACCAACCGCCCTCCGCCTTGTTGAAATTCTTGTTTATTTGTATGTTTACTTCTGTTTTCCCCAAAGTCAATACTCCCTGTCAGCTCCCCAAGGGCGGGGGCTTTGTCTTGCTTGCCACTGCATTCACAAGCCTGGTTCACCGTAAATACGGTTGGCTGCCTGATTGAAAATGCCCTAAATTCTGACAGCTATACTCAATTAAAAGTTTCTACATAGGGACTTCCCTGGTGGTGCAGTGGTTAAAAATCCGCCTGCCAATGCAGGGGACACAGGTTTGAGCCCTGGTCCGCGAAGATCCCACATGCCGCGGAGCAATTAAGCCCGTGTGCCACAACTACTGAGCCTGTGCTCTAGAGCCCGCGAGCCACAACTACTGAGACCGTGTGCCACAACTACTGAAGCCCACGTGCCTAGAGCTCATGCTCCGCGACAAGAGAAGCCACTGCAATGAGAAGCCCGCACACCGCAACGAAGAGTAGCCCCCGCTCGCCACAACTAGAGAAAGCCCTCACGCAGCAATGAAGACCCAACGCAGCCAAAGGAAAAAAAAAAAGTTTATACATAGATCCGAAGTGGGCTTCCCGATAACTTGCCGAGTAGGGACAGTTAGAATGAGAACAAAGCCCCCGTGGGTCTTCATATTTCAGTGCTTAACAGAAGGGTCTAGCTTTCCTGGTGACGGGCATAAGGGGAGTAGAAGAGAGGGGGAAACCCTCAAAAGTTTACTCCACTTTTTTCAGTGCTTGCACCTTTCTTTCTTCAAATCAGCCCAGCAGAGTGAGTATCCCAGCGACTTTGGACTCAGGCAGACGGCTCGGCTGATCTGCCTGGAGCCATGTAAGCAGGGACAAGTCACCAAACCTCTCTGAGCCTCGGTCTCCACACCGTCTTTATTGAAAAGCATTTTGAAATGTATTAGATAGGAAAAGCCACAGCTTGAAAAGAACTATATCTTAAATAACACTTACAGCAAAATATAGCCAAAGGGTTGAAAAGACTGCATATTACCCATATGTGGTAGGAAAAGAACAAAAGAGGCTGCAGATAATGTGCCTGGGAGATAGAGGCTCAGTAAGTGGGAGCCGTTGGTAATAACCAGTTCTCACAGAGCTTCTCCAGTGTGTCCATTGTGTGAGGCCCTCTGAGGCTTAAAGCAATTCCCTGCTCTCCAGAAACGTGCCGTGTAGTTGGGAAAATAAGATGTATATACACGAGCCGGTTGCAAAAGCAGATGACTTGTCTGAAGTTTTCCAGTAAATACCATAATTGTTAGGAAAGAGCTTGGAGTTGGAGAAGGAAAAGAAAAGCTGACCGGTTTTAAACTAACTTCTGACCACAGTGACCACAGACACCAAGGATGCGGGTAATCAGTTTTCCAAGAAGAGACTAAGGGAAAATCTCCCTATATGCAGAGGCCCAAGTTATCTTGAAGTTCCTGGAGGAGAAGAAGAGCTAAGGAGAGGGTGAGTGTAATCTTGAGCAGGCCAAGAAAGCTGGGAGTGGGACGGAGGGGAGAGGAATGACTTCGGGGGCTGGAAGCAGAGGACTTGGTTCTAAAAAGAGTCCTGTCCCTCTTGATCGGATCCTGAGCAAAGCCCTGGATGTCACCTCTTGGCTCACAGCATCCTGGTTAGAAAATTAGAGAAAACATTTGCCTCCTTCCTGAGGGAACAAAAGAAAATGACAGTGGTCCTGAGTAATTTGGCCCCGTTTGGGAAGGAAACATGTCTGCGCTGCGTGAAGTGGAGCTGAGAATCTTCCAGGCTTTTCCCCTGCTTTGCCACAAGCTCGGGGCCCTTAGAACATCTTCCTGTGTTCTTTCTTTCCCCTCTCTTTTTTTTCTTTCTTCCTTCCTTTTTTTTTAAAAAAAAACTTTTATAAATGTTTTAAAATGTTGCCTTTCTGAAAAGGTTTTATAAAAATATTACCTACACATGGCAAATATTTAAGTAATACAGAAGGGAATACAGTGAAAAAGCAGGGTTCCCTTCTACTTTTAATGTCCCTTCCCTCCAAGGCACTTACGATTCCCAGTTTCTTCTACATACGTAAAAGCGATTTCAATACGCAGAGAAAACTGCCTCACTCCTTTCACTGCTGGCTGTTTCTCCATTGTCAGATATGCCACGGTTTACTCACCAGTGCCAAGGGCACTGGTTCTTAGGACACTTTAAGTCTGCTAAGAGTGAAAGGCATTTTCCTAGTCATTCATTGCCAGTTCTCGTTTATGGGGCCTGCTGTATGCAGACACAGTGCTGGGTGTTGAGACGTGGAGAGAGGCAGAGCCCCTTCCCTTGGGAACTCAGAGCCTAGCGGAGGAGGTGGGCATTTAGGAGACATCTGAGGGCTCTCACAGGTCTGTGCGTGCACAAGGCTGGCGTCCCGCCCTGGTACTCTGTGCTGCTCCCGGCTGCGACTTCTCCGCCAAGGTGGAAAGTAAAAACAGCTGCCTTCCAGAATGTGGCCCTAGCTAAGGTGTTCAGAGTCAGGGGAGGGAATCCTGTAGCAAGGAAGTAAAAACCAAAAACGTTGGTTCAAAAATATCATAGAAAGAGCACGGGGAAGTCACAATACCTGTAAAATCTGGGGGAACAGGGTTTGTTTAGCAAAGGCAGTAGGCTCATAAGAAATGGGAGAGAGGGGGCCAGGAAAAGGTGACCAAAGACACAAGTCATCTACTTCCAGATGTTCTCTGCCTTCCTCGGGGCATTCTTCTCCCACCCCCCCTGCATGTCAAGTTCCTGGCACTCCTGAAAGGGCTTTTCGTCTCCTCCCCTTGGCCTTGCTTCATGGATCAGACACAGCCTCCCATGGGGGGCTCCTACGTAGATCTCTGTGGGCATGAGCCCAGGGTTCACAGTGGCAGCGAATCCTGCCCTGGAGGTGCTGTACCCCTCGCATGGTTGACCGTGGACCCCATCACCAAAACTATGCCACGCCCCAGGAGAAACAAGGGGGTCCTGTGAGACACTCTAAAGACTGGAGTACTGAGAAAGAGCCCACAAGAAGGGGTGGGTGGGCCTTGTCTTCCATTATTGTGATTTACACCGTGTGTCCCAGCCTGGCTCCACAGGGGAACAGTTGCTGGGCCTTGAGACGCGCAGGAAGTGGGTCTCCTTGGTGGCGGTGTCTGTGTGTGGTGAGGGAGAAAGAGCTGGGGAGAGGTTGGAAATACTTAAACGTGCTCTTTACCTCTCAAAGCGAGACTGCTTATTCTGCAGCCTCATAGCAGGCTGGAGGCCCTGCTATTTCTGATCTAGAGCTAGTGGAGCAAAGAGAAAGTCCTGCTGAACCATGATCGCCCAGGTTCACGGCATCATTGACAGATGCACTGTTTTCCCAGACACCAGCCGCCGAGCCCCACAGGTTCTCCTTCGGTGTCTGACTCCCGTCTCTTCCCTGTGTGTGCTGGTGCCTGCCTGCCTCACACCTGCTTCACAACTGCACTCACGGTCTAAGGAACCCGTCTGCTTCCTCTAGCCCATGTCAGTCCTCCCTGGGAACACTGCTTTCGTCAATGCCTCTCCCGCTCAGGGCTCCCAAATGCCTTCCATGCTCAGCACAGCCCTTCTCCCTGACCCCCAAGGGCAGAGGGTGTGTCCTCGGGACTGGCGTGGAGCTGGTGCTCCAGTCGGGAAGGAGCTTTGATGGAGGCGGACAGCTGGGAAGGGTACAGGGCTGCCCTCTCTTGGGCAGTGGATAATGTCTGTCCACTCACCCCGATCGGGAGGCGAGGAAGGGCGGTCGAGTGGAGGCCCCCCCGCCCTCCGGCAGTGGGACCAGGTGCCGGAACTAAGGCGCTCCACCAGGGAGGGAGTCCAGATGCTGGAGAAAGACAGGGCAGACGTGGCAACGAGCATGGGAAGCAAGACAGGGAAGACTTCGCTTTAGGGAGGAGAGAGGCTGGATTTGTTGAGGGGAAGGGGGGCAGCTGAGGCCAACTGGTCTCTGTGGGATGACACCCACAGGGACAAGAAGAAGCGACAGCACATGTGTAGAGAGAGAATGGACCGTCTGCAATAGTTCTGTGTGGACTGTGCCAGGGAGGCGGTGAGGAATAAGGGAAAGGTCCAGTCTGGGTAATCCCAATGTCTTTCTGATACCACCCCTCAGCCAGGGAGCGAGTGGGGAGAAGACTGGCCTGGGGTGGTCCAAGGCCGAGGAGGGAGGGAGGGTGGGGTCTCCCTGGGCGGAGAGGGCCCTGGTGTTACTGCACACACCAGCCCCTTCCCTCCCTGCGGCTAGGAGGTGCCCACCATCCTTGTGATCCCTATTTTACACACAAAGGAGCTGAAGGCCGCAGTGGCTGAGATGAAGGGATTCACCTTGTGTGGGAACAAACCCCCACGGACAGCACAGGGGCAGAGCTGGAATTTAACCCAGGTCTTCGGGAGTCCCACTCTCTAGGCCAGCACCGCCGCCGCCCCCTCCCCCGCAAAAACAGCAGTTCTGAGAGGGGCCGGGGTGGCTGGGCAGGAATGGGTATTAGGTCCCCGAAAGGAGGCCAGGAGGTTCAACAAGTTCATGAGACTCTGGAATGGTGTTAAAAAGTCATGTTGAGGGGGCTTCCCTGGCGGTCCAGTGGTTAAGACTTCGCCTTCCACTGCAGGGGGTGTGGGTTCGATCCCTGGCCAGGGAGCTAAGATCCCACATGCTGCGTCGCCAAAAAACCAAAACATAAAACAGAAGCAATATTGTAACAAATTCAATAAAGACTTTAAAAATGGTCCACATCAAAAAAAAAAATCTTAGAAAAAGAAGTCACGTTGACCCAACGTGGAGGACAGACTGGGTGGAGAGACAAGAGCCTTAGCCAAGGGCTGGAGTCACCCACTGCCCCCAGTCCCCTCCTCAGAACCACACCTTACACTTGCGTAGTCCCTGTTCACACAGTGCTCACACATTGTGTTCATCTGAAGGGAGGCGCTGCCTAATGTGGACCCTGTCATCCCGGGATTTGGCCACGGGGTGAAATGCCCAAGATTGCATGGGGAATCGCCAGCCAGCTCACCAGAGCAGCCCGGTGCTCTATGAAGCCCGTCCCGCTTTCCTTGCAATCGCCACCCTGACGTCTAGGTGGCGCCAAAACCTCACACTGATTTCTCCCAGGTTGGGGCACCGCCCACGCCCGGGAACGGAGTTGTTCCAACTCAGTCCCTGCAGACTCCAGCTTAACTCAGCTGGCTGCCAGCTCAGCTTTCTGGGTTCCGTTCCGTCCAAGTACAGGGGCTGCAAACTTGCAATTGTTGTTTCTGTTCTGCCTTCTACTTGGCTGGGACCCTGGCCTCCTCTAGGGAAAAGTAGGTGGGTCAGCCCTCACCCTCCCATCTCAGCTTCAGGGACATCACAGAGCAAGTACTGCAGCTGTTCTTTTCAAATGTAAAAAATAATTTTACTGAAAATATAATGACATTAAGTTCACTTTTAAACTTAATTTTTAAAAAAATTATCGAAGCAATGTATTCATATGGTTCAACACAATAGGCTCCATTGACCCTCTTCAGATAATTAAAATATTGTTAACAATTCAGCCACTCGCCCAACACCACCGGCATATACTACGTTTTCCAGATCACCACCCACTGTTCTGATATTGCTTTTAACTGTAGCTGGTTAACAAAATGGGAAAGAATTCTTCATTCATTCATTCCTTCTGCAAGTATTTACTGTGAGTCATTAGGCTAGGCTTTATTGGAGGCACCGGGGAGGGCGAGGAATTAAACAAGGTCCCCTCTGGCTGCGCTCACCTCCCAGCGGTGGAGCCGGACGGAGAGCCAGGGGCTAAGTCCCAGGAAGGAAAATAGGGCAGGATGCGGGGTAAGGGTGATGGGGGGGTGTCAGTGGTCAAGAGCGATCCTTCTGAGAAAGTGACATTGAGCCGAAAACTAAATAAACATTTGGGAGCAATTTGCTGGGGGAGGAACTACACCTGTGGGTTGTGGAGCAGCTCCTCCCCCGCAAGCTTAACGAACACGAGGGTCAGGATTCTTAGCTCCTCTCGGCCTGCTGCCCGCCCCTCACCGCCCCCGGCTCCCTCTCTTCCCAGGGCGCTGCCCCTTCCGGGGAGCGTGTGTGCGAGTGTGCGTGTGTGTGTGTGTGTCAGTGTGTGTGTTGCGGGGAAGGGGTCCTTCACCTCCCCGGGCCCCGGCTCCCTCTCCACTCCCACCCCCAGCGGCCCCTCCCCGGTGAGCGCGCCCACCCCCCCATCCCCTATCCTTCCCCCTCCCCAGGAGGAACGCAGAGCCGCAGCCGCGGGGAAACGTAAAGTTTCTGCAGCTCAAAAGTGACGCACAAATTCTTTAAGAGCTCTTTGGTGGCGGATATCTAGAGATCAGACCATGTGAGGGGCCGAGAGTACAAATACGGCCGCGCGGGCGTCGGCGTCGGCACAAGCAGCGACGCCCCGGTGCCTCGAGGGCGCGAGGGTCGCCCGCCTCGGAAGCTCCGGACCGGCCTCCGCGGACTCCCGGCAGGTGAGTCCGCTTTCCTCCCGGCTTTTAATGCCCACTTCTCTCCCGAACTTCATCCCGCCCGGCCTCTCCGGGCACCGGCGCGGGGGCTCTGGGCAGGGTGGGCGCGCGCGGAATCGGCAGCGGGGACAAGGGGACGCGGGCGGGCGACCGGCTCGGAGCGCTCCTTCGTCCCCGGCTGCCCGGCTTCGGGTGGCCCAGTAGCCCAGGAAAGCCCTTCAGGACGGTCCTGCGGTCGGGAGGAAAAGTTGCTTTACTTTCAACCCATGGCTTCTGTTTGCTCTTCACTGACGGCCATCGCGTGCACGGGGCTGTGTGCAGGCATCTCTTGGGGGAGAGTCCTGGTGGATGCAAATGCCCAAATATCTAGAGAAATCTCTGAATGACACATAAGTGGGACGAGTCTCCGTGCCCTTGGGTAGTTTTCCCTGGCAGAGCCGATGCATGCTCAGTCATTCAGAATTTATGTGAAAGCCAAAACTCCAGCGAGCTGTTTTACATGGTTGAAGTGTGTAACCATCAGTTGCTTGAAAAATGTGTATATTCAAATTTGCTTTTGAAAAGGATCTCTGGAGCTAAAGAACACTAAGAAACATTTCTTTTTGCCCTGGGTCTTCTGCATAATGAATTTCTTTTTCAGTTGGGGTTCTAAAGAATTTCAGAGGGGTGGAATTTCTAAGAGTCAGACATTACAAAGGCTTGTGTGTATGTATTTTTATGATCAATTTTGTCCAGAAAAATGAACCAGGTCAATGGATTATTTATGAGCCTGCTAGCTCTCATCAGAGTAAGAAGAGATCAAATATTTAATGTGTTTTGCCTTCAGTTACATAGGAAAAATGTCTAAGTAAACAACGTTGGGATTTGTGTTCAATGAAGTGGAGGGCGCCATGGCACATGGCCGTTTGGGTTTGGGGAGTGGAGGGAAACACACAGCTTTGACTCTGTCCCATTGCTCGCTTTTGTGTGAAGCCGCTGGTGCTCAAAGGTTCAGATTTTCCTACCACAGACTCGGGTTGGGGTGGCCGCTTCCAGCGTGGATGAGATGCAGGTTCTTATGGGGTTTGTGCAGGCTGTTTTGGGCACGGGTTTTCCTTGTTTTTTCACTGAACCTGAGTAAGAGCAGGTTACTTGCAACTGCTTCACAATTAATCAAAAGTCCCCTCAACGCTCGGGTGATCCATCTAGGACATTTCAGAGATGTGACACCAGCACAGACATTCAAACCCATCTCTTTTGTCTCCTTGCTTAAAAATATTTATACTAGGGGTGGGCGGTGGGGACGGAATAACATTGCAGTTTTAATGGAATCAGCAAAACCTCAGAAATTCCTCTTTGGGGAATTCTTAGAGTTGTCTGAGCATTTTGATGAAACTCGGAGAGGCATGTCAAAGAGTCACAAATGGGTGAGGTGACCGTGGAATGGGGTGCTGGCTGGAGGGTGTTGTCTCTTACGGCAGGCTTGCAAAAACATCCTGGATGTGTCCCCCTCCAAAGAGAAATGCAGGTAATTCCAGACATTAAGCCAGCAAATGGCAGTTCTTCTCCTTCATACTCCTCGAATGGTATAATTCGGGGGAACAAAGGCAGGGTTGCCTGAAGAAGTTTAATTTTAATTTGGCTTTAATGAATCAACAGGATATGGTCATGACTTGACTTTTTAAAGATGCTTGGATGGCCAAAGGGAAAATTATGCAGTCATGTTTCTGTCAGTTTAAGAAGGTACCTCAGACCTTAATTATTCCCCGTCACAGATCAGCTCCTCTGGGTCTTGAGGTCCTCAGCTCTAAGCGAGGGGTGGGGGGCCCTGCCTAACAGGATGTCCGCGTCCCCTCCACTCACTCTGTGACTGTGAGCCTAGCCTCTCTGCTTTAAGCAAACACGAGTTGAAGTGATGGTGCAAAATGCCTGGGGGCCAGGACTCTCTACCCAGATGTTTCCATCAGATTAGGGTCCTCTGAGGACCCCCGGCTTTCCCTCTAAGGCAGGGGCTTTGTGCACTGACATGCACAAGTTAAGTCCTGCACCTCAACCCTGTCCAGCTGACAGGGGCCTGAGTTCCTAGACTCCTCGAATCCCCTTTGCAAACTGCCCAGGGTGTGGGGCAGGAGAAACGGCCCCCAGATGGTAGAGATTTGGGCTGGGCTGGTTTGCTTTGCAGTCACTGAGCTGTTGCCAGTGGGCTGCACTCCACTGAGGTTGGTGGTGTTCCACAGGACAGGCTTGGGAGTGGAGTCAAAGGTCTGATAAAGCGTCCCGTTTCTCTGTTCCTCAGGCAAGTGATACCGACTCACCTGCTCCTGTGGGGAATCCCATTTCTGGGTTTAACCGGGCCAAATAGCGCCCTAAGGAAAGGGAACTGCCATCTTTCTAGGAGGGAAAGATGGAAAATAGACCCAGGTGGAAAATAGATGAAACTTAGCATTTTAAAGAACCCTGGCATAAATGACTTCCCCTGGTCAGAGGGTGACCTGCTTTTCTAGGGTGGGCATGAGACCCAACGTCGGCCAGCACAGCCCCCCATTTCTAGGCAGAGCTCAGCGAACTGACGTGGGTCCACATGCAGGAATGATCTCTGAGTAAAGGCTCTGTGCACGGGGCACTTCCTCCTGCCTGACCTTTGTCAGCTGTCAGCACCTGGGAAGATGAAGGCTCACTTACTGAACGTCAACATTTTTGTAAACCAAGTGTTTTGCCAGCCGGGTGTCTAATGGGGTGACGAAACGAGTGGAGATAAGGCCTGTGCAAGCAGAGGCAGTCCGGCTGCCTTATTTTCCTCTTTCCTTTGGCTCCCCTGGAACCTGGCAGCAGCTCCCTTGCTGCCACCCCAGCCCGGGACCAAGGGCACTTGACAGTGGGTACTGTAAACCCTAGGCTTTCTAAAAGCCAGGACAGGATAGCTCTCCATTAACCCCCAAAACTCCTGGACTGCAAAGTGAGGGATGAATCCCAGCGACGTGGAGACACGGAGGTGGTGTCCCAGGGCCAGCTCGACTGCCAGGGTCCCCATGCCACTTGCCAGTGCCTGGGGTCTGGCACTGGAAGGTCTCCTGGAATCCTGAGGTCCAGTTCTTCGTGTCATTATTTGAGGTAGAAAGGGAAGAGGTAGGATCTGTGACGAGGCCGGTGGCAGATGCAGGAGAGCCACTTGTGTGCCCTGGGCAGATCCAGAGCTGGAGCCTGGTAGGTGGGCTCAGCGAGAGGGAGCCGGTCAGTGGGCCTTTCCCTTCTCATGTTGTCGTGTGGTCTTTCGGGGCATATTCAAGGAAAAAGATGGTATTTCCTTTGCTATGGAGCTGCTGCACGAAAAGAAGATAAACTGATTTTTTTTTCCCTCTAACCAAGGGATTCCCTAGAACTAGGAAGGCCAGAGCTGGAAGGGGCCTCTCCGGAGAGCCAGTCAGAGTCCTCCGTGGCTCGTTGAAGTTCGCCCACAGCCCCGAGTTCCAGGCCAGGCCTCGAACTTGAGTCTCCTGCGCATCTGTTTTTTTCTCTCCGCTGGGTGTGTTGTTTTAAACGCTAAATTAGCTGGCTCTCTCCCTTGTTTCAGAGGAGAGGAGCTGGGGCAGGAAGGAAAGGGGAGGGAAGAGACGGAGAGAGAGGAGATATGCTATTCCAGGCAGCAGGGAGGTTTGACTGACTGGAAGTTTCCCAGCTCGTCTGAGGGCTAGAATTATTTTTCTCCCCCCAGTTTTTTTTGTTTTATGATTTAAAGAAAATTTTTATTGGAGTATAGTTGACTTACAATGTTGTGTTAGTTTCAGGTGTACAGCAAAGTGAATCAGTTATACATACACATATATCCAGGCTTTTTTTTTTAGATTCTTTTCCCATGTAGCCCATTACAGAGTATTGAGTAGAGTTCCCTGTGCTCTACCGTAGGTCCTTATTAGTTATGTCTTTTATATATAGTAGTGTGTATATGTCAATCCCAATCTCCCAATTTATCCCTCCCTCCTTTACCCCCTGGTAATCTTAATTTTTTTTTTTTAACATCTTTATTGGAGTATAATTGCTTCACAATGTTGTATTAGTTTCTGCTGTGTAACAATGTGAATCGCTATATATATACATATAACCCCATATCTCCTCCCTCTTGTGTCTCCCTCCCGCCCTCCCTATCCCACCCCTCGACCATACCACCCGGAATGCGCCCAATCCCATCTCCTCCCAGTTTTTAATTTTGAAATATTTCAACTGAAAAGTTGGCGAAGTGGCCCAGTGAACCTTCACCAGTTGTTAACATTTTGCCACATTTGGGCCTGAGCTTTCTCTCTAATTAGACACATATCTAATTTTTACACATGTTAACATATATATAACTTGATACATTATGTATAATATAACTAATGTAATAATTATACTATATATATGTACATGTATATAATTTTGTTGTTGAACCTGTGAGAATTTGCAGATTTCCAAATACTTCACCCCTGGATACTTTAGCTCGTGTCGCCTAAGAACAAGGACATCCTCCTACATAACCAGAGCCCCATAATTATCACATTTGGAAAACTTAACATTGATAAAATATTTTATAAAATATACAGCCCATATTCAGATTTCCCTCACTATCTCAGTGATGTCCGTTTTAGCTCAGAGGGTTACTTTTTTTTTGTTTTAATGAATTTATTTATTTTTGGCTGTGTTGGGTCTTCGTTTCTGTGCAAGGACTTTCTCTAGTTGCAGAGAGCGGGGGCCACTCTTTATCGCAGTGCACGGGCCTCTCACTATCGCGGCCTCTCTTGTTGCGGAGCACAGGCTCCAGACGCGCAGGCTCAGCAGCTGTGGCCCACGGGCCTTGTTGCTCCGTGGCATGTGGGATCTTCCCAGACCAGGGCTCGAACCCATGTCGCCTGCATTGGCAGGCAGACTCTCAACCACTGCGCCACCAGGGAAGCCCTCAGAGGGTTACTTTTTGAGACTATCAGATCCTAGGGATGGGAAATTACCTCTTGCCCTCATGTCAATGCATCTGAGAACTAGATCAATTCTGTGTAATGATGAACTGATTTTTCATGAATGTTCCCGAACCATGTGTGTGTGACACATTGTAAAGCACATTTCAGAACTTGACCTAAGAGCATAGGCACCTTTGAGCAACGTTACCCAAGTCACAAACAGCTTGTGGCTGCAGAGGCGGCCCCCATCCCCCGCCCTGCTCTGCTGCTGGACCCCATCTCTCTCCTCATTTAGTTCTCCCCCTCCCTGCCCCACCCAGAGAAATGGGCCCGGTTCCCCCTTCCTTTCCTCTTCACTCACATTGTATCTAATTCCACTTCGAATCCCTTTCTCCTCCCCTTCTCTCTTCTACCAGCTGCCACAGGTAAATCTGCCCTCATTTCATAACACCCTCTCCCTGGGGCTGGTTTTCTCTCTCTCCTGTCTCTGCCTCTCTCGGCTTTCTTTGTGGGTCTAATCATGTCTTTCACACAAAAGTAGTCTTAGTAATATACCTGTGTTAAGGAAAAGAAAAATCTGTGTTTGGAAGTGCTCCCATGTTTTTTTAAATCTTGATTTCTATTTATTGCATAAATTGCATTATAACAATAAAAGAGTATTTAGAAGGTGTAAGTGATACTCCTTGTTCTTTTTTTTCTTCTTTTTTTTTTTTTAAAGGAAACTAACTTTTTTTTAATGATTATTTTTTAAATTTATATTTTGGCTGCGTTGGGTCTTCGTTGCTGTGCGGGCTTTCTCTAGTTGTGGCGAGCAGGGGCTACTCTTCGTTGTGGTGCGTGGGCTTCTCATTGCGGTGGCTTCTCCTGTTGCAGAGCTTTTCCTGTTACAGGTTCTAGGTGTGCAGGCTTCAGTAGTTGTGGCTCGCGGGCTCTAGAGCGCAGGCTCAGTAGTTGTGGCGCATGGACGTAGCTGCTCCGCGGCATGTGGGATCTTCCCAGACCAGGTTTCAAACCCTTGTCCCCTGCATTGGCAGGCAGATTCTTAACGACTGTGCCACAAAGGAAGCCCGGTACTCCTCATTCTGCCTAATCTAACACATCACCTGTTCGAGTTTCCCAAGCCTCTTTCCTGGCCTTGTCCATGTTGAAACAGAGTGAAGGCAGTTTTGTTTTCTGCAAAAAGTTGTAAATTGTGTAGTTAAATGTAATAAGGGATCTGTGTCCTCAACTTCTAAAGGCACCTCCACAGATTCTATACACAAGCTTCTCTACCTCCTTATCCTTCTCTCCTTAAATTTAGTTTTCCTCAGGAACCAGGAAGAATGTTCACATAAACAACTTCTAATCAGTTTGTCACCTCCCACCCCCTTTTGTAGTACTTAACAATGCTGTGTTCTACAGCTTGCATTTTAGGTGTTTTTGCATTTTATGGTTAAACTAGGATTTTGTAAACTAGATTAGGAAATTAACCACCATTTACGACATTTCTTTCTGTAGGTAGAAAATATATTGCAAGTTCCAAACAAACAACTCACAAATGAATGTTTGGAACACAGACCTTTGACGGGCATGCCTGCTGGTACTTGTTTCAAAGTCTAAAAGCACAACCTGGGCTCTTCTTTAATCCTAGACATGTCAGTCTTTTCCAATCCAGAGTTCATTAAAATTATTGTTCTGACAGTCCTCCCTCGGCCCCCGAGATGCAGATCTTCCTAATGGGTGAGGAGGGAGGCGGGGCAGCCCCCTGAGATTGGGAAGAAAGAGTAGAGCCTCACCTGAGGCTTACACCTGCCAGCATGGCAGCTGTGGTCCCCTGGGTCCCATGCCTGGGAAACCTGAAATAGACCCTCTGTGCTGGGAGCTGTGCAGTGCACACACGGGTCAGCAAGTATTTGAGTACAGAGTGTATGAGCCATGGCCCCTGCTTCCAGGGGGATGCAAAGCAACTAGACATAAAAGGATAACTAATGATACTTGAAAATCAGTGAGGAATGACAAATGAGTGGAGAGAGATCATCTTGGGCTGGGGTGGTGAGAGAAAGCTACATGGCGGGGGTGGATAGAAACTTAAGCCACCCCTGGAGGATACAGGATGATTAGAGGGAGCGAAGGGGCAGGGTGGCGATGCACTGGGCATGCTCAGTGGCCCACCTGCCCCTAGTAACCTGGGGTACTTTTTAACAATGCAGCACCCACTGCATTGGATCTCTTTATTAGAATCTCCGAGAGAGCAGCCCAGGAATCTGCTGTTTACAAGTTTCCCAGTGACTCCAAGCCACTGATTGAGAGGAACAAGCAAGAACCAGTGAGGGCCTATGGAAGGGGATGGTGGCTGTAGCTTCTGGCTCAAGTGGCTCACTTGTGCTGTGGGCTACAAATCACTTAGCCTTGTGGGCCCCAGTTTCTCGGACTGGGGTGAGGAGTAGAAAAGCAGAATAGGTTGCATATATGTGGTGGCTTAGTGGCCATCAATTCACTGTCATTTATTGATGCTTTCCATGTGCTAGACACTGAGTTAAGTGTTTGTCATACGTTTATTTCATTTCCACAACAACCTTTAGGAAGCAGGAATTTTAAGGGTCTGCTTTTACACATGGGGAAAGTGAAGCTCAGAGAGGTTAAGCAACCTGCCCAAAGTCACACAGCCAGTAAGTGATGGGTCTGGGATTCCAGTGCAGATCTGTGCAACAGGAGAGCCATGGATTGTGGACACACAAGGACTGTTAAAAATGAAGGTAATTAGGCTTTCCTGTTCGTGTTCACTACAGCAGGGCTATTTGTGCCTATCTATGCCAGATCCACTTCTTTTTATTAAAGTCAAAATAAATAATCCTTTGTACTTTTGCCCAGCCTCTGGAGTGATCTCAACCCCAGCACAAATGGCTAATCCTCTAAATTTTACACCCTGTGTGGTGAGAAGCTCGAAGCTATCCTCCCCCAGGGAAAGTTCTGGATGGAGACCCTTTTCCTTTCTCATGGTAACTGGCCCAAATGGCCCTGAGGATTATAGCCTATTTAATTCCTCTCCAAAAAATTAAATTGTCTCATACAAGGCACTCTTTGGATAAGGAGATGGCTGTGATAGTGGAGTTCATTTCTATCCCTTACGTCCAAAAATCAAGATTTTCTCTACTCTCTCTGTTCAGATCATGAAGTCTCTATTTTGTCTGAAAGGCGAGTAGGAGTCCCATGGCTTATGACCCTCAGAGAACTCAACGGTCCCTTCAACAGGTACAAATACAAGCCACCATTTTGCACTGTGAAGACATGAGCCAGAAGCAGTGAAAATCCAGGGTCCTGTGACAGAAGCCGTGCAATAGCAACAAAAGGAAGACCTTTAAAACCCAAGGGCAACTTGGAAGCTAAAAATGCAAGGTATCTGAACATGCCGCGTCAAGTCAGCGGAAATCTTGGTTTACAACAGGTTGTGTGGCAGCACTAGGAAGCAGCACCAGACTCTCCCTCGTTCTGCATGTTGGTGTTTTCCTACCAGTCATATTTTGGCCTTGTACCATAAACTTCATGAAGGCAGGACTGAGCCTGCCTTGTCTGCAAGAGCCTAGCACATAGTAGGCAGACAGTACGTGTCTGCTGAATTAGTGCCAATCCGTGGCAGAGGGCCAGGTTCAGTGTTTACTGCATTACAGGCACCAGGACTCTGTAACTCCTATCATCCTTGGTGTCCTGGGAACTCTAGACTCCCTCTGAATAGAGCGTGCCAATTGCCACTTGAGTATATGACCTATAATTAATCTTATCTCAGTGGTAAACCCATAATTCATGTTGGTTTTGGGGGGTTTTCTTTTTTGGTTTTTGTGTTTGTTTTTTTGAAAATGAAAATTGAGTGTCCTGAGAAATGAGCTCACTTTGATCTGGACATGTGAAGTCAAAGTACAAAATTTCTACATGTTTCTGCTTAGGATGTGCTGAGGCATCAAACAGACAAGTAGGGTCACGGGCATTTCCAAAGGTCTGGGTGGTTTCATGACTAATCACTGTAATTACATGCTTGTTCAGATACTGGTTCCTCTGGCTACAGAGACCAAATTTGTGGAAAGAGGAATGGAGATTTGATCAGGAGAAGTTTAAATAGAAACAATCCTTTTTACTGGGGGGCCGGGGGGAGGTGGAGTGAATTAGCCCACTCTCTGGGCTAATACGAGCCTTCTGTCAAGTGCATCACTGCTCGGCCCCTCGTGTGCGGACCCCTGGGGGATGAGGCTCCTGCGTGTCAAGCTGTCATCCTACCATGGAGCTGGGTGACGTGCATGGCCCCACCCACAGCTGGTCACCTGCTCAGCCTGGGAAAATGGCTTACATTCAAGGTGCACAGGAAGGCTTCTGGGGCTGTTTCTGGCCATGGAGAAACTCAAGTCTGCCTGGAAGAGGACACAGCTGTAATATTGGACTCATTTGCAGTCCCTCTACCCAGCAGGACAAAAATACCTTTTAAAAAAGAAAGCTTTCAAGATAACATTCTTAGAAAGCAACCTTCTTAACATCTCTTCCTTCTATATTCCTGGGCCAGCTTGCTCTCAACTATTGCTATCTGCCGGTCTCAGTAGGAAAAGCTGCTCAGTGCTCTGTAGAATCAGGAAAATGGGAAAGGAGTCTGGATCCACAGGCAGCATCCCGCAGGCAGAAGGGCACCCAGGCCCGGCCATCTGCTCCTGGATGACAGATTAGTCTTTGGGAGGAGCTTCCTTCTCAAAGGCAGAGGAGTGATGTGAAGCAAAGGAGATGTGCATCTCCTGCCTGTTCGGTGGCTTCGTGTGGCTGTAACTTATCTATTTGTACCCCGGGTTCTATGATTGGGGCAGGAGCCCAATAAGACAACCCCAGAAAGCACAGCTGGATGGAGAGAGACCAGCCTCAGGGGAGAGGCAACCTGAAATCATGATTGGGCTAAAGGACCCTCTGAACAGGTTTTCTTATGACTTGGGCTATTTCAGCTGTTGATGAATTTTTTTTTTTTTAATGCTGAGGGATATTTTAGGAAACAAGACCTTTTGTAATGCTCAGCAAAAATAGTCTGGTGTCTTATTCTTCTAGGAGTTGCTCATAACAGTTGCCGAGAAATCAAGATCAAATACCTTGGGGGCTGAACCCCTGAGAACCCTGAAGAACATACATTGCCCAACCGAAGTTCACCAGCCCACACACATTTTCCAACTTCCTGCAGAGTGCCCCAGGGGAGGAAGTCAATGAAATCTAGAAAAATTCACACGACTTGCAGCAAGAGGGTGACAGAGCCACTGTATGGCTAAACGTTTATTCCCCCACCAATGTATTCTTCAGAGATGGGGGATGTTTCCCTTCTAGAGACTGTGGTGGACATGCCAGAGAAAGGTTGGGTGATACAGTTGCTCTCTGAGCTTCAATTTAAATGAGAGGAAAGTTGCAGTATTAAAGATGGGAAGATGTTCCTACAGAAAATTTTGGGTAAAATTTTGAAGGTGGAAAAAGAAAGACCAGGGAAGGGGGGCCTCGGTCATAGGCAGGATCTGTCAACTGGGTGCCGTCTGACCATCCGCATGTGGTAAAGCTCTATTTCTGCCATCTGGTCTGCAAGTTCTTCACTGTTTAATGTGGAAAACATGCCATTGATATAGGCTGGAGGGAAGTACAGAGGCCTTCTTCAAACAACACAACCAGAGACTGCCAAGTTCAGGTTTAATTTAGCTGTGTATACAAATATATTGACAACTCATCTCTCTCAAAAACAAAAACAGAAACACCTTAAAATAAAAATCCCTTAGCCTGGTAGATGGTACCTTATGGTGGATGAGAGGATGTGTGGTTATTTAAAAAGTCCATCAAGTCTAGTTGAGGTCTCAGGGAACGGATAGGGGCAGGGAAGGCGGGACAGCAGCATAAGGATAAGCAGAACAGGTTTTTATCTAGATCACTCTGTCAGAAATTCATATCCTTCTATGGGTCATGTCTGTCTCCTTGAACCTGGGATAGGGTCGGTGGCGGGGGCCAGTTAGATAGGGTAGAACCCAGGACACCTACCCCAACCCGTTAACACACCACACACACACCCTCGCTACATAGAGATGGTTTCTCTTTTGTTGCTGTGATATTTTTGGCATCAATCAATCCCTTTAAAATTTTTATTTTCTACTTTACAGAAAGAAACTACCCAGTAAACATGAAACTCTAATTAGTTGCATCCCCTGTGTTCATTTCTGATCCTTGCCAATATTTATGTGCATAGCCATCAGTGTGAAGCTACATGCTTTGTGTTCTAAGTTTTCACTCACTACGTTTTTGTCTCCACATTTCCACACGTGGATAGTTAAGTTGTAGTCATCAAAAGCCCCACCAGGGTAGGAGACATACACTCACTTTTTTTTTTTTTTTTTTTACACTCACATTTTTTATGAGCTACCAGTTCCTAGCCAGACTCCTACTGTTGGATTTGGAGGATTAGTATCAGATCTTTGCAGTTATGCATAGCAGTAGCAGTATCCCTGGACATCTTTTCCTTGAAAGGTATAATGTGACTTGAGCTAAGCAGAAACAAAGTTCAAACCCAGAAGAGTGAAGTTAGCTGGAAGGTCCTGGCTCCTTACTCCTTTATAACAGGCCATAGGTTTAAGGTCCGAAAGGGCTCGGATTTCTACCCCATGTTTGACATCTCAGAGGGCTGAGCTGACTTCCCTGTACCCTGGCCCATGGCAGTGACATGAAGGCATGGCAGCCCTGAGGCATGTGGGGACAGAGACACCAGTCACACTGGCGTGTGTAACCTCCACGCTCTTCTCTCTGGCTCTTCCAGCGTGGATGAGAGGTGACCCTGCCTGCCCACTGTTGCAGAACACAAGTGCATTAGCCACAGGAGTTGCTGGGGAGTGGCAAGAAGAATGAATGGGGAGCAGCAGTGACATTTAAGGCTCAGTGGGACTTGCAGAGGCATGATGGGAATGCAGAAAGGCAAGGCACAGACGGACTGGACACAGCTGGAGGCAGCTAGAATCTGCCCAAAGGTTTCTAAGAGCTGGGCTCCAGGAAGAGTGAAAAAGTCTACAGCTAAGGAGCTAGGGGTCCTCACAAAGGGTGGCCTTTTCATCTCTTTCCTATGCTCTCTTCCTTTTTAAGTCACACCTATGGTTTATATAAAATATAGTTTGAGTGTTCAGTTTAAATGATGGAGAGGACTGTCCTTATCTATTTGTAGCCAGAAACTGCTTCTTTGTTACTCTCTTCCTAGCACAGCATCCAAGACAAAGTAAGTGCCCTGTGAAACTTTGTTGAAGTGAAGCTTTGTTCTTCTGAGTCACTGCTAAACTCCAGGGTGGGATTCCAGTCCCTCAAATTGAGGTCAATACTTTGTTCTTAATAGAGCCTAGGCAAAACCTTGGTTATTTGCTATTTTTGTTTGTGCTGTTGTTTTGTTTTTTCCTTTTCAATTACTTGGTTGTGATTTGATACCTTGCATGGGTTGAAAAATGTAGTTGATTTTACTTTACTTTAAAACTTTTTTTTGATAGGCAAGAAGCAGATTTATTAATATCCTTTGTAAAGAGTTTACAGGGGCTTCCCTGGTGGCGCAGTGGTTGAGAGTCCGCCTGCCGATGCAGGGGACACGGGTTCGTGCCCCGGTCCGGGAAGATCCCACATGCCGCGGAGCGGCTGGGCCCATGAGCCATGGCCGCTGAGCCTGCGCGTCTGGAGCCTGTGCTCCGCAACGGAAGAGGCCACAGCAGTGAGAGGCCCGCGTACCGCAAAAAAAAAAGAGTTTACAGAAAATGGATC